>NW_027206738.1:0-300000 GCF_032191515.1 Phaenicophaeus curvirostris
CGATTTTGGAAAAGAGACTATCTCCCGCAGGGAAGCTGCTACCATCAAATATTTGCCCTCATTAGACTCTCCTCTGGAAGCGCTTTCACTGCAAGCTGCAGATTCCCTCCTAACAGCAAGCTTTAGGATAGGGTACTGAATTGTAACTTACTTTCGCCTAATAATGCGATTTTGGCAAAGAGACTATCTCCGGCAGGAAGCTGCTACCATCAAAAGCTTGCCCTCATTAGACTCCCCTCTGGAAGCGCTTTCACTGCAAGCTGCAGATTCCCTCCTAACAGCAAGCTTTAGGATAGGGTACTGAATTGTAACTTAACTGCGGCTAATAAGGCGATTATGGCAAAGAGAATATCTCCCGCAGGGAAGCTGCTACCATCAAATATTTGCCCTCATTAGACTCCCCCTCTGGAAGCGCTTTCACTGCAAGCTGCAGATTCCCTCCTAACAGCAAGCTTTAGGATAGGGTACTGAATTGTATCTTACTTTCGCCTAATAGTGCGATTTTGGAAAAGAGAGTATCTCCCGCAGGGAAGCTGCTACCATCAAATGTTTGCCCCTCATTAGACTACCCTGTGGAAGCGCTTTCACTGCAAGCTGCAGATTCCCTCCTAACAGCAAGCTTTAGGATAGGGTACTGAATTGTATCTTACTTTCGTCTAATAAAGCGATTTTGGCAAAGAGAATATCTCCCGCAGGGAAGCTGCTACCATCAAATGTTTGCCCTCATTAGACTCCCCTCTGGAAGCGCTTTCACTGCAAGCTGCAGATTCCCTCCTAACAGCAAGCTTTAGGATAGGGTACTGAATTGTAACTTACTTTCGCCTAATAATGCGATTTTGGCAAAGAGACTATCTCCCGCAGGGAAGCTGCTACCATCAAATGTTTGCCCTCATTAGACTCCCCTCTGGAAGCGCTTTCACTGCAAGCTGCAGATTCCCTCCTAACAGCAAGCTTTAGGATAGGGTACTGAATTGTAACTTACTTTCGCCTAATAATGCGATTTTGGCAAAGAGAGTATCTCCCGCAGGGAAGCTGCTACCATCAAATGTTTGCCCTCGTTAGACTCCCCTCTGGAAGCGCTTTCACTGCAAGCTGCAGATTCCCTCCTAACAGCAAGCTTTAGGATAGGGTACTGAATTGTAATTTACTTTCGCCTAATAATGCGATTTTGGAAAAGAGAGTATCTCCCGCAGGGAAGCTGCTACCATCAAATGTTTGCCCTCGTTAGACTCCCCTCTGGAAGCGCTTTCACTGCAAGCTGCAGATTCCCTCCTAACAGCAAGCTTTAGGATAGTGTACTGAATTGTATCTTACTTTCGCCTAATAATGCGATTTTGGCAAAGAGACTATCTCCGGCAGGGAAGCTGCTACCATCAAATGCTTGCCCTCATTAGACTCCCCTCTGGAAGCGCTTTCACTGCAAGCTGCAGATTCCCTCCTAACAGCAAGCTTTAGGATAGGGTACTGAATTGTAACTTAACTGCGGCTAATAAGGCAATTATGGCAAAGAGAATATCTCCCGCAGGGAAGCTGCTACCATCAAATGTTTGCCCTCATTAGACTCCCCTCTGGAAGCGCTTTCACTGCAAGCTGCAGATTCCCTCCTAACAGCAAGCTTTAGGATAGTGTACTGAATTGTAACTTACTTTCGCCTAATAATGCGATTTTGGCAAAGAGAGTATCTCCCGCAGGGAAGCTGCTACCATCAAATGTTTGCCCTCATTAGACTCCCCTCTGGAAGCGCTTTCACTGCAAGCTGCAGATTCCCTCCTAACAGCAAGCTTTAGGATAGGGTACTGAATTGTATCTTACTTTCGCCTAATAGTGCGATTTTGGAAAAGAGAGTATCTCCCGCAGGGAAGCTGCTACCATCAAATGTTTGCCCTCATTAGACTACCCTGTGGAAGCGCTTTCACTGCAAGCTGCAGATTCCCTCCTAACAGCAAGCTTTAGGATAGGGTACTGAATTGTATCTTACTTTCGTCTAATAAAGCGATTTTGGCAAAGAGAATATCTCCCGCAGGGAAGCTGCTACCATCAAATGTTTGCCCTCATTAGACTCCGCTCTGGAAGCGCTTTCACTGCAAGCTGCAGATTCCCTCCTAACAGCAAGCTTTAGGATAGGGTACTGATTGTAACTTACTTTCGCCTAATAATGCGATTTTGGCAAAGAGACTATCTCCCGCAGGGAAGCTGCTACCATCAAATGTTTGCCCTCATTAGACTCCCTCTTGGAAGCGCTTTCACTGCAAGCTGCAGATTCCCTCCTAACAGCAAGCTTTAGGATAGGGTACTGAATTGTAACTTACTTTCGCCTAATAATGCGATTTTGGCAAAGAGACTATCTCCCGCAGGGAAGCTGCTACCATCAAATGTTTGCCCTCGTTAGACTCCCCTCTGGAAGCGCTTTCACTGCAAGCTGCAGATTCCCTCCTAACAGCAAGCTTTAGGATAGGGTACTGAATTGTAACTTACTTTCGCCTAATAATGCGATTTTGGAAAAGAGAGTATCTCCCGCAGGGAAGCTGCTACCATCAAATGTTTGCCCTCGTTAGACTCCCCTCTGGAAGCGCTTTCACTGCAAGCTGCAGATTCCCTCCTAACAGCAAGCTTTAGGATAGGGTACTGAATTGTATCTTACTTTCGCCTAATAATGCGATTTTGGCAAAGAGACTATCTCCCGCAGGGAAGCTGTTACCATCAAACGTTTGCCCTCATTAGACTCCCCTCTGGAAGCGCTTTCACTGCAAGCTGCAGATTCCCTCCTAACAGCAAGCTTTAGGATAGGGTACTGAATTGTATCTTAACTGCGGCTAATAAGGCCGATTTTGGCAAAGAGATTATCTCCCGCAGGGAAGCTGCTACCATCAAATGTTTGCCCTCATTAGACTCCCCTCTGGAAGCGCTTTCACTGCAAGCTGCAGGTTCCTTCATAACAGCAAGCTTTAGGATAGGGTACTGAATTGTAACTTACTTTCGCCTAATAATTCGATTTTTGCAAAGAGAGTATCTCTCGCAGGGAAGCTGCTACCATCAAATGTTTGCCCTCGTTAGACTCCCCTCTGGAAGCACTTTCACTGCAAGCTGCAGATTCCCTCCTAACAGCAAGCTTAAGGATAGGGTACTGAATTGTAACTTACTTTAGCCTAATAATGCGATTTTGGCAAAGAGAGTATCTCCCGCAGGGAAGCTGCTACCATCAAATGTTTGCCCTCATTAGACTCCCCTCTGGAAGCGCTTTCACTGGAAGCTGCAGATTCCCTCCTAACAGGAAGCTTTAGGATAGGGTACTGAATTGTAACTTACTTTCGTCTAATAAGGCGATTTTGGAAAAAGAGTATCTCCCGCAGGGAAGCTGCTACCATCAAATGTTTGCCCTCATTAGACTCCCCTCTGGAAGCGCTTTCACTGCAAGCTGCAGATTCCCTCCTAACAGCAAGCTTTAGGATAGGGTACTGAATTGTAACTTAACTGCGGCTAATAAGGCGATTTTGGCAAAGAGAGTATCTCCCTCAGGGAAGCTGCTACCATCAAATGTTTGCCCTCATTAGACTCCCCTCTGGAAGCGCTTTCACTGCAAGCTGCATATTCCCTCCTAACAGCAAGCTTTAGGATAGGGTACTGAATTGTAACTTCACTGCGGCTAGTAAGCCGATTTTCGCAAAGAGACTATCTCCCGCAGGGAAGCTGCTACCATCAAATGTTTGTCCTCATTAGACTCCCCTCTGGAAGCGCTTTCACTGCAAGCTGCAGATTCCCTCCTAACAGCAAGCTTTAGGATAGGGTACTGAATTGTAACTTACTTTCGCCTAATAATGCGATTTTGGCAAAGAGAGTATCTCCCGCAGGGAAGCTGCTACCATCAAATGTTTGCCCTCATTAGACTACCCTCTGGAAGCGCTTTCACTGCAAGCTGCAGGTTCCTTCATAACAGCAAGCTTTAGGATAGGGTACTGAATTGTAACTTACTTTCGCCTAATAATTCGATTTTTGCAAAGAGAGTATCTCTCGCAGGGAAGCTGCTACCATCAAATGTTTGCCCTCGTTAGACTCCCCTCTGGAAGCGCTTTCACTGCAAGCTGCAGATTCCCTCCTAACAGCAAGCTTTAGGATAGGGTACTGAATTGTAACTTAACTGCGGATAATAATGCGATTTTTGCAAAGAGAGTATCTCCCGCAGGGAAGCTGCTACCATCAAATGTTTGCCCTCATTAGACTCCCCTCTGGAAGCGCTTTCACTGCAAGCTGCAGATTCCCTCCTAACAGCAAGCTTAAGGATAGGGTACTGAATTGTAACTTACTTTCGCCTAATAATGCGATTTTGGCAAAGAGAGTATCTCCCGCAGGGAAGCTGCTACCATCAAATGTTTGCCCTCATTAGACTCCCCTCTGGAAGCGCTTTCACTGCAAGCTGCAGATTCCCTCCTAACAGCAAGCTTTAGGATAGGGTACTAAATTGTAACTTACTTTCGCCTAATAATGCGATTTTGGCAAAGAGAGTATCTCGCGCAGGGAAGCTGCTACCATCAAATGTTTGCCCTCGTTAGACTCCCCTCTGGAAGCGCTTTCACTGCAAGCTGCAGATTCCCTCCTAACAGCAAGCTTTAGGATAGGGTACTGAATTGTAACTTACTTTCGCCTAATAATGCGATATTGGCAAAGAGAGTATCTCCCGCAGGGAAGCTGCTACCATCAAATGTTTGCCCTCATTAGACTCCCCTCTGGAAGCGCTTTCACTGCAAGCTGCAGATTCCCTCCTAACAGCAAGCTTTAGGATAGGGTACTGAATTGTAACTTAACTGAGGCTAATAATGCGATTTTGGCAAAGAGAGTATCTCCCGCAGGGAAGCTGCTACCATCAAATCTTTGCCCTCATTAGACTCCCCTCTGGAAGCGCTTTCACTGCAAGCTGCAGATTCCCTCCTAACAGCAAGCTTTAGGATAGGGTACTGAATTGTAATTTACTTTCGCCTAATAATGCGATTTTGGCAAAGAGACTATAACTCGCAGGGAAGCTGCTGCCACCCAATGTTTGCCCTCATTAGACTCCCCTCTGGAAGCGCTTTCACTGCAAGCTGCAGATTCCCTCCTAACAGCAAGCTTTAGGATAGGGTACTGAATTGTAACTTACTTTCGCCTAATAATGCGATTTTGGCAAAGAGAGTATCTCCCGCAGGGAAGCTGCTACCATCAAATGTTTGCCCTCGTTAGACTCCCCTCTGGAAGCGCTTTCACTGCAAGCTGCAGATTCCCTCCTAACAGCAAGCTTTAGGATAGGGTACTGAATTGTAATTTACTTTCGCCTAATAATGCGATTTTGGAAAAGAGAGTATCTCCCGCAGGGAAGCTGCTACCATCAAATGTTTGCCCTCGTTAGACTCCCCTCTGGAAGCGCTTTCACTGCAAGCTGCAGATTCCCTCCTAACAGCAAGCTTTAGGATAGGGTACTGAATTGTATCTTACTTTCGCCTAATAATGCGATTTTGGCAAAGAGACTATCTCCGGCAGGGAAGCTGCTACCATCAAATGCTTGCCCTCATTAGACTCCCCTCTGGAAGCGCTTTCACTGCAAGCTGCAGATTCCCTCCTAACAGCAAGCTTTAGGATAGGGTACTGAATTGTAACTTAACTGCGGCTAATAAGGCGATTATGGCAAAGAGAATATCTCCCGCAGGGAAGCTGCTACCATCAAATATTTGCCCTCATTAGACTCCCCTCTGGAAGCGCTTTCACTGCAAGCTGCAGATTCCCTCCTAACAGCAAGCTTTAGGATAGGGTACTGAATTGTATCTTACTTTCGCCTAATAGTGCGATTTTGGAAAAGAGAGTATCTCCCGCAGGGAAGCTGCTACCATCAAATGTTTGCCCTCATTAGACTACCCTGTGGAAGCGCTTTCACTGCAAGCTGCAGATTCCCTCCTAACAGCAAGCTTTAGGATAGGGTACTGAATTGTATCTTACTTTCGTCTAATAAAGCGATTTTGGCAAAGAGAATATCTCCCGCAGGGAAGCTGCTACCATCAAATGTTTGCCCTCATTAGACTCCCCTCTGGAAGCGCTTTCACTGCAAGCTGCAGATTCCCTCCTAACAGCAAGCTTTAGGATAGGGTACTGAATTGTAACTTACTTTCGCCTAATAATGCGATTTTGGCAAAGAGACTATCTCCCGCAGGGAAGCTGCTACCATCAAATGTTTGCCCTCGTTAGACTCCCCTCTGGAAGCGCTTTCACTGCAAGCTGCAGATTCCCTCCTAACAGCAAGCTTTAGGATAGGGTACTGAATTGTAACTTACTTTCGCCTAATAATGCGATTTTGGCAAAGAGAGTATCTCCCGCAGGGAAGCTGCTACCATCAAATGTTTGCCCTCGTTAGACTCCCCTCTGGAAGCGCTTTCACTGCAAGCTGCAGATTCCCTCCTAACAGCAAGCTTTAGGATAGGGTACTGAATTGTATCTTACTTTCGCCTAATAATGCGATTTTGGCAAAGAGACTATCTCCCGCAGGGAAGCTGTTACCATCAAACGTTTGCCCTCATTAGACTCCCCTCTGGAAGCGCTTTCACTGCAAGCTGCAGATTCCCTCCTAACAGCAAGCTTTAGGATAGGGTACTGAATTGTAACTTAACTGCGGCTAATAAGGCGATTTTGGCAAAGAGATTATCTCCCGCAGGGAAGCTGCTACCATCAAATGTTTGCCCTCATTAGACTCCCCTCTGGAAGCGCTTTCACTGCAAGCTGCAGGTTCCTTCATAACAGCAAGCTTTAGGATAGGGTACTGAATTGTAACTTACTTTCGCCTAATAATTCGATTTTTGCAAAGAGAGTATCTCTCGCAGGGAAGCTGCTACCATCAAATGTTTGCCCTCGTTAGACTCCCCTCTGGAAGCACTTTCACTGCAAGCTGCAGATTCCCTCCTAACAGCAAGCTTAAGGATAGGGTACTGAATTGTAACTTACTTTAGCCTAATAATGCGATTTTGGCAAAGAGAGTATCTCCCGCAGGGAAGCTGCTACCATCAAATGTTTGCCCTCATTAGACTCCCCTCTGGAAGCGATTTCACTGGAAGCTGCAGATTCCCTCCTAACAGGAAGCTTTAGGATAGGGTACTGAATTGTAACTTACTTTCGTCTAATAAGGCGATTTTGGCAAAAAGAGTATCTCCCGCAGGGAAGCTGCTACCATCAAATGTTTGCCCTCATTAGACTCCCCTCTGGAAGCGCTTTCACTGCAAGCTGCAGATTCCCTCCTAACAGCAAGCTTTAGGATAGAGTACTGAATTGTAACTTAACTGCGGCTAATAAGGCGATTTTGGCAAAGAGAGTATCTCCCGCAGGGAAGCTGCTACCATCAAATGTTTGCCCTCATTAGACTCCCCTCTGGAAGCGCTTTCACTGCAAGCTGCAGATTCCCTCCTAACAGCAAGCTTTAGGATAGGGTACTGAATTGTAACTTCACTGCGGCTAGTAAGCCGATTTTCGCAAAGAGACTATCTCCCGCAGGGAAGCTGCTACCATCAAATGTTTGTCCTCATTAGACTCCCCTCTGGAAGCGCTTTCACTGCAAGCTGCAGATTCCCTCCTAACAGCAAGCTTTAGGATAGGGTACTGAATTGTAACTTACTTTCACCTAATAATGCGATTTTGGCAAAGAGAGTATCTCCCGCAGGGAAGCTGCTACAATCAAATGTTTGCCCTCATTAGACTACCCTCTGGAAGCGCTTTCACTGCAAGCTGCAGGTTCCTTCATAACAGCAAGCTTTAGGATAGGGTACTGAATTGTAACTTACTTTCGCCTAATAATTCGATTTTTGCAAAGAGAGTATCTCTCGCAGGGAAGCTGCTACCATCAAATGTTTGCCCTCGTTAGACTCCCCTCTGGAAGCGCTTTCACTGCAAGCTGCAGATTCCCTCCTAACAGCAAGCTTTAGGATAGGGTACTGAATTGTAACTTAACTGCGGATAATAATGCGATTTTTGCAAAGAGAGTATCTCCCGCAGGGAAGCTGCTACCATCAAATGTTTGCCCTCATTAGACTCCCCTCTGGAAGCGCTTTCACTGCAAGCTGCAGATTCCCTCCTAACAGCAAGCTTAAGGATAGGGTACTGAATTGTAACTTACTTTCGCCTAATAATGCGATTTTGGCAAAGAGAGTATCTCCCGCAGGGAAGCTGCTACCATCAAATGTTTGCCCTCATTAGACTCCCCTCTGGAAGCGCTTTCACTGCAAGCTGCAGATTCCCTCCTAACAGCAAGCTTTAGGATAGGGTACTAAATTGTAACTTACTTTCGCCTAATAATACGATTTTGGCAAAGAGAGTATCTCGCGCAGGGAAGCTGCAACCATCAAATGTTTGCCCTCGTTAGACTCCCTCTGGAAGCGCTTTCACTGCAAGCTGCAGATTCCCTCCTAACAGCAAGCTTTAGGATAGGGTACTGAATTGTAACTTACTTTCGCCTAATAATGCGATATTGGCAAAGAGAGTATCTCCCGCAGGGAAGCTGCTACCATCAAATGTTTGCCCTCATTAGACTCCCCTCTGGAAGCGCTTTCACTGCAAGCTGCAGATTCCCTCCTAACAGCAAGCTTTAGGATAGGGTACTGAATTGTAACTT
Source organism: Phaenicophaeus curvirostris (assembly GCF_032191515.1). NCBI lineage: Eukaryota > Metazoa > Chordata > Aves > Cuculiformes > Cuculidae > Phaenicophaeus > Phaenicophaeus curvirostris. The sequence goes on from NW_027206738.1 coordinate 8,615, forward strand.
ACTTTCGCCTAATAATGCGATTTTGGCAAAGAGAGTATCTCCCGCAGGGAAGCTGCTACCATCAAATGTTTGCCCTCATTAGACTCCCCTCTGGAAGCGCTTTCACTGCAAGCTGCAGATTCCCTCCTAACAGCAAGCTTTAGGATAGGGTACTGAATTGTAACTTACTTTCGCCTAATAATGCGATTTTGGCAAAGAGAGTATCTCCCGCAGGGAAGCTGCTACCATCAAATGTTTGCCCTCATTAGACTCCCCTCTGGAAGCGCTTTCACTGCAAGCTGCAGATTCCCTCCTAACAGCAAGCTTTAGGATAGGGTACTGAATTGTAACTTACTTTCGCCTAATAATGCGATTTTGGCAAAGAGACTATAACTCGCAGGGAAGCTGCTGCCACCCAATGTTTGCCCTCATTAGACTCCCCTCTGGAAGCGCTTTCACTGCAAGCTGCAGATTCCCTCCTAACAGCAAGCTTTAGGATAGGGTACTGAATTGTAACTTACTTTCGCCTAGTAATGCGATTTTGGCAAAGAGACTATAACTCGCAGGGAAGCTGCTGCCACCCAATGTTTGCCCTCATTAGACTCCCCTCTGGAAGCGCTTTCACTGCAAGCTGCAGATTCCCTCCTAACAGCAAGCTTTAGGATAGGGTACTGAATTGTAACTTACTTTCGCCTAATAATGCGATTTTGGCAAAGAGAGTATCTCCCGCAGGGAAGCTGCTACCATCAAATGTTTGCCCTCGTTAGACTCCCCTCTGGAAGCGCTTTCACTGCAAGCTGCAGATTCCCTCCTAACAGCAAGCTTTAGGATAGGGTACTGAATTGTAATTTACTTTCGCCTAATAATGCGATTTTGGAAAAGAGAGTATCTCCCGCAGGGAAGCTGCTACCATCAAATGTTTGCCCTCGTTAGACTCCCCTCTGGAAGCGCTTTCACTGCAAGCTGCAGATTCCCTCCTAACAGCAAGCTTTAGGATAGGGTACTGAATTGTATCTTACTTTCGCCTAATAATGCGATTTTGGCAAAGAGACTATCTCCGGCAGGGAAGCTGCTACCATCAAATGCTTGCCCTCATTAGACTCCCCTCTGGAAGCGCTTTCACTGCAAGCTGCAGATTCCCTCCTAACAGCAAGCTTTAGGATAGGGTACTGAATTGTAACTTAACTGCGGCTAATAAGGCGATTATGGCAAAGAGAATATCTCCCGCAGGGAAGCTGCTACCATCAAATATTTGCCCTCATTAGACTCCCCTCTGGAAGCGCTTTCACTGCAAGCTGCAGATTCCCTCCTAACAGCAAGCTTTAGGATAGGGTACTGAATTGTATCTTACTTTCGCCTAATAGTGCGATTTTGGAAAAGAGAGTATCTCCCGCAGGGAAGCTGCTACCATCAAATGTTTGCCCTCATTAGACTACCCTGTGGAAGCGCTTTCACTGCAAGCTGCAGATTCCCTCCTAACAGCAAGCTTTAGGATAGGGTACTGAATTGTATCTTACTTTCGTCTAATAAAGCGATTTTGGCAAAGAGAATATCTCCCGCAGGGAAGCTGCTACCATCAAATGTTTGCCCTCATTAGACTCCCCTCTGGAAGCGCTTTCACTGCAAGCTGCAGATTCCCTCCTAACAGCAAGCTTTAGGATAGGGTACTGAATTGTAACTTACTTTCGCCTAATAATGCGATTTTGGCAAAGAGACTATCTCCCGCAGGGAAGCTGCTACCATCAAATGTTTGCCCTCGTTAGACTCCCCTCTGGAAGCGCTTTCACTGCAAGCTGCAGATTCCCTCCTAACAGCAAGCTTTAGGATAGGGTACTGAATTGTAACTTACTTTCGCCTAATAATGCGATTTTGGCAAAGAGAGTATCTCCCGCAGGGAAGCTGCTACCATCAAATGTTTGCCCTCGTTAGACTCCCCTCTGGAAGCGCTTTCACTGCAAGCTGCAGATTCCCTCCTAACAGCAAGCTTTAGGATAGGGTACTGAATTGTATCTTACTTTCGCCTAATAATGCGATTTTGGCAAAGAGACTATCTCCCGCAGGGAAGCTGTTACCATCAAACGTTTGCCCTCATTAGACTCCCCTCTGGAAGCGCTTTCACTGCAAGCTGCAGATTCCCTCCTAACAGCAAGCTTTAGGATAGGGTACTGAATTGTAACTTAACTGCGGCTAATAAGGCGATTTTGGCAAAGAGATTATCTCCCGCAGGGAAGCTGCTACCATCAAATGTTTGCCCTCATTAGACTCCCCTCTGGAAGCGCTTTCACTGCAAGCTGCAGGTTCCTTCATAACAGCAAGCTTTAGGATAGGGTACTGAATTGTAACTTACTTTCGCCTAATAATTCGATTTTTGCAAAGAGAGTATCTCTCGCAGGGAAGCTGCTACCATCAAATGTTTGCCCTCGTTAGACTCCCCTCTGGAAGCACTTTCACTGCAAGCTGCAGATTCCCTCCTAACAGCAAGCTTAAGGATAGGGTACTGAATTGTAACTTACTTTAGCCTAATAATGCGATTTTGGCAAAGAGAGTATCTCCCGCAGGGAAGCTGCTACCATCAAATGTTTGCCCTCATTAGACTCCCCTCTGGAAGCGATTTCACTGGAAGCTGCAGATTCCCTCCTAACAGGAAGCTTTAGGATAGGGTACTGAATTGTAACTTACTTTCGCCTAATAATGCGATTTTGGCAAAGAGAGTATCTCCCGCAGGGAAGCTGCTACAATCAAATGTTTGCCCTCATTAGACTACCCTCTGGAAGCGCTTTCACTGCAAGCTGCAGGTTCCTTCATAACAGCAAGCTTTAGGATAGGGTACTGAATTGTAACTTACTTTCGCCTAATAATTCGATTTTTGCAAAGAGAGTATCTCTCGCAGGGAAGCTGCTACCATCAAATGTTTGCCCTCGTTAGACTCCCCTCTGGAAGCGCTTTCACTGCAAGCTGCAGATTCCCTCCTAACAGCAAGCTTTAGGATAGGGTACTGAATTGTAACTTAACTGCGGATAATAATGCGATTTTTGCAAAGAGAGTATCTCCCGCAGGGAAGCTGCTACCATCAAATGTTTGCCCTCATTAGACTCCCCTCTGGAAGCGCTTTCACTGCAAGCTGCAGATTCCCTCCTAACAGCAAGCTTAAGGATAGGGTACTGAATTGTAACTTACTTTCGCCTAATAATGCGATTTTGGCAAAGAGAGTATCTCCCGCAGGGAAGCTGCTACCATCAAATGTTTGCCCTCATTAGACTCCCCTCTGGAAGCGCTTTCACTGCAAGCTGCAGATTCCCTCCTAACAGCAAGCTTTAGGATAGGGTACTAAATTGTAACTTACTTTCGCCTAATAATACGATTTTGGCAAAGAGAGTATCTCGCGCAGGGAAGCTGCAACCATCAAATGTTTGCCCTCGTTAGACTCCCCTCTGGAAGCGCTTTCACTGCAAGCTGCAGATTCCCTCCTAACAGCAAGCTTTAGGATAGGGTACTGAATTGTAACTTACTTTCGCCTAATAATGCGATATTGGCAAAGAGAGTATCTCCCGCAGGGAAGCTGCTACCATCAAATGTTTGCCCTCATTAGACTCCCCTCTGGAAGCGCTTTCACTGCAAGCTGCAGATTCCCTCCTAACAGCAAGCTTTAGGATAGGGTACTGAATTGTAACTTACTTTCGCCTAATAATGCGATTTTGGCAAAGAGAGTATCTCCCGCAGGGAAGCTGCTACCATCAAATGTTTGCCCTCATTAGACTCCCCTCTGGAAGCGCTTTCACTGCAAGCTGCAGATTCCCTCCTAACAGCAAGCTTTAGGATAGGGTACTGAATTGTAACTTACTTTCGCCTAATAATGCGATTTTGGCAAAGAGAGTATCTCCCGCAGGGAAGCTGCTACCATCAAATGTTTGCCCTCATTAGACTCCCCTCTGGAAGCGCTTTCACTGCAAGCTGCAGATTCCCTCCTAACAGCAAGCTTTAGGATAGGGTACTGAATTGTAACTTACTTTCGCCTAATAATGCGATTTTGGCAAAGAGACTATAACTCGCAGGGAAGCTGCTGCCACCCAATGTTTGCCCTCATTAGACTCCCCTCTGGAAGCGCTTTCACTGCAAGCTGCAGATTCCCTCCTAACAGCAAGCTTTAGGATAGGGTACTGAATTGTAACTTACTTTCGCCTAGTAATGCGATTTTGGCAAAGAGACTATAACTCGCAGGGAAGCTGCTGCCACCCAATGTTTGCCCTCATTAGACTCCCCTCTGGAAGCGCTTTCACTGCAAGCTGCAGATTCCCTCCTAACAGCAAGCTTTAGGATAGGGTACTGAATTGTAACTTACTTTCGCCTAATAATGCGATTTTGGCAAAGAGAGTATCTCCCGCAGGGAAGCTGCTACCATCAAATGTTTGCCCTCGTTAGACTCCCCTCTGGAAGCGCTTTCACTGCAAGCTGCAGATTCCCTCCTAACAGCAAGCTTTAGGATAGGGTACTGAATTGTAATTTACTTTCGCCTAATAATGCGATTTTGGAAAAGAGAGTATCTCCCGCAGGGAAGCTGCTACCATCAAATGTTTGCCCTCGTTAGACTCCCCTCTGGAAGCGCTTTCACTGCAAGCTGCAGATTCCCTCCTAACAGCAAGCTTTAGGATAGGGTACTGAATTGTATCTTACTTTCGCCTAATAATGCGATTTTGGCAAAGAGACTATCTCCGGCAGGGAAGCTGCTACCATCAAATGCTTGCCCTCATTAGACTCCCCTCTGGAAGCGCTTTCACTGCAAGCTGCAGATTCCCTCCTAACAGCAAGCTTTAGGATAGGGTACTGAATTGTAACTTAACTGCGGCTAATAAGGCGATTATGGCAAAGAGAATATCTCCCGCAGGGAAGCTGCTACCATCAAATATTTGCCCTCATTAGACTCCCCTCTGGAAGCGCTTTCACTGCAAGCTGCAGATTCCCTCCTAACAGCAAGCTTTAGGATAGGGTACTGAATTGTATCTTACTTTCGCCTAATAGTGCGATTTTGGAAAAGAGAGTATCTCCCGCAGGGAAGCTGCTACCATCAAATGTTTGCCCTCATTAGACTACCCTGTGGAAGCGCTTTCACTGCAAGCTGCAGATTCCCTCCTAACAGCAAGCTTTAGGATAGGGTACTGAATTGTATCTTACTTTCGTCTAATAAAGCGATTTTGGCAAAGAGAATATCTCCCGCAGGGAAGCTGCTACCATCAAATGTTTGCCCTCATTAGACTCCCCTCTGGAAGCGCTTTCACTGCAAGCTGCAGATTCCCTCCTAACAGCAAGCTTTAGGATAGGGTACTGAATTGTAACTTACTTTCGCCTAATAATGCGATTTTGGCAAAGAGACTATCTCCCGCAGGGAAGCTGCTACCATCAAATGTTTGCCCTCGTTAGACTCCCCTCTGGAAGCGCTTTCACTGCAAGCTGCAGATTCCCTCCTAACAGCAAGCTTTAGGATAGGGTACTGAATTGTAACTTACTTTCGCCTAATAATGCGATTTTGGCAAAGAGAGTATCTCCCGCAGGGAAGCTGCTACCATCAAATGTTTGCCCTCGTTAGACTCCCCTCTGGAAGCGCTTTCACTGCAAGCTGCAGATTCCCTCCTAACAGCAAGCTTTAGGATAGGGTACTGAATTGTATCTTACTTTCGCCTAATAATGCGATTTTGGCAAAGAGACTATCTCCCGCAGGGAAGCTGTTACCATCAAACGTTTGCCCTCATTAGACTCCCCTCTGGAAGCGCTTTCACTGCAAGCTGCAGATTCCCTCCTAACAGCAAGCTTTAGGATAGGGTACTGAATTGTAACTTAACTGCGGCTAATAAGGCGATTTTGGCAAAGAGATTATCTCCCGCAGGGAAGCTGCTACCATCAAATGTTTGCCCTCATTAGACTCCCCTCTGGAAGCGCTTTCACTGCAAGCTGCAGGTTCCTTCATAACAGCAAGCTTTAGGATAGGGTACTGAATTGTAACTTACTTTCGCCTAATAATTCGATTTTTGCAAAGAGAGTATCTCTCGCAGGGAAGCTGCTACCATCAAATGTTTGCCCTCGTTAGACTCCCCTCTGGAAGCACTTTCACTGCAAGCTGCAGATTCCCTCCTAACAGCAAGCTTAAGGATAGGGTACTGAATTGTAACTTACTTTAGCCTAATAATGCGATTTTGGCAAAGAGAGTATCTCCCGCAGGGAAGCTGCTACCATCAAATGTTTGCCCTCATTAGACTCCCCTCTGGAAGCGATTTCACTGGAAGCTGCAGATTCCCTCCTAACAGGAAGCTTTAGGATAGGGTACTGAATTGTAACTTACTTTCGTCTAATAAGGCGATTTTGGCAAAAAGAGTATCTCCCGCAGGGAAGCTGCTACCATCAAATGTTTGCCCTCATTAGACTCCCCTCTGGAAGCGCTTTCACTGCAAGCTGCAGATTCCCTCCTAACAGCAAGCTTTAGGATAGAGTACTGAATTGTAACTTAACTGCGGCTAATAAGGCGATTTTGGCAAAGAGAGTATCTCCCGCAGGGAAGCTGCTACCATCAAATGTTTGCCCTCATTAGACTCCCCTCTGGAAGCGCTTTCACTGCAAGCTGCAGATTCCCTCCTAACAGCAAGCTTTAGGATAGGGTACTGAATTGTAACTTCACTGCGGCTAGTAAGCCGATTTTGGCAAAGAGAGTATCTCCCGCAGGGAAGCTGCTACCATCAAATGTTTGTCCTCATTAGACTCCCCTCTGGAAGCGCTTTCACTGCAAGCTGCAGATTCCCTCCTAACAGCAAGCTTTAGGATAGGGTACTGAATTGTAACTTACTTTCACCTAATAATGCGATTTTGGCAAAGAGAGTATCTCCCGCAGGGAAGCTGCTACAATCAAATGTTTGCCCTCATTAGACTACCCTCTGGAAGCGCTTTCACTGCAAGCTGCAGGTTCCTTCATAACAGCAAGCTTTAGGATAGGGTACTGAATTGTAACTTACTTTCGCCTAATAATTCGATTTTTGCAAAGAGAGTATCTCTCGCAGGGAAGCTGCTACCATCAAATGTTTGCCCTCGTTAGACTCCCCTCTGGAAGCGCTTTCACTGCAAGCTGCAGATTCCCTCCTAACAGCAAGCTTTAGGATAGGGTACTGAATTGTAACTTAACTGCGGATAATAATGCGATTTTTGCAAAGAGAGTATCTCCCGCAGGGAAGCTGCTACCATCAAATGTTTGCCCTCATTAGACTCCCCTCTGGAAGCGCTTTCACTGCAAGCTGCAGATTCCCTCCTAACAGCAAGCTTTAGGATAGGGTACTAAATTGTAACTTACTTTCGCCTAATAATACGATTTTGGCAAAGAGAGTATCTCGCGCAGGGAAGCTGCAACCATCAAATGTTTGCCCTCGTTAGACTCCCCTCTGGAAGCGCTTTCACTGCAAGCTGCAGATTCCCTCCTAACAGCAAGCTTTAGGATAGGGTACTGAATTGTAACTTACTTTCGCCTAATAATGCGATATTGGCAAAGAGAGTATCTCCCGCAGGGAAGCTGCTACCATCAAATGTTTGCCCTCATTAGACTCCCCTCTGGAAGCGCTTTCACTGCAAGCTGCAGATTCCCTCCTAACAGCAAGCTTTAGGATAGGGTACTGAATTGTAACTTAACTGAGGCTAATAATGCGATTTTGGCAAAGAGAGTATCTCCCGCAGGGAAGCTGCTACCATCAAATGTTTGCCCTCATTAGACTCCCCTCTGGAAGCGCTTTCACTGCAAGCTGCAGATTCCCTCCTAACAGCAAGCTTTAGGATAGGGTACTGAATTGTAACTTACTTTCGCCTAATAATGCGATTTTGGCAAAGAGACTATCTCCGGCAGGGAAGCTGCTACCATCAAATGTTTGCCCTCATTAGACTCCCCTCTGGAAGCGCTTTCACTGCAAGCTGCAGATTCCCTCCTAACAGCAAGCTTTAGGATAGGGTACTGAATTGTAACTTACTTTCGCCTAATAATGCGATTTTGGCAAAGAGACTATCTCCCGCAGGGAAGCTGCTACCATCAAATGTTTGCCCTCATTACACTCCCCTCTGGAAGCGCTTTCACTGCAAGCTGCAGATTCCCTCCTAACAGCAAGCTTTAGGATAGGGTACTGAATTGTAACTTAACTGCGGCTAATAAGGCGATTTTGGCAAAGAGAGTATCTCCCGCAGGGAAGCTGCTACCATAAAATGTTTGCCCTCATTAGACTCCCCTCTGGAAGCGCTTTCACTGCAAGCTGCAGATTCCCTCCTAACAGCAAGCTTTAGGATAGGGTACTGAATTGTATCTTACTTTCGCCTAATAAAGCGATTTTGGCAAAGAGAGTATCTCCCGCAGGGAAGCTGCTACCATCAAATGTTTGCCCTCATTAGACTCCCCTCTGGAAGCGCTTTCACTGCAAGCTGCAGATTCCCTCCTAACAGCAAGCTTTAGGATAGGGTACTGAATTGTAACTTAACTGCGGCTAATAATGCGATTTTGGCAAAGAGAGTATCTCCCGCAGGGAAGCTGCTACCATCAAAAGTTTGCCCTCATTAGACTCCCCTCTGGAAGCGCTTTCACTGCAAGCTGCAGATTCCCTCCTAACAGCAAGCTTTAGGATAGGGTACTGAATTGTAACTTCACTGCGGCTAATAAGCCGATTTTCGCAAAGAGACTATCTCCCGCAGGGAAGCTGCTACCATCAAATGTTTGCCCTCATTAGACTCCCCTCTGGAAGCGCTTTCACTGCAAGCTGCAGATTCCCTCCTAACAGCAAGCTTTAGGATAGGGTACTGAATTGTAACTTACTTTCGCCTAATAAAGCGATTTTGGCAAAGAGAGTATCTCCCGCAGGGAAGCTGTTACCATCAAAAGTTTGCCCTCATTAGACTCCCCTCTGGAAGCGCTTTCACTGCAAGCTGCAGATTCCCTCCTAACAGCAAGCTTTAGGATAGTGTACTGAATTGTATCTTTCTGTCGCCTAATAATGCGATTTTTGCAAAGAGACTGTCTCCCGCAGGGAAGCTGTTACCATCAAACGTTTGCCCTCATTAGACTCCCTTCTGGAAGCGCTTTCACTGCAAGCTGCAGATTCCCTCCTAACAGCAAGCTTTAGGATAGGGTACTGAATTGTAACTTAACAGCGGCTAATAATGCGATTTTGGCAAAGAGAGTATCTCCCGCAGGGAAGCTGCTACCATCAAATGTTTGCCCTCATTAGACTCCCCTCTGGAAGCGCTTTCACTGCAAGCTGCAGATTCCCTCCTAACAGCAACCTTTGGATAGGGTACTGAATTGTAACTTACTTTCGCCTAATAATGCGATTTTTGCAAAGAGACTGTCTCCCGCAGGGAAGCTGTTACCATCAAACGTTTGCCCTCATTAGACTCCCCTCTGGAAGCGTTTTCACTGCAAGCTGCAGATTCCCTCCTAACAGCAAGCTTTAGGATAGGGTACTGAATTGTAACTTACTTTCGCCTAATAATGCGATTTTGGCAAAGAGACTATAACTCTCAGGAAGCTGCTGCCACCAAATGTTTGCCCTCATTAGACTCCCCTCTGGAAGCGCTTTCACTGCAAGCTGCAGATTCCCTCCTAACAGCAAGCTTTAGGATAGGGTACTGAATTGTAACTTACTGTAGCTTAATAATGCGATTTTGGCAAAGAGACTGTCTCCCGCAGGGAAGCTGCTACCATCAAATGTTTGCCCTCATTAGACTCCCCTCTGGAAGCGCTTTCACTGCAAGCTGCCGATTCCTTCCTAACAGCAAGCTTTAGGATAGGGTACTGAATTGTATCTTACTTTCGTCTAATAAAGCGATTTTGGCAAAGAGAATATCTCCCGCAGGGAAGCTGCTACCATCAAATGTTTGCCCTCATTAGACTCCCCTCTGGAAGCGCTTTCACTGCAAGCTGCAGATTCCCTCCTAACAGCAAGCTTTAGGATAGGGTACTGAATTGTAACTTAACTGAGGCTAATAATGCGATTTTGGCAAAGAGAGTATCTCCCGCAGGGAAGCTGCTACCATCAAATGTTTGCCCTCATTAGACTCCCCTCTGGAAGCGCTTTCACTGCAAGCTGCAGATTCCCTCCTAACAGCAAGCTTTAGGATAGGGTACTGAATTGTAACTTACTTTCGCCTAATAATGCGATTTTGGCAAAGAGAGTATCTCCCGCAGGGAAGCTGCTACCATCAAATCTTTGCCCTCATTAGACTCCCCTCTGGAAGCGCTTTCACTGCAAGCTGCAGATTCCTTCCTAACAGCAAGCTTTAGGATAGGGTACTGAATTGTAACTTACTTTCGCCTAATAATGCGATATTGGCAAAGAGACTATAACTCGCAGGGAAGCTGCTGCCACCCAATGTTTGCCCTCATTAGACTCCCCTCTGGAAGCGCTTTCACTGCAAGCTGCAGATTCCTTCCTAACAGCAAGCTTTAGGATAGGGTACTGAATTGAAACTTACTTTCGCCTAGTAATGCGATTTTGGCAAAGAGAGTATCTCCCACAGGGAAGCTGCTACCATCAAATGTTTGCCCTCATTACACTCCCCTCTGGAAGCGCTTTCACTGCAAGCTGCAGATTCCCTCCTAACAGCAAGCTTTAGGATAGGGTACTGAATTGTAACTTAACTGCGGCTAATAAGGCGATTTTGGCAAAGAGAGTATCTCCCGCAGGGAAGCTGCTACCATAAAATGTTTGCCCTCATTAGACTCCCCTCTGGAAGCGCTTTCACTGCAAGCAGCAGATTCCCTCCTAACAGCAAGCTTTAGGATAGGGTACTGAATTGTAACTTAACTGAGGCTAATAATGCGATTTTGGCAAAGAGAGTATCTCCCGCAGGGAAGCTGCTACCATCAAATGTTTGCCCTCATTAGACTCCCCTCTGGAAGCGCTTTCACTGCAAGCTGCAGATTCCTTCCTAACAGCAAGCTTTAGGATAGGGTACTGAATTGTAACTTACTTTCGCCTAATAATGCGATTTTGGCAAAGAGAGTATCTCCCGCAGGGAAGCTGCTACCATCAAAAGTTTGCCCTCATTAGACTCCCCTCTGGAAGCGCTTTCACTGCAAGCTGCAGATTCCCTCCTAACAGCAAGCTTTAGGATAGGGTACTGAATTGTAACTTACTTTCGCCTAATAATGCGATTTTGGCAAAGAGACTAAAACTCGCAGGGAAGCTACTGCCACCAAATGTTTGCCCTCATTAGACTCCCCTCTGGAAGCGCTTTCACTGCAAGCTGCAGATTCCCTCCTAACAGCAAGCGTTAGGATAGGGTACTGAATTGTAACTTACTTTCGCCTAATAATGCGATTTTGGCAAAGAGACTAAAACTCGCAGGGAAGCTACTGCCACCAAATGTTTGCCCTCATTAGACTCCCCTCTGGAAGCGCTTTCACTGCAAGCTGCAGATTCCCTCCTAACAGCAAGCTTTAGGATAGTGTACTGAATTGTATCTTTCTGTCGCCTAATAATGCGATTTTTGGAAAGAGAGTATCTCCTGCAGGGAAGCTGTTACCATCAAACGTTTGCCCTCATTAGACTCCCTTCTGGAAGCGCTTTCACTGCAAGCTGCAGATTCCCTCGTAACAGCAAGCTTTAGGATAGGGTACTGAATTGTAACTTAACAGCGGCTAATAATGCGATTTTGGCAAAGAGAGTATCTCCCGCAGGGAAGCTGCTACCATCAAATGTTTGCCCTCATTAGACTCCCCTCTGGAAGCGCTTTCACTGCAAGCTGCAGATTCCCTCCTAACAGCAAGCTTTAGGATAGGGTACTGAATTGTAACTTACTTTCGCCTAATAATGCGATTTTGGCAAAGAGACTGTCTCCCGCAGGGAAGCTGCTACCATCAAATGTTTGCCCTCATTAGACTCCCCTCTGGAAGCGCTTTCACTGCAAGCTGCAGATTCCCTCCTAACAGCAACCTTTGGATAGGGTACTGAATTGTATCTTTCTGTCGCCTAATAATGCGATTTTGCAAAGAGACTGTCTCCCGCAGGGAAGCTGTTACCATCAAACGTTTGCCCTCATTAGACTCCCCTCTGGAAGCGTTTTCACTGCAAGCTGCAGATTCCCTCCTAACAGCAAGCTTTAGGATAGGGTACTGAATTGTAACTTAGTTTCGCCTAATAATGCGATTTTGGCAAAGAGACTATAACTCTCAGGAAGCTGCTGCCACCAAATGTTTGCCCTCATTAGACTCCCCTCTGGAAGCGCTTTCACTGCAAGCTGCAGATTCCCTCCTAACAGCAAGCTTTAGGATAGGGTACTGAATTGTAACTTACTTTCGCCTAATAATGCGATTTTGGCAAAGAGACTGTCTCCCGCAGGGAAGCTGCTACCATCAAATGTTTGCCCTCATTAGACTCCCCTCTGGAAGCGCTTTCACTGCAAGCTGCAGATTCCTTCCTAACAGCAAGCTTTAGGATAGGGTACTGAATTGTATCTTACTTTCGCCTAATAATGCGATTTTGGCAAAGAGAATATCTCCCGCAGGGAAGCTGCTACCATCAAATGTTTTCCCTCATTAGACTCCCCTCTGGAAGCGCTTTCACTGCAAGCTGCAGATTCCCTCCTAACAGCAAGCTTTAGGATAGGGTACTGAATTGTAACTTAACTGCGGCTAATAATGCGATTATGGCAAAGAGACTATCTCCCGCAGGGAAGCTGCTACCATCAAATGTTTGCCCTCATTAGACTCCCCTCTGGAAGCGCTTTCACTGCAAGCTGCAGGTTCCTTCCTAACAGCAAGCTTTAGGATTGGGTACTGAATTGTATCTTACTTTCGCCTAATAATGCGATTTTGGCAAAGAGACTATCTCCCTCAGGGAAGCTGCTACCATCAAATGTTTGCCCTCATTAGACTCCCCTCTGGAAGCGCTTTCACTGCAAGCTGCAGATTCCTTCCTAACAGCAAGCTTTAGAATAGGGAACTGAATTGTAACCTACTTTCGCCTAATAATGCGATTTTGGCAAAGAGAGTATCTCCCGCAGGGAAGCTGCTACCATCAAAAGTTTGCCCTCATTAGACTCCCCTCTGGAAGCGCTTTCACTGCAAGCTGCAGATTCCCTCCTAACAGCAAGCTTTAGGATAGGGTACTGAATTGTAACTTCACTGCGGCTAATAAGCCGATTTTCGCAAAGAGACTATCTCCATCAGGGAAGCTGCTACCATCAAATGTTTGCCCTCATTAGACTCCCCTCTGGAAGCACTTTCACTGCAAGCTGCAGATTCCCTCCTAACAGCAAGCTTTAGGATAGGGTACTGAATTGTAACTTACTTTCGCCTAATAATGCGATTTTGGCAAAGAGAGTATCTCCCGCAGGGAAGCTGTTACCATCAAAAGTTTGCCCTCATTAGACTCCCCTCTGGAAGCGCTTTCACTGCAAGCTGCAGATTCCCTCCTAACAGCAAGCTTTAGGATAGGGTACTGAATTGTAACTTCACTGCGGATAATAAGCCGATTTTCGCAAAGAGACTATCTCCCGCAGGGAAGCTGCTACCATCAAATGTTTGCCCTCATTTGACTCCACTCTGGAAGCGCTTTCACTGCAAGCTGCAGATTCCCTCCTAACAGCAAGATTTAGGATAGGGTACTGAATTGTAACTTACTTTCGCATAATAATGCGATTTTGGCAAAGAGAGTATCTCCCGCAGGGAAGCTGCTACCATCAAATGTTTGCCCTCATTAGACTCCCCTCTGGAAGCGCTTTCACTGCAAGCTGCAGATTCCCTCCTAACAGCAAGCTTTAGGATAGGGTACTGAATTGTAACATAACTGCGGCTAATAAGGCGATATTGGAAAAGAGACTATCTCCCGCAGGGAAGCTGCTACCATCAAATGTTTGCCCTCATTAGACTCCCCTCTGGAAGCGCTTTCACTGCAATCTGCAGATTCCCTCCTAACAGCAAGCTTTAGGATAGGGTACTGAATTGTAACTTACTTTCGCCTAATAATGCGATTTTGGCAAAGAGACTATAACTCGCAGGGAAGCTGCTGCCACCAAATGTTTGCCCTCATTAGACTCCCCTCTGGAAGCGCTTTCACTGCAAGCTGCAGATTCCCTCCTAACAGCAAGCTTTAGGATAGTGTACTGAATTGTATCTTTCTGTCGCCTAATAATGCGATTTTTGGAAAGAGACTGTCTCCCGCAGGGAAGCTGCTACCATCAAATGTTTGCCCTCATTAGACTCCCCTCTGGAAGCGTTTTCACTGCAAGCTGCAGATTCCCTCCTAACAGCAAGCTTTAGCATAGGGTACTGAATTGTAACTTAACTGCGGCTCATAAGACGATTTTGGCAAAGAGAGTATCTCCCGCAGGGAAGCTGCTACCATCAAATGTTTGCCCTCATTAGACTCCCCTCTGGAAGCGCTTTCACTGCAAGCTGCAGATTCCTTCCTAACAGCAAGCTTTAGGATAGTGTACTGAATTGTAACTTACTTTCGCCTAATAATGCGATTTTGGCAAAGAGACTATAACTCGCAGGGAAGCTGCTGCCACCAAATGTTTGCCCTCGTTAGACTCCCCTCTGGAAGCGCTTTCACTGCAAGCTGCAGATTCCTTCCTAACAGCAAGCTTTAGGATAGGGTACTGAATTGTAACTTAACTGAGGCTAATAATGCGATTTTGGCAAAGAGAGTATCTCCCGCAGGGAAGATGCTACCATCAAATGTTTGCCCTCATTAGACTCCCCTCTGGAAGCGCTTTCACTGCAAGCTGCAGATTCCCTCCTAACAGCAAGCTTTAGGATAGGGTACTGAATTGTAACTTACTTTCGCCTAATAATGCGATTTTGGCAAAGAGACTATAACTCGCAGGGAAGCTGCTGCCACCCAATGTTTGCCCTCATTAGACTCCCCTCTGGAAGTGCTTTCACTGCAAGCTGCAGATTCCCTCCTAACAGCAAGATTTAGGATAGGGTACTGAATTGTAACTTACTTTCGCCTAATAATGCGATTTTGGCAAAGAGAGTATCTCACGCAGGGAAGCTGTTACCATCAAACGTTTGCCCTCATTAGACTCCCTTCTGGAAGCGCTTTCACTGCAAGCTGCAGATTCCCTCCTAACAGCAACCTTTGGATAGGGTACTGAATTGTACCTTTCTGTCGCCTAATAATGCGATTTTTGCAAAGAGACTGTCTCCCGCAGGGAAGCTGTTACCATCAAACGTTTGCCCTCGTTAGACTGCCCTCTGGAAGCGCTTTCACTGCAAGCTGCAGATTCCCTCCTAACAGCAAGCTTTAGGATAGGGTACTGAATTGTAACTTACTTTCGCCTAATAATGCGATTTTGGCAAAGAGAATATCTCCCGCAGGGAAGCTGCTACCATCAAATGTTTGCCCTCATTAGACTCCCCTCTGGAAGCGCTTTCACTGCAAGCTGCAGATTCCCTCCTAACAGCAAGCTTTAGGATAGGGTACTGAATTGTAACTTAACTGCGGCTAATAAGGCGATTTTGGCAAAGAGAATATCTCCCGCAGGGAAGCTGCTACCATAAAATGTTTGCCCTCATTAGACTCCCCTCTGGAAGCGCTTTCACTGCAAGCTGTAGATTCCCTCCTAACAGCAAGCTTTAGGATAGTGTACTGAATTGTAACTTACTTTCGCCTAATAATGCGATTTTGGCAAAGAGAGTATCTCCCGCAGGGAAGCTGCTACCATCAAATGTTTGCCCTCGTTAGACTCCCCTCTGGAAGCGCTTTCACTGCAAGCTGCAGATTCCCTCCTAACAGCAAGCTTTAGGATAGGGTACTGAATTGTAACTTAACTGAGGCTAATAATGCGATTTTGTCAAAGAGAGTATCTCCCGCAGGGAAGCTGTTACCATCAAACGTTTGCCCTCATTAGACTCCCCTCTACAAGCGCTTTCACTGCAAGCTGCAGATTCCCTCCTAACAGCAAGCTTTAGGATAGGGTACTGAATTGTATCTTAACTGCGGATAATAAGGCGATTTTGGCAAAGAGAGTATCTCCCGCAGGGAAGCTGCTACCATCAAATGTTTGCCCTCATTAGACTCCCCTCTAGAAGCGCTTTCACTGCAAGCTACAGATTCCCTCCTAACAGCAAGCTTTAGGATAGGGTCCTGAATTGTAATTTACTTTCGCCTAATAATGCGATTTTGGCAAAGAGAGTATCTCCCGCAGGGAAGCTGCTACCATCAAATCTTTGCCCTCATTAGACTCCCCTCTGGAAGCGCTTTCACTGCAAGCTGCAGATTCCCTCCTAACAGCAAGCTTTAGGATAGTGCACTGAATTGTAACTTAACTGCGGCTTATAAGGCGATTATGGCAAAGAGAGTATCTCCCGCAGGGAAGCTGCTACCATAAAATGTTTGCCCTCGTTAGACTACCATCTGGAAGCGCATTCACTTCAAGCTGCAGATTCCCTCCTAACAGCAAGCTTTAGGATAGGGTACTGAATTGTAACTTACTTTCGCCTAATAATGCGATTTTGGCAAAGAGAGTATCTCCCGCAGGGAAGCTGCTACCATCAAATGTTTGCCCTCATTAGACTACCCTGTGGAAGCGCTTTCACTGCAAGCTGCAGATTCCCTCCTAACAGCAAGCTTTAGGATAGGGTACTGAATTGTAACTTACTTTCGCCTAATAATGCGATTTTGGCAAAGAGAGTATCTCCCGCAGGGAAGCTGCTACCATCAAATGTTTGCCCTCATTAGACTCCCCTCTGGAAGCGCTTTCACTGCAAGCTGCAGATGCCCTCCTAACAGCAAGCTTTAGGATAGGGTACTGAATTGTATCTTACTTTCGCCTAGTAATGAGATTTTGGCAAAGAGAATATCTCCCGCAGGGAAGCTGCTACCATCAAATATTTGCCCTCATTAGACTCCCCTCTGGAAGCGCTTTCACTGCAAGCTGCAGATTCCCTCCTAACAGCAAGCTTTAGGATAGGGTACTGAATTGTAACTTACTTTCGGCTAGTAATGAGATTTTGGCAAAGAGACTATCTCCCGCAGGGAAGCTGCTACCATCAAATGTTTGCCCTCATTAGACTCCCCTCTGGAAGCGCTTTCACTGCAAGCTGCAGATTCCTTCCTTACAGCAAGCTTTAGGATAGGGTACTGAATTGTAACTTACTTTCGCCTAATAATGCGATTTTGGCAAAGAGAGTATCTCCCGCAGGGAAGCTGCTACCATCAAATATTTGCCCTCATTAGACTCCCCTCTGGAAGCGCTTTCACTTCAAGCTGCAGATTCCCTCCTAACAGCAAGCTTTAGGATAGGGTACTGAATTGTATCTTACTTTCGCCTAATAATGCGATTTTGGCAAAGAGAGTATCTCCCGCAGGGAAGCTGCTACCATAAAATGTTTGCCCTCATTAGACTCCCCTCTGGAAGCGCTTTCACTGCAAGCTGTAGATTCCCTCCTAACAGCAAGCTTTAGGATAGTGTACTGAATTGTAACTTACTTTCGCCTAATAATGCGATTTTGGCAAAGAGAGTATCTCCCGCAGGGAAGCTGCTACCATCAAATGTTTGCCCTCGTTAGACTCCCCTCTGGAAGCGCTTTCACTGCAAGCTGCAGATTCCCTCCTAACAGCAAGCTTTAGGATAGGGTACTGAATTGTAACTTACTTTCGCCTAATAATGGGATTTTGGCAAAGAGAGTATCTCCCGCAGGGAAGCTGCTACCATCAAATGTTTGCCCTCATTAGACTCCCCTCTGGAAGCGCTTTCACTGCAAGCTGCAGATTCCTTCCTAACAGCAAGCTTTAGGATAGGGTACTGAATTGTAACTTACTTTCGCCTAATAATGCGATTTTGGCAAAGAGAGTATCTCCCGCAGGGAAGCTGCTACCATCAAATGTTTGCCCTCGTTAGACTCCCCTCTGGAAGCGCTTTCACTGCAAGCTTCAGATTCCCTCCTAACAGCAAGCTTTAGGATAGGGTACTGAATTGTAACTTACTTTCGCCTAATAATGCGATTTTGGCAAAGAGACTATCTCCCGCAGGGAAGCTGCTACAATCAAATTTTTGCCCTCATTAGACTCCCCTCTGGAAGCGCTTTCACTGCAAGCTGCAGATTCCCTCCTAACAGCAAGCTTTAGGATAGGGTACTGAATTGTATCTTACTGTCGCCTAATAATGCGATTTTGGCAAAGAGACTGTCTCCCGCAGGGAAGCTGTTACCATCAAACGTTTGCCCTCGTTAGACTCCCCTCTGGAAGCGCATTCACTTCAAGCTGCAGATTCCCTCCTAACAGCAAGCTTTAGGATAGGGTACTGAATTGTAACTTACTTTCGCCTAATAATGCCATTTTGGAAAAGAGACTATCTCCTGCAGGGAAGCTGCTACCATCAAATGTTTGCCCTCATTAGACTCCCCTCTGGAAGCGCTTTCACTGCAAGCTGCAGATTCCCTCCTAACAGCAAGCTTTAGTATAGGGTACTGAATTGTATCTTACTTTCGCCTAGTAATGCGATTTTGGCAAAGAGAGTATCTCCCGCAGGGAAGCTGCTACCATCAAATCTTTGCCCTCATTAGACTCCCCTCTGGAAGCGCTTTCACTGCAAGCTGCAGATTCCCTCCTAACAGCAAGCTTTAGGATAGGGTACTGAATTGTAACTTACTTTCGCCTAATAATGCGATTTTGGCAAAGAGACTATAACTCGCAGGGAAGCTGCTGCCACCAAATGTTTGCCCTCATTAGACTCCCCTCTGGAAGCGCTTTCACTGCAAGCTGCAGATTCCCTCCTAACAGCAAGCTTTAGGATAGGGTACTGAGTTGTAACTTACTGTCGCCTAATAATGCGATTTTGGCAAAGAGACTGTCTCCCGCAGGGAAGCTGTTACCATCAAACGTTTGCCCTCATTAGACTCCCCTCTGGAAGCGCTTTCACTGCAAGCTGCAGATTCCCTCCTAACAGCAAGCTTTAGGATAGTGTACTGAATTGTAACGTAACTGCGGATAATAATGCGATTTTGGCAAAGAGACTATCTCCCGCAGGGAAGCTGCTACCATCAAATGTTTGCCCTCATTAGACTCCCCTCTGGAAGCGCTTTCACTGCAAGCTGCAGATTCCCTCCTAACAGCAAGCTTTAGGATAGGGTACTGAATTGTAACTTACTTTCGCCTAATAATGCGATTTTGGCAAAGAGAGTATCTCCCGCAGGGAAGCTGCTACCATCAAATGTTTGCCCTCATTAGACTCCCCTCTGGAAGCGCTTTCACTGCAAGCTGCAGATTCCCTCCTAACAGCAAGCTTTAGGATAGGGTACTGAATTGTAACTTACTTTCGCCTAATAATGCGATTTTGGAAAAGAGACTATCTCCCGCAGGGAAGCTGTTACCATCAAATGTTTGCCCTCGTTAGACTACCCTCTGGAAGCGCATTCACTTCAAGCTGCAGTTTCCCTCCTAACAGCAAGCTTTAGGATAGGGTACTGAATTGTAACTTAACTGCGGCTTATAAGGCGATTATGGCAAAGAGAGTATCTCCCGCAGGGAAGCTGCTACCATCAAATGTTTGCCCTCGTTAGACTACCCTCTGGAAGCACTTTCACTGCAAGCTGCAGATTCCCTCCTAACAGCAAGCTTTAGGATAGGGTCCTGAATTGTAACTTACTTTCGCCTAATAATGCGATTTTGGAAAAGAGAGTATCTCCCGCAGGGAAGCTGCTACCATCAAATGTTTGCCCTCATTAGACTACCCTGTGGAAGCGCTTTCACTGCAAGCTGCAGATTCTCTCCTAACAGCAAGCTTTAGGATAGGGTACTGAATTGTAACTTACTTTCGCCTAATAATGCGATTTTGGCAAAGAGAGTATCTCCCGCAGGGAAGCTGCTACCATCAAATGTTTGCCCTCATTAGACTCCCCTCTGGAAGCGCTTTCACTGCAAGCTGCAGATTCCCTCCTAACAGCAAGCTTTAGGATAGGGTACTGAATTGTAACTTAACTGCGGCTAATAAGGCGATTATGGCAAAGAGAATATCTCCCGCAGGGAAGCTGTTACCATCAAATGTTTGCCCTCATTAGACTCCCCTCTGGAAGCGCTTTCACTTCAAGCTGCAGATTCCCTCCTAACAGCAAGCTTTAGGATAGGGTACTGAATTGTAACTTAACTGCGGCTTATAAGGCGATTTTGGCAATGAGAATATCTCCCGCAGGGAAGCTGCTACCATCAAATGTTTGCCCTCGTTAGACTACCCTCTGGAAGCGCATTCACTTCAAGCTGCAGATTCCCTCCTAACAGCAAGCTTTAGGATAGGGTCCTGAATTGTAACTTACTTTCGCCTAATAATGCGATTTTGGCAAAGAGAGTATCTCCCGCAGGGAAGCTGCTACCATCAAATGTTTGCCCTCGTTAGACTCCCCTCTGGAAGCGCTTTCACTGCAAGCTGCAGATTCCCTCCTAACAGCAAGCTTTAGGATAGGGTCCTGAATTGTAACTTACTTTCGCCTAATAATGCGATTTTGGCAAAGAGAGTATCTCCCGCAGGGAAGCTGTTACCATCAAACGTTTGCCCTCATTAGACTCCCCTCTGGAAGCGCTTTCACTGCAAGCTGCAGATTCCCTCCTAACAGCAAGCTTTAGGATAGGGTCCTGAATTGTAACTTACTTTTGCCTAATAATGCGATTTTGGCAAAGAGACTATCTCCCGCAGGGAAGCTGTTACCATCAAATGTTTGCCCTCGTTAGACTACCCTCTGGAAGCGCATTCACTTCAAGCTGCAAATTCCTTCCTAACAGCAAGCTTTAGGATAGGGTACTGAATTGTAACTTACTTTCGCCTAATAAAGCGATTTTGGAAAAGAGACTATCTCCCGCAGGGAAGCTGCTACCATCAAATGTTTGCCCTCATTAGACTACCCTGTGGAAGCGCTTTCACTGCAAGCTGCAGATTCCCTCCTAACAGCAAGCTTTAGGATAGGGTCCTGAATTGTAACTTACTTTCGCCTAATAATGCGATTTTGGCAAAGAGAGTATCTCCCGCAGGGAAGCTGCTACCATCAAATGTTTGCCCTCATTAGACTCCCCTCTGGAAGCGCTTTCACTGCAAGCTGCAGATTCCCTCCTAACAGCAAGCTTTAGGATAGGGTCCTGAATTGTAACTTACTTTCCCCTAATAATGCGATTTTGGCAAAGAGAGTATCTCCCGCAGGAAAGCTGCTACCATCAAATATTTGCCCTCATTAGACTCTCCTCTGGAAGCGCTTTCACTGCAAGCTGCAGATTCCCTCCTAACAGCAAGCTTTAGGATAGGGTACTGAATTGTATCTTACTTTCGCCTAATAATGCGATTTTGGCAAAGAGAGTATCTCCCGCAGGGAAGCTGTTACCATCAAATGTTTGCCCTCGTTAGACTACCCTCTGGAAGCGCATTCACTTCAAGCTGCAGATTCCCTCCTAACAGCAAGCTTTAGGATAGGGTACTGAATTGTAACTTAACTGCGGCTAATAAGGCGATTATGGCAAAGAGAATATCTCCCGCAGGGAAGCTGTTACCATCAAATGTTTGCCCTCATTAGACTCCCCTCTGGAAGCGCTTTCACTTCAAGCTGCAGATTCCTTCCTAACAGCAAGCTTTAGGATAGGGTACTGAATTGTAACTTAACTGCGGCTAATAAGGCGATTTAGGCAGAGAGAATCTCCCGCAGGGAAGCTGCTACCATCAAATTTTTGCCCTCATTAGACTCCCCTCTGGAAGCGCTTTCACTGCAAGCTGCAGATTCCCTCCTAACAGCAACTTTAGGTTAGGGTACTGAATTGTAACTTACTTTCGCATTATAATGCGATTTTGGCAAAGAGAGTATCTCCCGCATGAAAGCTGCTACCATCAAATGTTTGCCCTCATTAGACTCCCCTCTGGAAGCGCTTTCACTGCAAGCTGCAGATTCCCTCCTAACAGCAAGCTTTAGGATAGGGTACTGAATGGTAACTTACTTTCGCCTAATAAGGCGATTTTGGCAAAGAGAGTATCTCCCGCAGGGAAGCTGCTACCATCAAATGTTTGCCCTCGTTAGACTCCCCTCTGGAAGCGCTTTCACCGCAAGCTGCAGATTCCCTCCTAACAGCAAGCTTTAGGATAGGGTACTGAACTGTATCTTAACTGCGGCTAATAAGGCGCTTTTGGGAAAGAGAATATCTCCCGCAGGGAAGCTGCTACCATCAAATGTTTGCCCTCATTAGACTCCCCTCTGGAAGCGCTTTCACTGCAAGCTGCAGATTCCCTCCTAACAGCAAGCTTTAGGATAGGGTACTGAATTGTAACTTACTTTCGCCTAATAATGCGATTTTGGCAAAGAGAGTATCTCCCGCAGGGAAGCTGCTACCATCAAATGTTTGCCCTCAGACTCCCCTCTGGAAGCGCTTTCACTGCAAGCTGCAGATTCCCTCCTAACAGCAAGCTTTAGGATAGGGTACTGAATTGTAACTTAACTGCGGCTAATAAGGCGCTTTTGGGAAAGAGAATATCTCCCGCAGGGAAGCTGCTACCATCAAATGTTTGCCCTCATTAGACTCCCCTCTGGAAGCGCTTTGACTGCAAGCTGCAGATTCCCTCCTAACAGCAAGCTTTAGGATAGGGTACTGAATTGTAACTTAACTGCGGCTAATAAGGCGATTTTGGCAAAGAGAATATCTCCCGCAGGGAAGCTGCTACCATCAAATGTTTGCCCTCATTAGACTCCCCTCTGGAAGCGCTTTCACTGCAAGCTGCAGATTCCCTCCTAACAGCAAGCTTTAGGATAGGGTCCTGAATTGTAACTTACTTTCGCCTAATAATGCGATTTTGGCAAAGAGACTATCTCCCGCAGGGAAGCTGCTACCATCAAATGCTTGCCCTCATTAGACTCCCCTCTGGAAGCGCTTTCACTGCAAGCTGCAGATTCCCTCCTAACAGCAACTTTAGGTTAGGGTACTGAATTGTAACTTACTTTCGCCTAATAATGCGATTTTGGCAAAGAGAGTATCTCCCGCATGGAAGCTGCTAGCATCAAATGTTTGCCCTCGTTAGACTCCCCTCTGGAAGCGCTTTCTCTGCAAGCTGCAGATTCCCTCCTAACAGCAACTTTAGGTTAGGGTACTGAATTGTAACTTACTTTCGCCTAATAATGCGATATTGGCAAAGAGAGTATCTCCCGCAGGGAAGCTGCTACCATCAAATGTTTGCCCTCATTAGACTCCCCTCTGGAAGCGCTTTCACTGCAAGCTGCAGATTCCCTCCTAACAGCAAGCTTTAGGATAGGGTACTGAATTGTAACTTACTTTCGCCTAATAATGCGATTTTGGCAAAGAGAGTATCTCCCGCAGGGAAGCTGCTACCATCAAATGTTTGCCCTCGTTAGACTCCCCTCTGGAAGCGCTTTCACTGCAAGCTGCAGATTCCCTCCTAACAGCAAGCTTTAGGATAGGGTACTGAATTGTAACTTACTTTCGCCTAATAATGCGATTTTGGCAAAGAGAGTATCTCCCGCAGGGAAGCTGCTACCATCAAATGTTTGCCCTCATTAGACTCCCCTCTGGAAGCGCTTTCACTGCAAGCTGCAGATTCCCTCCTAACAGCAAGCTTTAGGATAGGGTACTGAATTGTAACTTAACTGCGGCTAAGAAGGCGCTTTTGGGAAAGAGAATATCTCCCGCAGGGAAGCTGCTACCATCAAATGTTTGCCCTCATTAGACTCCCCTCTGGAAGCGCTTTGACTGCAAGCTGCAGATTCCCTCCTAACAGCAAGCTTTAGGATAGGGTACTGAATTGTAACTTAACTGCGGCTAATAAGGCGATTTTGGCAAAGAGAATATCTCCCGCAGGGAAGCTGCTACCATCAAATGTTTGCCCTCATTAGACTCCCCTCTGGAAGCGCTTTGACTGCAAGCTGCAGATTCCCTCCTAACAGCAAGCTGTAGGACACTGTACTGAATTGTAACTTAACTGCGTCTAATAAGGCGATTTTGGCAAAGAGACTATCTCCCGCGGGGAAGCTGTTACCATCAAATGTTTGCCCTCATTAGACTCCCCTCTGGAAGCGCTTTCACTGCAAGCTGCAGATTCCCTCCTAACAGCAAGCTTTAGGATAGGGTACTGAATTGTATCTTAACTGCGGCTAATAAGGCGATTTGGCAATGAGAATATCTCCCGCAGGGAAGCTGTTACCATCAAATGTTTGCCCTCATTAGACTCCCCTCTGGAAGCGCTTTCACTTCAAGCTGCAGATTCCTTCCTAACAGCAAGCTTTAGGATAGGGTACTGAATTGTAACTTACTTTCGCCTAATAATGCGATTTTGGAAAAGAGAGTATCTCCTGCAGGGAAGCTGCTACCATCAAATGTTTGCCCTCATTAGACTCCCCTCTGGAAGCGCTTTCACTGCAAGCTGCAGATTCCCACCTAACAGCAAGCTTTAGGATAGGGTCCTGAATTGTAACTTACTTTCGCCTAATAATGCGATTTTGGCAAAGAGAGTATCTCCCGCAGGGAAGCTGCTACCATCAAATGTTTGCCCTCGTTAGACTCCCCTCTGGAAGCGCTTTCACTGCAAGCTGCAGATTCCCTCCTAACAGCAAGCTTTAGGATAGGGTCCTGAATTGTAACTTACTTTTGCCTAATAATGCGATTTTGGCAAAGAGAGTATCTCCCGCAGGGAAGCTGTTACCATCAAACGTTTGCCCTCATTAGACTCCCCTCTGGAAGCGCTTTCACTGCAAGCTGCAGATTCCCTCCTAACAGCAAGCTTTAGGATAGGGTCCTGAATTGTAACTTACTTTCGCCTAATAATGCGATTATGGAAAAGAGAGTATCTCCCGCAGGGAAGCTGTTACCATCAAATGTTTGCCCTCGTTAGACTACCCTCTGGAAGCGCATTCACTTCAAGCTGCAAATTCCTTCCTAACAGCAAGCTTTAGGATAGGGTACTGAATTGTAACTTACTTTCGCCTAATAATGCGATTTTGGAAAAGAGACTATCTCCCGCAGGGAAGCTGCTACCATCAAATGTTTGCCCTCATTAGACTCCCCTCTGGAAGCGCTTTCACTGCAAGCTGCAGATTCCCTCCTAACAGCAAGCTTTAGGATAGGGTCCTGAATTGTAACTTACTTTCGCCTAATAATGCGATTTTGGCAAAGAGAGTATCTCCCGCAGGGAAGCTGCTACCATCAAATGTTTGCCCTCATTAGACTCCCCTCTGGATGCGCTTTCACTGCAAGCTGCAGATTCCCTCCTAACAGCAAGCTTTAGGATAGGGTCCTGAATTGTATACTTACTTTCCCCTAATAATGCGATTTTGGCAAAGAGAGTATCTCCCGCAGGAAAGCTGCTACCATCAAATATTTGCCCTCATTAGACTCTCCTCTGGAAGCGCTTTCACTGCAAGCTGCAGATTCCCTCCTAACAGCAAGCTTTAGGATAGGGTACTGAATTGTAACTTACTTTCGCCTAATAATGCGATTTTGGAAAAGAGAGTATCTCCCGCAGGGAAGCTGTTACCATCAAATGTTTGCCCTCGTTAGGCTACCCTCTGGAAGCGCATTCACTTCAAGCTGCAGATTCCCTCCTAACAGCAAGCTTTAGGATAGGGTACTGAATTGTAACTTAACTGCGGCTTATAAGGCGATTATGGCAAAGAGAGTATCTCCCGCAGGGAAGCTGCTACCATCAAATGTTTGCCCTCGTTAGACTCCCCTCTGGAAGCGTATTCACTTCAAGCTGCAGATTCCCTCCTAACAGCAAGCTTTAGGATAGGGTACTGAATTGTAACTTACTTTCGCCTAATAATGCGATTTTGGCAAAGAGACTATCTCCCGCAGGGAAGCTGCTACCATCAAATGTTTGCCCTCGTTAGACTCCCCTCTGGAAGCGCTTTCACTGCAAGCTGCAGATTCCCTCCTAACAGCAAGCTTTAGGATAGGGTAGTTAATTGTATCTTAACTGCGGCTAATAAGGCGATTATGGCAAAGAGAATTTCTCCTGCAGGGAAGCTGCTACCATCAAATATTTGCCCTCGTTAGACTCCCCTCTGGAAGCGCTTTCACTGCAAGCTGCAGATTCCCTCCTAACAGCAAGCTTTAGGATAGGGTACTGAATTGTATCTTACTTTCGCCTAATAATGCGATTTTGGCAAAGAGAGTATCTCCCGCAGGGAAGCTGCTACCATCAAATCTTTGCCCTCATTAGACTCCCCTCTGGAAGCGCTTTCACTGCAAGCTGCAGATTCCCTCCTAACAGCAAGCTTTAGGATAGGGAACTGAATTGTAACTTACTTTCGCCTAATAATGCGATTTTGGCAAAGAGAGTATCTCCCGCAGGGAAGCTGCTACCATCAAATGTTTGCCCTCATTAGACTCCCCTCTGGAAGCGCTTTCACTGCAAGCTGCAGATTCCCTCCTAACAGCAAGCTTTAGGATAGGGTACTGAATTGTAACTTACTTTCGCCTAATAATGCGATTTTGGCAAAGAGACTATCTCCCGCAGGGAAGCTGCTACCATCAAATGTTTGCCCTCATTAGACTCCCCTCTGGAAGCGCTTTCACTGCAAGCTGCAGATTCCCTCCTAACAGCAAGCTTTAGGATAGGGTACTGAATTGTAACTTAACAGCGGCTAATAAGGCGATTTTGGCAAAGAGAATATCTCCCGCAGGGAAGCTGCTACCATCAAATGCTTGCCCTCATTAGACTCCCCTCTGGAAGCGCTTTCACTGCAAGCTGCAGATTCCCTCCTAACAGCAAGCTTTAGGATAGGGTACTGAATTGTAACTTACTTTCGCCTAATAATGCGATTTTGGCAAGGAGAGTATCTCCTGCAGGGAAGCTGCTACCATCAAATGCTTGCCCTCATTAGACTCCCCTCTGGAAGCGCTTTCACTGCAAGCTGCAGATTCCCTCCTAACAGCAAGCTTTAGGATAGGGTACTGAATTGTAACTTACTTTCGCCTAATAATGCGATTTTGGCAAAGAGAGTATCTCCCGCAGGGAAGCTGCTACCATCAAATGTTTGCCCTCATTAGACTCCCCTCTGGAAGCGCTTTCACTGCAAGCTGCAGATTCCCTCCTAACAGCAAGCTTTAGGATAGGGTACTGAATTGTAACTTACTTTCGCATAATAATGCGATTTTGGCAAAGAGAGTATCACCCGCAGGGAAGCTGCTAACATCAAATGTTTGCCCTCATTAGACTCCCCTCTGGAAGCGCTTTCACTGCAAGCTGCAGATTCCTTCCTAACAGCAAGCTTTAGGATAGGGTACTGAATTGTAACTTAACTGCGGCTAATAAGGCGATTTAGGCAGAGAGAATCTTCCGCAGGGAAGCTGCTACCATCAAATTTTTGCCCTCGTTAGACTCCCCTCTGGAAGCGCTTTCACTGCAAGCTGCAGATTCCCTCCTAACAGCAACTTTAGTTTAGGGTACTGAATTGTAACTTACTTTCGCCTAATAATGCGATTTTGGCAAAGAGAGTATCTCCCGCAGGGAAGCTGCTACCATCAAATCTTTGCCCTCATTAGACTCCCCTCTGGAAGCGCTTTCACTGTAAGCTGCAGATTCCCTCCTAACAGCAAGCTTTAGGATAGGGAACTGAATTGTAACTTACTTTCGCCTAATAATGCGATTTTGGCAAAGAGACTATCTCCCGCAGGGAAGCTGCTACCATCAAATGTTTGCCTTCATTAGACTCCCCTCTGGAAGCGCTTTCACTGCAAGCTGCAGATTCCCTCCTAACAGCAAGCTTTAGGATAAGGTACTGAATTGTAACTTACTTTCGCCTAATAATGCGATTTTGGCAAAGAGACTATCTCCGGCAGGGAAGCTGCTACCATCAAATGTTTGCCCTCATTAGACTCCCCTCTGGAAGCGCTTTCACTGCAAGCTGCAGATTCCCTCCTAACAGCAAGCTTTAGGATAGGGTACTGAATTGTAACTTAACTGCGGCTAATAAGGCGATTTTGGCAAAGAGAATATCTCCCGCAGGGAAGCTGCTACCATCAAATGCTTGCCCTCATTAGACTCCCCTCTGGAAGCGCTTTCACTGCAAGCTGCAGATTCCCTCCTAACAGCAAGCTTTAGGATAGGGTACTGAATTGTAACTTACTTTCGCCTAATAATGCGATTTTGGCAAGGAGAGTATCTCCTGCAGGGAAGCTGCTACCATCAAATGCTTGCCCTCATTAGACTCCCCTCTGGAAGCGCTTTCACTGCAAGCTGCAGATTCCCTCCTAACAGCAAGCTTTAGGATAGGGTACTGAATTGTAACTTACTTTCGCCTAATAATGCGATTTTGGCAAAGAGAGTATCTCCCGCAGGGAAGCTGCTACCATCAAATGTTTGCCCTCATTAGACTCCCCTCTGGAAGCGCTTTCACTGCAAGCTGCAGATTCCCTCCTAACAGCAAGCTTTAGGATAGGGTACTGAATTGTAACTTACTTTCGCATAATAATGCGATTTTGGCAAAGAGAGTATCACCCGCAGGGAAGCTGCTAACATCAAATGTTTGCCCTCATTAGACTCCCCTCTGGAAGCGCTTTCACTGCAAGCTGCAGATTCCTTCCTAACAGCAAGCTTTAGGATAGGGTACTGAATTGTAACTTAACTGCGGCTAATAAGGCGATTTAGGCAGAGAGAATCTCCCGCAGGGAAGCTGCTACCATCAAATTTTTGCCCTCATTAGACTCCCCTCTGGAAGCGCTTTCACTGCAAGCTGCAGATTCCCTCCTAACAGCAACTTTAGTTTAGGGTACTGAATTGTAACTTACTTTCGCCTAATAATGCGATTTTGGCAAAGAGAGTATCTCCCGCATGGAAGCTGCTACCATCAAATGTTTGCCCTCATTAGACTCCCCTCTGGAAGCGCTTTCACTGCAAGCTGCAGATTCCCTCCTAACAGCAAGCTTTAGGATAGGGTACTGAATGGTAACTTACTTTCGCCTAATAAGGTGATTTTGGCAAAGAGAATATCTCCCGCAGGGAAGCTGTTACCATCAAACGTTTGCCCTCATTAGACTCCCCTCTGGAAGCGCTTTCACTGCAAGCTGCAGATTCCCTCCTAACAGCAAGCTTTAGGATAGGGTACTGAATGGTAACCTACTTTCGCCTAATAATGCGATTTTGGCAAAGAGAGTATCTCCCGCAGGGAAGCTGCTACCATCAAATGTTTGCCCTCGTTAGACTCCCCTCTGGAAGCGCTTTCTCTGCAAGCTGCAGATTCCCTCCTAACAGCAACTTTAGGTTAGGGTACTGAATTGTAACTTACTTTCGCCTAATAATGCGATTTTGGCAAAGAGAGTATCTCCCGCAGGGAAGCTGCTACCATCAAATGTTTGCCCTCATTAGACTCCCCTCTGGAAGCGCTTTCACTGCAAGCTGCAGATTCCCTCCTAACAGCAAGCTTTAGGATAGGGTACTGAATTGTAACTTAACTGCGGCTAATAAGGCGCTTTTGGGAAAGAGAATATCTCCCGCAGGGAAGCTGCTACCATCAAATGTTTGCCCTCATTAGACTCCCCTCTGGAAGCGCTTTGACTGCAAGCTGCAGATTCCCTCCTAACAGCAAGCTTTAGGATAGGGTACTGAATTGTAACTTAACTGCGGCTAATAAGGTGATTTTGGCAAAGAGAATATCTCCCGCAGGGAAGCTGCTACCATCAAATGTTTGCCCTCATTAGACTCCCCTCTGGAAGCGCTTTCACTGCAAGCTGCAGATTCCCTCCTAACAGCAAGCTGTAGGACACTGTACTGAATTGTAACTTAACTGCGTCTAATAAGGCGATTTTGGCAAAGAGACTATCTCCCGCGGGGAAGCTGTTACCATCAAATGTTTGCCCTCATTAGACTCCCCTCTGGAAGCGCTTTCACTGCAAGCTGCAGATTCCCTCCTAACAGCAAGCTTTAGGATAGGGTACTGAATTGTATCTTAACTGCGGCTAATAAGGCGATTTGGCAATGAGAATATCTCCCGCAGGGAAGCTGCTACCATCAAATGTTTGCCCTCATTAGACTCCCCTCTGGAAGCGCTTTCACTGCAAGCTGCAGATTCCCTCCTAACAGCAAGCTTTAGGATAGGGTACTGAATTGTAACTTAACTGCGGCTAATAAGGCGATTTTGGCAAAGAGAATATCTCCCGCAGGGAAGCTGCTACCATCAAATGCTTGCCCTCATTAGACTCCCCTCTGGAAGCGCTTTCACTGCAAGCTGCAGATTCCCTCCTAACAGCAATCTTTAGGAAAGGGTACTCAATTGTAACGTACTTTCGCCTAATAATGCGACTATAGCAAAGAGACTTTCTCCCGCAGGGAAGCTGCTACCATCAAATGTTTGCCCTCAGTAGACTCCCCTCTGGAAGCGCTTTCACTGCAAGCTGCAGATTCCCTCCTAACAGCAAGCTTTAGGATAGGGTACTGAATTGTAACTTACTTTCGCCTAATAATGCGATTTTGGCAAAGAGACTATCTCCCGCAGGGAAGCTGCTACCATCAAATGTTTGCCCGCGTTAGACTCCCCTCTGGAAGCGCTTTCACTGCAAGCTGCAGATTCCCTCCTAACAGCAAGCTTTAGGATAGGGTCCTGAATTGTATCTTACTTTCGCCTAATAATGCGATTTTGGCAAAGAGACTATCTCCCGCAGGGAAGCTGCTACCATCAAATGTTTGCCCTCATTAGACTCCCCTCTGGAAGCGCTTTCACTGCAAGCTGCAGATTCCCTCCTAACAGCAAGCTTTAGGATAGGGTACTGAATTGTATCTTACTTTCGCCTAATAATGCGATTTTGGCAAGGGGAGTATCTCCTGCACGGAAGCTGCTACCATCAAATGCTTGCCCTCGTTAGACTCCCCTCTGGAAGCGCTTTCACTGCAAGCTGCAGATTCCCTCCTAACAGCAACTTTAGGTTAGGGTACTGAATTGTAACTTACTTTCGCCTAATAATGCGATTTTGGCAAAGAGAGTATCTCCCGCATGGAAGCTGCTAGCATCAAATGTTTGCCCTCATTAGACTCCCCTCTGGAAGCGCTTTCACTGCAAGCTGCAGATTCCCTCCTAACAGCAAGCTTTAGGATAGGGTACTGAATGGTAACTTACTTTCGCCTAATAAGGCGATTTTGGCAAAGAGAATATCTCCCGCAGGGAAGCTGTTACCATCAAACGTTTGCCCTCATTAGACTCCCCTCTGGAAGCGCTTTCACTGCAAGCTGCAGATTCCCTCCTAACAGCAAGCTTTAGGATAGGGTACTGAATGGTAACCTACTTTCGCCTAATAATGCGATTTTGGCAAAGAGAGTATCTCCCGCAGGGAAGCTGCTACCATCAAATGTTTGCCCTCGTTAGACTCCCCTCTGGAAGCGCTTTCTCTGCAAGCTGCAGATTCCCTCCTAACAGCAACTTTAGGTTAGGGTACTGAATTGTAACTTACTTTCGCCTAATAATGCGATTTTGGCAAAGAGAGTATCTCCCGCAGGGAATCTGCTACCATCAAATGTTTGCCCTCATTAGACTCCCCTCTGGAAGCGCTTTCACTGCAAGCTGCAGATTCCCTCCTAACAGCAAGCTTTAGGATAGGGTACTGAATTGTAACTTACTTTCGCCTAATAATGCGATTTTGGCAAAGAGAGTATCTCCCGCAGGGAAGCTGCTACCATCAAATGTTTGCCCTCGTTAGACTCCCCTCTGGAAGCGCTTTCACTGCAAGCTGCAGATTCCCTCCTAACAGCAAGCTTTAGGATAGGGTACTGAATTGTAACTTACTTTCGCCTAATAATGCGATTTTGGCAAAGAGAGTATCTCCCGCAGGGAAGCTGCTACCATCAAATGTTTGCCCTCATTAGACTCCCCTCTGGAAGCGCTTTCACTGCAAGCTGCAGATTCCCTCCTAACAGCAAGCTTTAGGATAGGGTACTGAATTGTAACTTAACTGCGGCTAATAAGGCGCTTTTGGGAAAGAGAATATCTCCCGCAGGGAAGCTGCTACCATCAAATGTTTGCCCTCATTAGACTCCCCTCTGGAAGCGCTTTTACTGCAAGCTGCAGATTCCCTCCTAACAGCAAGCTTTAGGATAGGGTACTGAATTGTAACTTAACTGCGGCTAATAAGGCGATTTTGGCAAAGAGAATATCTCCCGCAGGGAAGCTGCTACCATCAAATGTTTGCCCTCATTAGACTCCCCTCTGGAAGCGCTTTCACTGCAAGCTGCAGATTCCCTCCTAACAGCAAGCTTTAGGATAGGGTACTGAATTGTATCTTAACTGCGGCTAATAAGGCGATTTGGCAATGAGAATATCTCCCGCAGGGAAGCTGCTACCATCAAATGTTTGCCCTCATTAGACTCCCCTCTGGAAGCGCTTTCACTGCAAGCTGCAGATTCCCTCCTAACAGCAAGCTTTAGGATAGGGTACTGAATTGTAACTTAACTGCGGCTAATAAGGCGATTTTGGCAAAGAGAATATCTCCCGCAGGGAAGCTGCTACCATCAAATGCTTGCCCTCATTAGACTCCCCTCTGGAAGCGCTTTCACTGCAAGCTGCAGATTCCCTCCTAACAGCAATCTTTAGGAAAGGGTACTCAATTGTAACGTACTTTCGCCTAATAATGCGACTATAGCAAAGAGACTTTCTCCCGCAGGGAAGCTGCTACCATCAAATGTTTGCCCTCAGTAGACTCCCCTCTGGAAGCGCTTTCACTGCAAGCTGCAGATTCCCTCCTAACAGCAAGCTTTACGATAGGGTACTGAATTGTAACTTACTTTCGCCTAATAATGCGATTTTGGCAAAGAGACTATCTCCCGCAGGGAAGCTGCTACCATCAAATGTTTGCCCGCGTTAGACTCCCCTCTGGAAGCGCTTTCACTGCAAGCTGCAGATTCCCTCCTAACAGCAAGCTTTAGGATAGGGTCCTGAATTGTAACTTACTTTCGCCTAATAATGCGATTTTGGCAAAGAGAGTATCTCCCGCAGGGAAGCTGCTACCATCAAATGTTTGCCCTCATTAGACTCCCCTCTGGAAGCGCTTTCACTGCAAGCTGCAGATTCCCTCCTAACAGCAAGCTTTAGGATAGGGTACTGAATTGTATCTTAACAGCGGCTAATAAGGCGATTTTGGCAAAGAGAATATCTCCCGCAGGGAAGCTGCTACCATCAAATGTTTGCCCTCATTAGACTCCCCTCTGGAAGCGCTTTCACTGCAAGCTGCAGATTCCCTCCTAACAGCAAGCTTTAGGATAGGGTACTGAATTGTATCTTTCTTTCGCCTAATAATGCGATTTTGGCAAGGGGAGTATCTCCTGCACGGAAGCTGCTACCATCAAATGCTTGCCCTCATTAGACTCCCCTCTGGAAGTGCTTTCACTGCAAGCTGCAGATTCCCTCCTAACAGCAAGCTTTAGGATAGGGTACTGAATTGAAACTTACTTTCGCCTAAAAGTGCGATTTTTGCAAAGAGAGTATCTCCCACAGGGAAGCTGCTACCATCAAATGTTTGCCCTCATTAGACTCCCCTCTGGAAGCGCTTTCACTGCAAGCTGCAGATTCCCTCCTAACAGCAAGCTTTAGGATAGGGTACTGAATTGTAACTTACTTTCGCATAATAATGCGATTTTGGCAAAGAGAGTATCACCCGCAGGGAAGCTGCTAACATCAAATGTTTGCCCTCATTAGACTCCCCTCTGGAAGCGCTTTCACTGCAAGCTGCAGATTCCTTCCTAACAGCAAGCTTTAGGATAGTGTACTGAATTGTAACTTAACTGTGGCTAATAATGCGATTTTGGCAAAGAGAGTATCTCCCGCAGGGAAGCTGCTACCATCAAATGTTTGCCCTCATTAGACTCCCCTCTGGAAGCGCTTTCACTGCAAGCTGCAGATTCCCTCCAAACAGCAAGCTTTAGGATAGGGTACTGAATTGTATCTAAACTGCGGCTAATAAGGAGAATTTGGCAAAGAGAATATCTCCCGCAGGGAAGATGCTACCATCAAATGTTTGCCCTCATTAGACTCCCCTCTGGAAGCGCTTTCACTGCAAGCTGCAGATTCCCTCCTAACAGCAAGCTTTAGGATAGGGTACTGAATTGTAACTTACTTTCGCCTAATAAAGCGATTTTGGCAAAGAGAGTATCTCCCGCAGGGAAGCTGCTACCATCAAATGTTTGCCCTCATTACACTCCCCTCTGGAAGCGCTTTCACTGCAAGCTGCAGATTCCCTCCTAACAGCAAGCTTTAGGATAGGGTACTGAATTGTAACTAAACTGCGGCTAATAAGGCGATTTTGGCAAAGAGAGTATCTCCCGCAGGGAAGCTGCTACCATCAAATATTTGCCCTCATTAGACTCCCCTCTGGAAGCGCTTTCACTGCAAGCTGCAGATTCCCTCCTAACAGCAAGCTTTAGGATAGGGTACAGAATGGTAACTTACTTTCGCCTAATAATGCGATTTTGGAAAAGAGACTATCTCCCGCAGGGAAGCTGCTACCATCAAATATTTGCCCTCATTAGACTCCCCTCTGGAAGCGCTTTCACTGCAAGCTGCAGATTCCCTCCTAACAGCAAGCTTTAGGATAGGGTCCTGAATTGTATCTTACTTTCGCCTAATAATGCGATTTTGGCAAAGAGAGTATCTCCCGCAGGGAAGCTGCTACCATCAAATGTTTGCCCTCGTTAGACTCCCCTCTGGAAGCGCTTTCACTGCAAGCTGTAGATTCCCTCCTACCAGCAAGCTTTAGGATAGGGTACTGAATTGTAACTTAACTGCGGCTAATGAGGCGATTGTGGCAAAGAGAATATCTCCCGCAGGGAAGATGCTACCATCAAATATTTGCCCTCATTAGACTCCCCTCTGGAAGCGCTTTCACTGCAAGCTGCAGATTCCCTCCTAACAGCAAGCTTTAGGATAGGGTACTGAATTGTAACTTACTTTCGCCTAATAATGCGATTTTGGCAAAGAGAATATCTCCCGCAGGGAAGCTGCTACCATCAAATGTTTGCCCTCATTAGAGTCCCCTCTGGAAGCGCTTTCACTGCAAGCTGCAGATTCCCTCCTAACAGCAAGCTTTAGGATAGGGTACTTAATTGTATCTTAAATGCGGATAATAATGCGATTTTGGCAAAGAGAGTATCTCCCGCAGGGAAGCTGCTACCATCAAATGTTTGCCCTCGTTAGACTCCCCTCTGGAAGCGCTTTCACTGCAAGCTTCAGATTCCCTCCTAACAGCAAGCTTTAGGATAGGGTACTGAATTGTAACTTAACTGCGGCTAATAAGGCGATTTTGGCAAAGAGAATATCTCCCGCAGGGAAGCTGCTACCATCAAATATTTGCCCTCATTAGACTCCCCTCTGGAAGCGCTTTCACTGCAAGCTGCAGATTCCCTCCTAACAGCAAGCTTTAGGATAGGGTACTGAATTGTAACTTACTTTCGAATAATAATGCGATATTGCCAAAGAGAGTATCTCCCGCAGGGAAGCTGCTACCATCAAATGTTTGCCCTCATTAGACTCCCCTCTGGAAGCGCTTTCACTGCAAGCTGCAGATTCCCTCCTAACAGCAAGCTTTAGGATAGGGTACTGAATTGTATCTTACTTTCGCCTAATAATGCGATTTTGGAAAAGAGACTGTCTCCCGCAGGGAAGCTGCTACCATCAAATGTTTGCCCTCATTAGACTCCCCTCTGGAAGCGCTTTCACTGCAAGCTGCAGATTCCCTCCTAACAGCAAGCTTTAGGATAGGGTACTGAATTGTAACTTACTTTCGCCTAATAATGCGATTTTGGCAAAGAGAGTATCTCCCGCAGGGAAGCTGCTACCATCAAATGTTTGCCCACATTAGACTCCCCTCTGGAAGCGCTTTCACTGCAAGCTGCAGATTCCCTCCTAACAGCAAGCTTTAGGATAGGGTACTGAATTGTAACTTACTTTCGCCTAATAAGGCGATATTGGCAATGAGAGTATATCTCGCAGGGAAGCTACTACCATCAAATGTTTACCCTCATTAGACTCCCCTCTGGAAGCGCTTTCACTGCAAGCTCCAGATTCCCTCCTAACAGCAAGCTTTAGGATAGGGTACTGAATTGTAACTTACTTTCGCCTAATAATGCGATTATGGCAAGGAGACTATCTCCCGCAGGGAAGCTGCTACCATCAAATGTTTTCCCTCATTAGACTCCCCTCTGGAAGCGCTTTCACTGCAAGCTGCAGATTCCCTCCTAACAGCAAGCTTTAGCATAGGGTACTGAATTGTAACTTAACTGCGGCTAATAAGGCGATTATGGCAATGAGAATATCTCCCGCAGGGAAGCTGCTACCATCAAATGTTTGCCCTCATTAGACTCCCCTCTGGAAGCGCTTTCACTGCAAGCTGCAGATCCCCTCCTAACAGCAAGCTTTATGAGAGGGTACTGAATTGTAACTTAACTGCGGCTAATAAGGCGCTTTTGGGAAAGAGAATATCTCCCGCAGGGAAGCTGCTACCATCAAATGTTTGCCCTCATTAGACTCCCCTCTGGAAGCGCTTTGACTGCAAGCTGCAGATTCCCTCCTAACAGCAAGATTTAGGATAGGGTACTGAATTGTAACTTAACTGCGGCTAATAAGGCGATTTTGGCAAAGAGAATATCTCCCGCAGGGAAGCTGCTACCATCAAATGTTTGCCCTCATTAGACTCCCCTCTGGAAGCGCTTTCACTGCAAGCTGCAGATTCCCTCCTAACAGCAAGCTTTAGGATAGGGTACTGAATTGTAACTTACTTTCGCCTAATAAAGCGATTTTGTCAAAGAGAGTATCTCCCGCAGGGAAGCTGCTACCATCAAATGTTTGCCCTCATTAGACTCCCCTCTGGAAGTGCTTTCACTGCAAGCTGCAGATTCCCTCCTAACAGCAAGCTTTAGGACAAGGTACTGAATTGTAACTTACTTTCGCCTAATAATGCGATTTTGGCAAAGAGAGTATCTCGCGCAGGGAAGCTGCTACCATCAAATGTTTGCCCTCATTAGACTCCCCTCTGGAAGCGCTTTCACTGCAAGCTGCGGATTCCCTCCTAACAGCAAGCTTTAGGAAAGGGTTCTGAATTGTAACTTACTTTCGCCTAATAATGCGATTATGGCAAGGAGACTATCTCCCGCAGGGAAGCTGCTACCATCAAATGTTTGCCCTCATTAGACTCC
This sequence comes from Phaenicophaeus curvirostris, assembly GCF_032191515.1. Lineage (NCBI taxonomy): Eukaryota > Metazoa > Chordata > Aves > Cuculiformes > Cuculidae > Phaenicophaeus > Phaenicophaeus curvirostris. The sequence goes on from NW_027206738.1 coordinate 45,695, forward strand.
CCTCTGGAAGCGCTTTCACTGCAAGCTGCAGATTCCCTCCTAACAGCAAGCTTTAGGATAGGGTACTGAATTGTAACTTAACTGGGGCTAATAAGGCGATTTTGGCAAAGAGAGTATCTCCCGCAGGGAAGCTGCTACCATCAAATGTTTGCCCTCATTAGACTTCCCTCTGGAAGTGCTTTCACTGCAAGCTGCAGATTCCCTCCTAACAGCAAGCTTTAGGATAGGGTACTGAATTGTAACTTACTTTCGCCTAATAATGCGATTTTGGCAAAGAGAGTATCTCCCGCAGGGAAGCTGCTACCGTCAAATATTTGCCCTCATTAGACTCCCCTCTGGAAGCGCTTTCACTGCAAGCTGCAGATTCCCACCTAAAAGCAAGTTTTAGGATAGGGTACTGAATTGTAACTTACTTTCGCCTAATAAAGCGATTTTGGCAAAGAGAGTATCTCCCGCAGGGAAGCTGCTACCATGAAATGTTTGCCCTCATTAGACTCCCCTCTGGAAGCGCATTCCCTTCAAGCTGCAGATTCCCTCCTACCAGCAAGCTTTAGGATAGGGTACTGAATTGTAACTTACTTTCGCCTAATAATGCGATTTTTGCAAAGAGAGTATCTCCCGCAGGGAAGCTGCTACCATCAAATGTTTGCCCTCATTAGACTCCACTCTGGAAGCGCTTTCACTGCAAGCTGCAGATTCCCTCCTAACAGCAAGCTTTAGGATAGGGTCCTGAATTGTATCTTACTTTCGCCTAATAATGCGATTTTGGCAAAGAGAGTATCTCCGGCAGGGAAGCTACTACCATCAAATGTTTGCCCACATTAGACTCCCCTCTGGAAGCGCTTTCACTGCAAGCTGCAGATTCCCTCCTAACAGCAAGCTTTAGGATAGGGTACTGAATTGTATCTTACTTTCGCCTAAAAATGCGATTTTGGCAAGGAGAGTATCTCCCGCAGGGAAGCTGCTACCATCAAATGTTTGCCCTCATTAGACTCCCCTCTGGAAGCGCTTTCACTGCAAGCTGCAGATACCCTCCTAACAGCAAGCTTTAGGATAGGGTACTGAATTGTAACTTAAGTGCGTCTAATAAGGCGATTATGGCAATGAGAATATCTCCCGCAGGGAAGCTGCTACCATCAAATGTTTGCCCTCATTAGACTCCCCTCTGGAAGCGCTTTCACTGCAAGCTGCAGATTCCCTCCTAACAGCAAGCTTTAGGATAGTGTACTGAATTGTAACTTAACTGCGGCTAATAAGGCGATTTTGGCAAAGAGACTATCTCCCGCGGGGAAGCTGTTACCATCAAATGTTTGCCCTCATTAGACTCCCCTCTGGAAGCGCTTTCACTGCAAGCTGCAGATTCCCTCCTAACAGCAAGCTTTAGGATAGGGTACTGAATTGTAACTTACTTTCGCCTAATAATGCGATTTTGGCAAAGAGAGTATCTCCCGCAGGGAAGCTGCTACCATCACATGTTTGCCCTCATTAGACTCCCCTCTGGAAGCGCTTTCACTGCAAGCTGCAGATTCCCTCCTAACAGCAAGCTTTAGGATAGGGTACTGAATTGTAACTTACTTTCGCCTAATAATGCGATTTTGGCAAAGAGAGTATCTCCCGCAGGGAAGCTGCTACCATCACATGTTTGCCCTCATTAGACTCCCCTCTGGAAGCGCTTTCACTGCAAGCTGCAGATTCCCTCCTAACAGCAAGCTTTAGGATAGGGTACTGAATTGTAACTTAACTGCGGCTAATAAGGCGATTATGGCAATGAGAATATCTCCCGCAGGGAAGCTGCTACCATCAAATGTTTGCCCTCATTAGACTCCCCTCTGGAAGCGCTTTCACTGCAAGCTGCAGATCCCCTCCTAACAGCAAGCTTTATGAGAGGGTACTGAATTGTAACTTAACTGCGGCTAATAAGGCGCTTTTGGGAAAGAGAATATCTCCCGCAGGGAAGCTGCTACCATCAAATGTTTGCCCTCATTAGACTCCCCTCTGGAAGCGCTTTCACTGCAAGCTGCAGATTCCCTCCTAACAGAAAGATTTAGGATAGGGTACTGAATTGTAACTTAACTGCGGCTAATAAGGCGATTTTGGCAAAGAGAATATCTCCCGCAGGGAAGCTGCTACCATCAAATGTTTGCCCTCATTAGACTCCCCTCTGGAAGCGCTTTCACTGCAAGCTGCAGATTCCCTCCTAACAGCAAGCTTTAGGATAGGGTACTGAATTGTAACTTACTTTCGCCTAATAAAGCGATTTTGTCAAAGAGAGTATCTCCCGCAGGGAAGCTGCTACCATCAAATGTTTGCCCTCATTAGACTCCCCTCTGGAAGTGCTTTCACTGCAAGCTGCAGATTCCCTCCTAACAGCAAGCTTTAGGATAGGGTACTGAATTGTAACTTACTTTCGCCTAATAATGCGATTTTGTCAAAGAGAGTATCTCCCGCAGGGAAGCTGCTACCATCAAATGTTTGCCCTCATTAGACTCCCCTCTGGAAGCGCTTTCACTGCAAGCTGCGGATTCCCTCCTAACAGCAAGCTTTAGGATAGGGTACTGAATTGTAACTTACTTTCGCCTAATAATGCGATTTTGGCAAAGACAGTATCTCCCGCAGGGAAGCTGCTACCGTCAAATATTTGCCCTCATTAGACTCCCCTCTGGAAGCGCTTTCACTGCAAGCTGCAGATTCCCTCCTAACAGCAAGCTTTAGGATAGGGTACTGAATTGTAACTTACTTTCGCCTAATAATGCGATTTTGGCCAAGAGACTACCTCCCGCAGGGAAGCTGCTACCATCAAATATTTACCCTCATTAGACTCCCCTCTGGAAGCGCTTTCACTGCAAGCTGCAGATTCCCACCTAAAAGCAAGTTTTAGGATAGGGTACTGAATTGTAACTTACTTTCGCCTAATAAAGCGATTTTGGCAAAGAGAGTATCTCCCGCAGGGAAGCTGCTACCATGAAATGTTTGCCCTCATTAGACTCCCCTCTGGAAGCGCATTCCCTTCAAGCTGCAGATTCCCTCCTACCAGCAAGCTTTAGGATAGGGTACTGAATTGTAACTTACTTTCGCCTAATAATGCGATTTTGGCAAAGAGAGTATCTCCCGCAGGGAAGCTGCTACCATCAAATGTTTGCCCTCATTAGACTCCACTCTGGAAGCGCTTTCACTGCAAACTGCAGATTCCCTCCTAACAGCAAGCTTTAGGATAGGGTACTGAATTGTATCTTACTTTCGCCTAATAATGCGATTTTGGCAAAGAGAGTATCTCCGGCAGGGAAGCTACTACCATCAAATGTTTGCCCACATTAGACTCCCCTCTGGAAGCGCTTTCACTGCAAGCTGCAGATTCCCTCCTAACAGCAAGCTTTAGGATAGGGTACTGAATTGTATCTTACTTTCGCCTAAAAATGCGATTTTGGCAAGGAGAGTATCTCCCGCAGGGAAGCTGCTACCATCAAATGTTTGCCCTCATTAGACTCCCCTCTGGAAGCGCTTTCACTGCAAGCTGCATATACCCTCCTAACAGCAAGCTGTAGGACACTGTACTGAATTGTAACTTAAGTGCGTCTAATAAGGCGATTTTGGCAAAGAGAATATCTCCCGCAGGGAAGCTGTTACCATCAAATGTTTGCCCTCATTAGACTCCCCTCTGGAAGCGCTTTCACCGCAAGCTGCAGATTCCCTCCTAACAGCAAGCTTTAGGATAGGGTACTGAATTGTATCTTACTTTCGCCTAATAATGCGATTTTGGCAAAGAGAGTATCTCCCGCAGGGAAGCTGCTACCATCAAATGTTTGCCCTCGTTAGACTACCCTCTGGAAGCACTTTCACTGCAAGCTGCAGATTCCCTCCCCACAGCAAGCTTTAGGATAGGGTACTGAATTGTAACTTACTTTCGCCTAATAATGCGATTTTGGCAAAGAGAGTATCTTCCGCAGGGAAGCTGCTACCATCAAATGTTTGCCCTCATTAGACTACCCTCTGGAAGCGCATTCTCTTCAAGCTGCAGATTCCCTCCTACCAGAAAGCTTTAGGATAGGGTACTGAATTGTAACTTACTTTCGCCTAATAATGCGATTTTGTCAAAGAGAGTATCTCCCGCAGGGAAGCTGCTACCATCAAATGTTTGCCCTCATTAGACTCCCCTCTGGAAGCGCTTTCACTGCAAGCTGCAGATTCCCTCCTAACAGCAAGCTTTAGGATAGTGTACTGAATTGTAACTTAACTGCGGCTAATAAGGCGATTTTGGCAAAGAGACTATCTCCCGCGGGGAAGCTGTTACCATCAAATGTTTGCCCTCATTAGACTCCCCTCTGGAAGCGCTTTCACTGCAAGCTGCAGATTCCCTCCTAACAGCAAGCTTTAGGATAGGGTACTGAATTGTAACTTCACTGCGGCTAATAAGGCGATTTTGGCAAAGAGAGTATCTCCCGCAGGGAAGCTGCTACCATCACATGTTTGCCCTCATTAGACTCCCCTCTGGAAGCGCTTTCACTGCAAGCTGCAGATTCCCTCCTAACAGCAAGCTTTAGGATAGGGTACTGAATTGTAACTTACTTTCGCCTAATAATGCGATTTTGGCAAAGAGAGTATCTCCCGCAGGGAAGCTGCTACCATCACATGTTTGCCCTCATTAGACTCCCCTCTGGAAGCGCTTTCACTGCAAGCTGCAGATTCCCTCCTAACAGCAAGCTTTAGGATAGGGTACTGAATTGTATCTTACTTTCGCCTAATAATGCGATTTTGGCAAAGAGAGTATCTCCCGCAGGGAAGCTGCTACCATCAAATGTTTGCCCACATTAGACTCCCCTCTGGAAGCGCTTTCACTGCAAGCTGCAGATTCCCTCCTAACAGCAAGCTTTAGGATAGGGTACTGAATTGTAACTTACTTTCGCCTAATAATGCGATTTTGGCAAAGAGAGTATCTCCCGCAGGGAAGCTGCTACCATCAAATGTTTGCCCTCATTTGACTCCCCTCTGGAAGCGCTTTCACTGCAAGCTGCAGATTCCCTCCTAACAGCAAGCTTTAGGATAGGGTACTGAATTGTAACTTACTTTCGCCTAATAATGCGATTTTGGCAAAGAGAGTATCTCCCGCAGGGAAGCTGCTACCATCAAATGTTTGCCCTCATTAGACTCCCCTCTGGAAGAGCTTTCACTGCAAGCTGCAGATTCCCTCCTAACAGCAAGCTTTAGGATAAGGTACCGAATTGTAACTTAACTGCGGCCAATAAGGCGATATGGCAAAGAGATTATCTCCCGCAGGGAAGATGCTACCATCAAATATTTGCCCTCATTAGATTCCCCTCTGGAAGCGCTTTCACTGCAAGCTGCAGATTCCCTCCTAACAGCAAGCTTTAGGATAGGGTACTGAATTGTAACTTACTTTCGCCTAATAATGCGATTTTGGCAAAGAGAATATCTCCCGCAGGGAAGCTGCTACCATCAAATGTTTGCCCTCATTAGACTCCCCTCTGGAAGCGCTTTCACTGCAAGCTGCAGATTCCCTCCTAACAGCAAGCTTTAGGATAGGGTACTGAACTGTATCTTAACTGCGGCTAATAAGGCGATTTTGGCAAAGAGACTATCTCCCGCAGGGAAGCTGCTACCATCAAATGTTTGCCCTCATTAGACTCCCCTCTGGAAGCGCTTTCACTGCAAGCTGCAGATTCCCTCCTAACAGCAAGCTTTAGGATAGGGTACTGAATTGTAACTTAATTGCAGCTAAAAAGGCGATTTTGGCAAAGAGAATATCTCCCGCAGGGAAGCTGCTACCATCAAATGTTTGCCCTCATTAGACTCCCCTCTGGAAGCGCTTTCACTGCAAGCTGCAGATTCCCTCCTAACAGCAAGCTTTAGGATAGGGTACTTAATTGTATCTTACTTTCGCCTAATACTGCGATTTTGGCAAAGAGAGTATCTCCCGCAGGGAAGGCTCTACCATCAAATGTTTGCCCTCATTAGACTCCCCTCTGGAAGCGCTTTGACTGCAAGCTGCAGATTCCCTCCTAACAGCAAGCTTTAGGATAGGGTACTGAATTGTAACTTAACTGCGGCTAATAAGGTGATTATTGCAAAGAGAATATCTCCCGCAGGGAAGCTGCTACCATCAAATATTTGCCCTCATTAGACTCCCCTCTGGAAGCGCTTTCACTGCAAGCTGCAGATTCCTACCTAACAGCAAGCTTTAGGATAGGGTCCTGAATTGTAACTTACTTTCGCCTAATAATGCGATTTTGGCAAAGAGAGTATCTCCCGCAGGGAAGCTGCTACCATCAAATGTTTGCCCTCATTAGACTCCCCTCTGGAAGCGCTTTCACTGCAAGCTGCAGATTCCCTCCTAACAGCAAGCTTTAGGATAGGGTACTGAATTGCAACTTACTTTCGCCTAATAATGCGATTTTGGCAAAGAGAGTATCTCCTGCAGGGAAGCTGCTACCATCAAATGTTTGCCCTCATTAGACTCCCCTCTGGAAGCGCTTTAACTGCAAGCTGCAGATTCCCTCCTAACAGCAAGCTTTAGGATAGGGTACTGAATTGTAACTTACTTTCGCCTAATAATGCGATTTTGGCAAAGAGAGAGAATATGGGACAATGGCAAAGAGGGGCGGACAAGGGCAAAGAGGGGCGGAAAATTGCGAAAGGGGCGGACAAGGGCAAAGAGGGGCGGACAAGGGCAAAGAGGGGCGGACAAGGGCAAAGAGGGGCGGACAAGGGCAAAGCCGGGCGGACAAGGGCAAAGCCGGGCGGACAAGGGCAAAGCCGGGCGGACAAGGGCAAAGCCGGGCGGACAAGGGCAAAGCCGGGCGGACAAGGGCAAAGCCGGGCGGACAAGTGCGGAGAATACCGTACAAGTGCGGAGTATACCGGACAAGTGCGGAGTATACCGGACAAGGGCAAAGCCGGGCGGAGAAGGGCAAAGCCGGGCGGACAAGTGCGGAGAATACCGGACAAGGGCAAAGACGGGCGGACAAGGGCAAAGAGGCGCGGACAAGTGCGGAGAATACCGGACAAGTGCGGAGAATACCGGACAAGTGCGGAGAATACCGGACAAGGGCAAGGACGGGCGGACAAGGGCAAAGACGGGCGGACAAGTGCGGAGAATACCGGACAAGGGCAAAGCCGGGCGGACAAGGGCAAAGCCGGGCGGACAAGGGCAAAGCCGGGCGGACAAGGGCAAAGCCGGGCGGACAAGTGCGGAGAATACCGGACAATTGCGGAGAATACTGGACAAGGGCAAAGCCGGGCAGACAAGTGCGGAGAATACCGGACAAGGGCAAAGACGGGCGGACCAGGGCAAAGACGGGCGGACCAGGGCAAAGACGGGCGGACCAGGGCAAAGACGGGCGGACCAGGGCAAAGACGGGCAGAGAAGTGCGGGGAATACCGGAAAAGGGCAAACACGGGCGGACAAGTGCGGGGAATACCGAAAAAGGGCGAAGACGGGCGGAAAAGTGCAAATAGGGGCGGACAAGGGCAAAGAGGGCCCGACCAGGGCAAAGAGGGGCGGACAAGTTCGGAGAGTACGGGACAAGGGCACAGAGGGGCGGACAAGGGCCCAGATTGGCAGACAATTTCGGAGAATACGGGACAAGGGCCCAGAGGGGCGGACAAGGGCCCAGAGGGGCGGACAAGGGCCCAGAGGGGCGGACAAGGGCCCAGAGGGGCGGACAAGGGCCCAGAGGGGCGGACAAGTTAGGAGAATACGGGACACGGGCCCAGAGGGGCGGACAAGTTAGGAGAATACGGGACACGGGCCCAGAGAATACGGGACACGGGCCCAGAGAATACGGGACACGGGCCCAGAGGGGCGGACAAGTTTGGAGAATACGGGACAAGGGCCCAGACGGGCGGACACGAGCCCAGAGGGGCGGACAAGTTTGGAGAATACGGGACAAGGGCCCAGACGGGCAGACACGGGCCCAGAGGGGCGGACAAGTGCGGATAATACGGGACAAGGCCACAGAGGGTCGGACACGGGCCCAGAGGGTCGGACACGGGCCCAGAGGGTCGGACACGGGCCCAGAGGGGCGGACAAGTGCGGATAATACGGGACAAGGCCACAGAGGGGCGGACAAGGGGAAAGAGGGTCGGACAAGTGTGGAGAACACGGTACAAGGCCACAGAGTGGCGGACAATGGCGGAGAACACGGGACAAGGCCACAGAGTGGTGGACAATGGCGGAGAACATGGGACAAGGCCACAGATTGGCGGACAAGGGCGGAGAACACGGGACAAGGGCACAGAGGGGCGGACAAGGGCGGAGAACACGGGACAAGGGCCCAAGTCGGGCCGGGAGGGGCCCAAGTCGGGGCGGGCAAGTGCGGAAAATACCGGACAAGTGCGGATAATACGGGACAAGGCCACAGAGGGGCGGACAAGGGCAGAGAACACAGGACAAGGCCACAGAGGGGCGGACAAGGGCGGAGACACGGGACAAGGGCCCAAGTCGGGCCGGGCAAGTGCGGAAAATACCGGACAAGTGCGGATAATACGGGACAAGGCCACAGAGGGGCGGACAAGGGCGGAGAACACGGGACAAGGGCACAGAGGGGCGGACAAGGGCGGAGAATACGGGACAAGGGCCCAAGTCGGGCCGGGAGGGGCCCAAGTCGGGCCGGGCAAGTGCGGAAAATACCGGACAGGGGTAAGAGCAGGGCCGCACGGGGTAAGAGCAGGGCCGCACGGGGTAAGAGCAGGGCCGCACGGGGTAAGAGCAGGGCCGCACGGGGTGGAGGTGCAGTTCAGTCTCAACTCAGTACCTTGTATTAAACGTTCTGTTAGTCGAGCTTAACCAGCTTGAAGTGAAAGCACTTCCGGAGAAGACTCTACTGAGAGCCAGCATTTGATTGTAGCAGATTCCCCGCAGTCCTTGTGCTGAACGGTATGAAATTTCAAAGTGACACTTTAACCGCCATTCTGATGTTACTGTACACAAGCCGAGACTGAACATTCTACAAGCCTTGCTTTGCACTGAAAGCACTCTAAGAGAAGACATTCAGAAACAGCAGCATTCCATGCTAGCATCTTCCCTGCGGGAGACACTCTCTTTTCCCAAATCGCCTTATTAGGCGAAAGTAAGTCACAATTCAGTACCCTATACTAAACCATTCTGTTAGACATTCTTCTGCAGCTTGCAGTGAAGGCGCTTCCAGAGAAGACTCTAACAAAAGCCAGAATTTGATCATAGCAGCTTCCCTACAGTACTTCTCTGCATCCCCTCCATGGTTTCAGAGACTAGCAGAAACTACCACACTTAGGGCTGCTAGCTCTCCAAAGTAATGGATGCCCCTAGACTGCATGGTGTAGTCACATTAAAACATTAAGATAAGAACCGGGCCGCTATACCTTGGCTGACTCTTATCACCTCCTCCATGCACCAGGCAGAGCAGCTTGAACTGGACACAAATACACACGGAACACTAACACACAAGACCGATGTCGTGAACCGAGGACAAAAGAAGATTTGCAGCAACATGGAGGACTCTTGGACCACGCTTGCCAATGGGCAAGGCAATGGACAGGGCTCTGAGGAAGAACCTACGGTAGCCCTGGAAAAGCAAAGATGGTTCCAAAGAGATGTGGCTGCAACTGGCAAGATGAACGGGCAAGAAACCCTTTTAAAGTCCTAAAGATGCAGAGGATGGATGGAACAAGTCCCAGAACAGGGATCCAACAAAACGGAAGACTAACTATCCTGGATAATAAGGCCGGCTGCAAGGCTGCAGCAGAAGACAACTGACCGGATGCTTCCAAAACACAAGAGCGATCCACGCTTTAAAAATGTGAAGAAAGAAAAGCAGTGCCCCATCGACACTGCTTTGATCAGTACGAGCATTTGGGACCCTAGACATGGTGCCCAAGGCACATCCGGCATGCCTCGAGTACAAAAGAGGACATCAAGACCTGCAGAAAATTTCAGACACAGCACAGTGACTACACAAACTAGATAACAACAGATACAGGCTGGAACTGCCCTGCCCATGCAGGGTTTGGGCTGAGAAGTACGCCCCTCTGCCTTCACCTGCCCAAAGAGGACTCTCCCTGCACAGCCTAGGCTACCTTCAAAACCCCTCCCTGCTATCCCCAACCCGCCTCCCGCTTCCCAAATCTGGTCCCTCAACTTAGCTTTCAGAGGGCCACGAATGAAGCTGTCCTTGGCCAAAGCAGCTCAAATCACATCAGCTAACAGAAATAATCCTGCAGTCACTGGGTTCCTCTTCAGCATCTGCAAGGAAAACAAGGAGAAAAACACAGTGCCAAAACACGAGAACGATCCCGGCTTTAGGAGCACGATGCAAGAAAAGCAGTGCCCAATCGACAGTGCATTGATGGGTACAAGCATTCAGGACCCTAGATATGGTGCTCGAGGCATGTCCGGCATGCTGTAAAGGATCCCTCATTACAATGGTATGTGGCCAAGACTGGGATGATGTACGTGAGAGGATCACCTTTTAAATGTCTAAAGACACAAGATGCGTGGAAGAAGTCTTAGGCCTACAGGGATCCTTGAAAATACAAGACTAGCAATTGTGGCCACCAACACAGTCTGCAAGGTCACAGGAAAAGATGGCTGACTAGAAACTTTGAAAATGTGAAGCCAATCCACACTTAGGTTATGATGCAAGAAGAACAGTGCCTAATTGGTATTGTACCCATGAGTACAGGCATTCAAGACCCTCGAGATGCTGCTCAAGTCATATGCTGCATTCCTTTAAAGCAAAGGGGACATCAAGGCTTAAGAAACATGAAAGAGAAACAGAATATAAAGCACACAGCACACACAAGCTGGAACGGCCCTACCTGGAACATGCTAGCTTTGGGCTGAGAAGTAACACCCTCCAGCTCTCCATGCCCAAAGGGGACATTTCCTGCACAGCCCTCTCCCCTAGGCTACTTTTAAAACTCCACCCTGCCATCCCCAGCCTTCTCCCCTCTGTCACACCCCACCCTTGCCCCCGTCCCTCAACTTAGCTTTCAGACCACCAGGAGGCTTCCTCAGCAGAAAAAACTCCAAGAGCATCAGCTCCCTGGGATGATCCTACAGTTGCCAGGTTCCACTTGGCCATCTGTAAGAAAACCAATGAGAAAACTAAAATAGTGCCAACAGCCAGCATTGCACTGATCAATGTCAGCACCTTACATGACAACTTGCTCTGCCTAACTGCCATGTTCTTCCACTCACTTGCTCCACAGCAGTTCTTATGTCAGATGCTGCAGCTGTTATCACCCAGGGTAATTAAATTAAGAGAATTACTCACACCTGTGAGAAGTCTGCCCCATGCTCCTTCTCCCTACTACCCAGCTCATCTCAAATGCTCTTCCCATTCCCAAGGTGGCCCACACAGTGCCTGCCAAACCAAAAGTAAATACTATGTTGCCAAATAATACTTTGCTCTTCTAGACATACTCAACTTCCTCCTCACCATCAGCCCCACAATGATGAGAAAAAGCCTGACTACCTCACCGGCACCCCAAAATTCTCTGCTGTCTGCTTACTTCTCCTCTCCTCCTCACCACTTAAGTTGTAGGACCAGTAGTGGTGATACCCAGGACAAAAGAAAGATGAGCCATGGAGATCCTAATTCTAGGAAGTTACCAGACTTTAGTCACAGGAGTAAACAAGAAGAACTTGAAAAAGAATATTCTTATCAAAACCCAGTAAAGATTATTAACACAGAAGACATAAAAACACAGGACACTCACCACACAGCAATGGAGACTGGAATTACAGAGGCAGTCAGCCAATAAAAAACTCGCAACAGTGGGATTTGACTGCTCTAAGACCTAAATTGGAAACTCAATGACCGTAAAAAAACACAATGGATAACAGGGACAAGGTAAAAACCGCTGTAAGCAATAACAAAGCAAACCTCACTGGTAAGTTCAGGAAAAATCCAAAACTCTACTAAATAAGGGAGGCTTGTGTGCCCACAGACCAGATGAAAAAGAGTTGCTCAGCTGCTAACTGTTACGAGCCAAAACAATATCCAATCTCTTCCCTGAGAAATGCAAGCGAAACAAGCGGCAGAATCCTGCACTGTAGATAGGCAGTGAGTCCATATGTTTAAGTAGTAAGGTGTCTGATATTCATAGGATCACCCGGTTGGAAAAGACCCATTGGATCATTGAGTCCAACCATTCCTATCAATCACTAAACCACGTCCCTCAGCACTTCGGCCACCCGTCCTTTAAACACCTCCAGGGAAGGTGACTCTACCACCTCCTTGGGCAGCCTTTGCCCATCCCTAATAACCCTTTCAGTGAAATATTTTTTCCTGATGTACAGCCTGAACCTTCCCTGGCAGAGCTTGAGGCTATTCCCTCTTGTCCTGTCCCCTGTCACTTTGGAGAGGTGGCCAGCTTCCTTATCTCCACAACCTCCTTTCAGCAATGAGGTCTCCCCTCAGCCTCCTCTTCTCCAGGCTAAACACCCCCAGCCCTCTCAGCCACTCCTCATAAGGCTTATTCACCAGCCCCCTCACCAGCTACAGTACTCTTCTCTGGACATTCAGATGGATGGAGACAGGATGGATGCAAAGAAGTTGGTTGAGGAACACAATAAGTAGAAAGTATAAGGGAGCAGAGATCTCACAGCCCTAGAGATTACATTTCTTAGGGTAACTAATGCTTTTCAACTTGTGTCTCAACCTCATCGTTACCTCGTTGGCTACAGAGAGACTAGAACAACAGACACCTGAATGGCACTTGCATCTGACCACCAAACTGACCCAAGAAAGACTGATGAACCCATCTCCCTTTCCCCAAACCATTAAAGCCCTTTTCTACCCCTGAAGTATCAGAGAAGGAACCCTGCTCCTTCTTAACAGAACCTGCCCTATATTTTAACCCCCCTGACCCTTCTGTGTTGCTGTTCCTTGGGAGCTGGGCTCCTGAGCCCTTCCCAAGGCTCCCCTGGCCCCTTCTATCTTCCACCAACCCACAGACTCAACTTCCTACCACAGGCCAACAAGGCTCATTCCAGGTTATTATCACCCACAAGATGCCCATTACAAACTGCAGAGCCCCTAGGGCCAATACATCATGCCACACAGAATGAGGAACAACAACAAATCATCCCATAACTAAAAACTCCAGGCAAAGCACCCAGAAAAAAAACAAAGAAGGAAAACAAACCATTAAAACATCTTGCCCCCTCCAACACCCAATCAAAAATTACTGACAAAAAAGCCCCATAGTTACAGCTGTATGTGCTGCTTTGCCTGGACTCTTCCAAAGCTCATACCTCCTCCAACAGATGCCTCTGCTTCTTTAGAGGATCAGAAAAAAAAAAAAATCAAAAAAAAAAGCCAAAAAACACCACTTACCCAACTAGCCTAAAATATATAATGAATTGAAACAGCAGCAGAACTCTAATCTCAAGGATAAACCACAACCTAAATGACCTCCAGAGGCAAGGCCTGTAGCTTATATACCCCCTGGCCCTTCCCACCCACCACCTGTGACTGGGGTGTGGTGAAGCCCTCACAGGTATAAAGAGTGCCTGGGGAGCAGCTGTGTTTTATTAACTCTGCCTTACATTCTCAGCTAGAACAACACTACTATGTGTCTGAAAGCATCCTTACAAGAAATAACAGTATGCGTGCTGTCACTGCAACATTGCTAGTTGTGACAGTGATGGAACTAGGTAACGAACATTTTAGACCTGGACTTTTTTGTTCCTTTCATTTATCGTGCTGTTACAATTACTGTTCCCAGGTATCCCTATACCCCTACTCTTTAATTTTTCTGTGCTCTTTTCTCTCTCTTTTTTCCCCCAGTCTTCAGTATCAGTTCTCTGTCCATACTTTTTTTCTCCTTTTCCATCTTTCTACCAATTTGCGTTCCTCATTCTGTTGATACTCCCCTTTGCTCCTCTTGCTGTTTCTGAATCTTTGTGCTAGTCCCTCCCCTTTTTATAATCCTCTGTCTGTCTGTAGTGCTCCTAGTTCCTCTCAAAAAAGTCAGCGCTTTTTTATGTACACACATGGCCTTATGAGAAACAGCTGAGAGGACTGGGGTTGTTTAGTCTGGAGAAAAGGAGGCTGAGGGGAGACATCATTGCTCTCTACAATTACCTGAAAGGAGATTGTAGAGAGGAGGATGATGGCCATTTCTCCCAAGTGACAGGGGACAGGACAAGAGGGAATGGCCTCAAGCTCCACCAGGGGAATCTGCAGCTTGCAGTCAAAGCGCTTCCAGAGGGAAGTCTAAAGAGGGCAAACACTTGATGGTAGCAGCTTCCCTGCGGGAGACATTCTATTTTCCAAAATCGCATTATTAGCCGCATTTAAGATACAATTCAGTACCCTATCGTAAAGCTTGCTGTTAGGAGGGAATCTGCAGCTTGCAGTGAAAGCGCTTCCAGAGGGGAGTCTAATGAGGGCAAACATTTGATGGTAGCAGCTTCCCTGCGGGAGATACTCTCTTTGCCAAAATCGCATTATTAGGCGAAAGTAAGTTACAATTCAGTACCCTATCCTAAAGCTTGCTGTTAAGAGCGAATATGTGGCTTGCAGTGAAAGCGATTCCAGAGGGGAGTCTAACGAGGGCAAACATTTGATGGTAGCAGCTTCCCTGCGGGAGATAGTCTCTTTGCCAAAATCGCATTATTAGGCGAAAGTAAGTTACCATTCAGTACCCTATCCTAAAGCTTGCTGTTAGGAGGGAATCTGCACCTTGCAGTGAAAGAGCTTCCAGAGATGAGTCTAACGAGGGCAAACATTTGATGGTAGCAGCTTCCCTGCGGGAGATACTCTCTTTTCCAAAATCGCATTCTAAGCCGCAGTTAAGGTACAATTCAGTACACTATCCTAAAGCTTGCTGTTAGGAGGGAATCTGCAGCTTGCAGTGAAAGCGCTTCCAGAGGGGAGTCTAATGAGGGCAAACATTTGATGGTACCTGCTTCCCTGCGGGAAATACTCTCTTTTACAAAACCGCATTATTAGGCGAAAGTACGTTACAATTAAGTACCCTATCCTACAGCTTGCTGTTAGGAGGGAATCTGCAGCTTGCACTGAAAGCGCTTCCAGAGGGGAGTCTAATGAGGGCAAACACTTGATGGTAGCAGCTTCCCTGCGGGAGATACTCTCTTTGCCAAAATCGCATTATTAGGCGAAAGTAAGTTACAATTCAGTACCCTATCCTAAAGCTTGCTGTTAGGAGGGAATCTGCAGCTTGCAGTGAAAGCGCTTCCAGAGGGGAGTCTAATGAGGGCAAACACTTGATGGTAGCAGCTTCCCTGCGGGAGATACTCTCCTTTACAAAATAGCATTATTAGGCGAAAGTAAGATACAATTCAGTACCCTATCGTAAAGCTTGCTGTTAGGAGGGAATCTGCAGCTTCCAGTGAAAACACTTCCAGAGGGGAGTCTAACGAGGGCAAACATTTGATGGTAGCAGTTCCCTGCGGGAGATACTCTCTTTTCCATAATCGCATTATTAGCCGCATTAAAGTTACAATTCAGTACACTGTCCTACAGCTTGCTGTTAGGAGGGAATCTGCACCTTACAGGGAAAGCGCTTCCAGAGATGAGTCTAACGAGGGCAATCATTTGATGGTAGCAGCTTCCCTGCGGGAGATACTCTCTTTGCCAAAATCGCATTATTAGGCGAAAGTAAGTTACACTTCAGTACACTATCCTAAAGCTTTCTGTTAGGAGAGAATCTGCAGCTTGCAGTGAATGCACTTCCAGAGGGGAGTCTAATGAGGGCAAATGCTTCATGGTAGAAGCTTCCGTGCGGGAGATACTCTCTTTTCCAAAATCGCATTTTTAGGCGAAAGTAAGATACAATTCAGTACCCTATCCTACAGCTTGCTGTTAGGAGGGAATCTGGAGCTTGCTTCCCGCAGGGAAGCTGCTACCATCAAATGTTTGCCCTCGTTAGACTCCCCTCTTGAAGCGCTTTCTCTGCAAGCTGCAGATTCCCTCCTAACAGCAAGCTTTAGAATAGGGTACTGAATTGTAACTTACTTTCGCCTAATAATGCGATTTTGGAAAAGAGACTATCTCCCGCAGGGAAGCTGCTACCATCAAATGTTTGCCCTCATTAGACTCCCCTCTGGAAGCGCTTTCACTGCAAGCTGCAGATTCCCTCCTAACAGCAAGCTTTAGGACAGGGTACTGATTTGTAACTTACTTTCGCCTAATAAAGCGATTTTGGAAAAGAGACTATCTCCCACAGGAAAGCTGCTACCATCAAATGTTTGCCCTCATTAGACTCCCCTCTGGAAGCGCTTTCACTGCAAGCTGCAGATTCCCTCCTAACAGCAAGCTTTAGGATAGGGTACTGAATTGTAACTTACTTTCGCCTAATAATGCGATTTTGGCAAAGAGAGTATCTCCCGCAGGGAAGCTGCTACCATCAAATGTTTGCCCTCATTAGACTCCCCTCTGGAAGCGCTTTCAGTGCAAGCTGCAGATTCCCTCCTAACAGCAAGCTTTAGGATAGGGTACTGAATTGTAACTTCCTTTCGCCTAACAATGCGATTTTGGCAAAGAGACTATCTCCCGCAGGGAAGCTGCTACCATCAAATCTTTGCCCTCGTTAGACTCCCCTCTGGAAGCGATTTCTCTGCAAGCTGCAGATTCCCTCCTAACAGCAAGCTTTAGGATAGGGTACTGAATTGTATCTTAAATGCGGCTAATAAGGCGATTTTGTCAAAGAGAGTATCTCCCGCAGGGAAGCTGCTACCATCAAATGCTTTCCCTCATTAGACTCCCCTCTGGAAGCGCTTTCACTGCAAGCTGCAGATTCCCTCCTAACAGCAAGCTTTAGGATAGGGTACTGAATTGTAACTTACTTTCGCCTAATAATGCGATTTTGGAAAAGAGACTATCTCCCGCAGGGAAGCTGCTACCATCAAATGTTTGCCCTCATTAGACTCCCCTCTGGAAGCGCTTTCACTGCAATCTGCAGATTCCCTCCTAACAGCAAGCTTTAGGATAGGGTCCTGAATTGTAACTTACTTTCGCCTAATAATGCGATTTTGGCAAAGAGAGTATCTCCCGCAGGGAAGCTGCTACCATCAAATGTTTGACCTCATTAGACTCCCCTCTGGAAGCGCGTTCACTGCAAGCTGCAGATTCCCTCCTAACAGCAAGCTTTAGGATAGGGTACTGAATTGTAACTTACTTTCGCCTAATAATGCGATTTTGGCAAATAGAGTATCTCCCGCAGGGAAGCTGCTACCATCAAATGTTTGCCCTCGTTAGACTCCCCTCTGGAAGCGCTTTCACTGCAAGCTGCAGATTCCCTCCTAACAGCAAGCTTTAGAATAGGGTACTGAATTGTAACTTACTTTCGCTTAATAAGGCGTTTTTAGCAAAGAGAGTATCTCCCACAGGGAAGCTGCTACCATCAAATGTTTGCCCTCGTTAGACTCCCCTCTGGAAGCGCTTTCACTGCAAGCTGCAGATTCCCTCCTAACAGCAAGCTTTAGGATAGTGTACTGAATTGTAACTTACTTTCGCCTAATAAGGCGATTTTGTAAAAGAGACTATCTCCCACAGGGAAGCTGCTACCATCAAATGTTGGCTCTCGTTAGATTCCTCTCTTGAAGCACTTTCACTGCAAGCTGCAGATTCCCTCCTAACAGCAAGCTTTAGGATAGGGTACTGAATTGTATCTTACTTTCGTCTAATAAAGCGATTTTGGCAAAGAGAATATCTCCCGCAGGGAAGCTGCTACCATCAAATGTTTGCCCTCATTAGACTCCCCTCTGGAAGCGCTTTCACTGCAAGCTGCAGATTCCCTCCTAACAGCAAGCTTTAGGATAGGGTACTGAATTGTAACTTAACTGCGGCTAATAAGGCGATTATGGCAAAGAGAATATCTCCCGCAGGGAAGCTGCTACCATCAAATATTTGCCCTCATTAGACTCCCCTCTGGAAGCGCTTTCACTGCAAGCTGCAGATTCCCTCCTAACAGCAAGCTTTAGGATAGGGTACTGAATTGTAACTTACTTTCGCCTAATAATGCGATTTTGGCAAAGAGAGTATCTCCCGCAGGGAAGCTGCTACCATCAAATGTTTGCCCTCGTTAGACTCCCCTCTGGAAGCGCTTTCACTGCAAGCTGCAGATTCCCTCCTAACAGCAAGCTTTAGGATAGGGTACTGAATTGTAACTTACTTTCGCCTAATAGTGCGATTTTGGAAAAGAGAGTATCTCCCGCAGTGAAGCTGCTACCATCAAATGTTTGCCCTCATTAGACTACCCTGTGGAAGCGCTTTCACTGCAAGCTGCAGATTCCCTCCTAACAGCAAGCTTTAGGATAGGGTACTGAATTGTATCTTACTTTCGTCTAATAAAGCGATTTTGGCAAAGAGAATATCTCCCGCAGGGAAGCTGCTACCATCAAATGTTTGCCCTCATTAGACTCCCCTCTGGAAGCGCTTTCACTGCAAGCTGCAGATTCCCTCCTAACAGCAAGCTTTAGGATAGGGTACTGAATTGTAACTTAACTGCGGATAATAATGCGATTTTTGCAAAGAGAGTATCTCCCGCAGGGAAGCTGCTACCATCAAATGTTTGCCCTCGTTAGACTCCCCTCTGGAAGCGCTTTCACTGCAAGCTGCAGATTCCCTCCTAACAGCAAGCTTTAGGATAGGGTACTGAATTGTAACTTACTTTCGCCTAATAAGGCGTTTTTAGCAAAGAGAGTATCTCCCACAGGGAAGCTGCTACCATCAAATGTTTGCCCTCGTTAGACTCCCCTCTGGAAGCGCTTTCACTGCAAGCTGCAGATTCCCTCCTAACAGCAAGCTTTAGGATAGGGTGCTGAATTGTAACTTACTTTCGCCTAATAAGGCGTTTTTAGCAAAGAGAGTATCTCCCACAGGGAAGCTGCTACCATCAAATGTTTGCCCTCGTTAGACTCCCCTCTGGAAGCGCTTTCACTGCAAGCTGCAGATTCCCTCCTAACAGCAAGCTTTAGGATAGGGTACTGAATTGTAACTTACTTTCGCCTAATAATGCGATTTTGGCAAAGAGAGTATCTCCCACAGGGAAGCTGCTACCATCAAATGCTGGCTCTCGTTAGATTCCTCTCTTGAAGCACTTTCACTGCAAGCTGCAGATTCCCTCCTAACAGCAAGCTTTAGGATAGGGTACTGAATTGTATCTTACTTTCGCCTAATAATGCGATTTTGGCAAAGAGAGTATCTCCCGCAAGGAAGCTGCTACCATCAAGTGTTTGCCCTCATTAGACTCCCCTCTGGAAGCGCTTTCACTGCAAGCTGCAGATTCCCTCCTAACAGCAAGCTTTAGGATAGGGTACTGAATTGTAACTTACTTTCGCCTAATAATGCGATTTTGGCAAAGAGAGTATCTCCCGCAGGGAAGCTGCTACCATCAAATGTTTGCCCTCATTAGACTCCCCTCTGGAAGCGCTTTCACTGCAAGCTGCAGATTCCCTCCTAACAGCAAGCTTTAGGATAGGGTACTGAATTGTAACTTACTTTCGACTAATAATAAGATTTTGGAAAAGAGAGTATCTCCCGCAGGGAAGCTGCTACCATCAAATGTTTGCCCTCGTTAGACTCCCCTCTGGAAGCGCTTTCACTGCAAGCTGCAGATTCCCTCCTAACAGCAAGCTTTAGCATAGGGTACTGAATTGTAACTTAACTGCGGCTCATAAGGCGATTTTGGCAAAGAGAGTATCTCCCGCAGGGAAGCTGCTACCATCAAATGTTTTCCCTCATTAGACTCCCCTCTGGAAGCGCTTTCACTGCAAGCTGCAGATTCCCTCCTAACAGCAAGCTTTAGGATAGGGTACTGAATTGTAACTTACTTTCGCCTAATAATGCGATTTTGGCAAATAGAGTATCTCCCGCAGGGAAGCTGCTACCATCAAATGTTTGCCCTCGTTAGACTCCCCTCTGGAAGCGCTTTCACTGCAAGCTGCAGATTCCCTCCTAACAGCAAGCTTTAGGATAGGGTACTGAATTGTAACTTACTTTCGCCTAATAATGCGATTATGGAAAAGAGACTGTCTCCCGCAGGAAAGCTGCTACCATCAAATGTTTGCCCTCATTAGACTCCCCTCTGGAAGCGCTTTCACTGCAAGCTGCAGATTCCCTCCTAACAGCAAGCTTTAGGATAGGGTACTGAATTGTAACTTACTTTCGCCTAATAAGGCGTTTTTAGCAAAGAGAGTATCTCCCACAGGGAAGCTGCTACCATCAAATGTTTGCCCTCATTAGACTCCCCTCTGGAAGCGCTTTCACTGCAAGCTGCAGATTCCCTCCTAACAGCAAGCTTTAGGATAGGGTGCTGAATTGTAACTTACTTTCGCCTAATAAGGCGTTTTTAGCAAAGAGAGTATCTCCCACAGGGAAGCTGCTACCATCAAATGTTTGCCCTCGTTAGACTCCCCTCTGGAAGCGCTTTCACTGCAAGCTGCAGATTCCCTCCTAACAGCAAGCTTTAGGATAGGGTACTGAATTGTAACTTACTTTCGCCTAATAATGCGATTTTGGCAAAGAGAGTATCTCCCACAGGGAAGCTGCTACCATCAAATGCTGGCTCTCGTTAGATTCCTCTCTTGAAGCACTTTCACTGCAAGCTGCAGATTCCCTCCTAACAGCAAGCTTTAGGATAGGGTACTGAATTGTAACTTACTTTCGCCTAATAATGCGATTTTGGCAAAGAGAGTATCTCCCGCAAGGAAGCTGCTACCATCAAGTGTTTGCCCTCATTAGACTCCCCTCTGGAAGCGCTTTCACTGCAAGCTGCAGATTCCCTCCTAACAGCAAGCTTTAGGATAGGGTACTGAATTGTATCTTAAATGCAGCTAATAATGCGATTTTGGCAAAGAGAGTATCTCCCGCAGGGAAGCTGCTACCATCAAATGTTTGCCCTCATTAGACTCCCCTCTGGAAGTGCTTTCACTGCAATCTGCAGATTCCCTCCTAACAGCAAGCTTTAGGATAGGGTACTGAATTGTAACTTATTTTCGCCTAATAATGCGATTTTGGCAAAGAGAGTATCTCCCGCAGGGAAGCTGCTACCATCAAATGTTTGCCCTCGTTAGACTCCCCTCTGGAAGCGCTTTCACTGCAAGCTGCAGATTCCCTCCTAACAGCAAGCTTTAGGATAGTGTACTGAATTGTATCTTACTTTCGCCTAATAATGCGATTTTGTAAAAGAGACTATCTCCCACAGGGAAGCTTCTACCATCAAATGCTGGCTCTCGTTAGATTCCTCTCTTGAAGCACTTTCACTGCAAGCTGCAGATTCCCTCCTAACAGCAAGCTTTAGGATAGGGTACTGAATTGTAACTTACTTTCGCCTAATAATGCGATTATGGCAAAGACAGTATCTCCCGCAGGGAAGCTGCTACCATCAAATGTTTGCCCTCGTTAGACTCCCCTCTGGAAGCGCGTTCACTGCAAGCTGCAGATTCCCTCCTAACAGCAAGCTTTAGGATAGGGTACTGAATTGTAACTTAACTGCGGCTAATAATGCGATTTTGGCAAAGAGACTATCTCCCGCAGGGAAGCTGCTACCATCAAATGTTTGCCCTCGTTAGACTCCCCTCTGGAAGCGCTTTCACTGCAAGCTGCAGATTCCCTCCTAACAGCAAGCTTTAGAATAGGGTTCTGAATTGTAACTTACTTTCGCCTAATAAGGCGTTTTTAGCAAAGAGAGTATCTCCCACAGGAAAGCTGCTACCATCAAATGTTTGCCCTCGTTAGACTCCCCTCTGGAAGCGCTTTCACTGCAAGCTGCAGATTCCCTCCTAACAGCAAGCTTTAGGATAAGGTACTGAATTGTAACTTACTTTCGCCTAATAAGGCTTTTTTAGCAAAGAGAGTATCTCCCACAGGGAAGCTGCTACCATCAAATGTTTGCCCTCGTTAGACTCCCCTCTGGAAGCGCTTTCACTGCAAGCTGCAGATTCCCTCCTAACAGCAAGCTTTAGGATAGGGTACTGAATTGTAACTTACTTTCGCCTAATAATGCGATTTTGGAAAAGAGAGTATCTCCCGCAGGGAAGCTGCTACCATCAAATGTTTGCCCTCATTAGACTACCCTGTGGAAGCGCTTTCACTGCAAGCTGCAGATTCCCTCCTAACAGCAAGCTTTAGGATAGGGTACTGAATTGTATCTTACTTTCGTCTAATAAAGCGATTTTGGCAAAGAGAATATCTCCCGCAGGGAAGCTGCTACCATCAAATGTTTGCCCTCATTAGACTCCCCTCTGGAAGCGCTTTCACTGCAAGCTGCAGATTCCCTCCTAACAGCAAGCTTTAGGATAGGGTACTGAATTGTAACTTAACTGCGGATAATAATGCGATTTTTGCAAAGAGAGTATCTCCCGCAGGGAAGCTGCTACCATCAAATGTTTGCCCTCATTAGACTCCCCTCTGGAAGCGCTTTCACTGGAAGCTGCAGATTCCCTCCTAACAGCAAGCTTTAGGATAGGGTACTGAATTGTAACTTACTTTCGCCTAATAATGCGATTTTGGCAAAGAGACTATCTCCCGCAGGGAAGCTGCTACCATCAAATATTTGCCCTCATTAGACTCTCCTCTGGAAGCGCTTTCACTGCAAGCTGCAGATTCCCTCCTAACAGCAAGCTTTAGGATAGGGTACTGAATTGTAACTTAACTGCGGCTAATAAGGCGATTATGGCAAAGAGACTATCTCCCGCAGGGAAGCTGCTACCATCAAATGTTTGCCCTCATTAGACTCCCCTCTGGAAGCGCTTTCACTGCAAGCTGCAGATTCCTTCCTAACAGCAAGCTTTAGGATAAGGTACTGAATTGTAACTTACTTTCGCCTAATAATGCGATTTTGGCAAAGAGAGTATCTCCCGCAGGGAAGCTGCTACCATCAAATGTTTGCCCTCGTTAGACTCCCCTCTGGAAGCGCTTTCACTGCAAGCTGCAGATTCCCTCCTAACAGCAAGCTTTAGGATAGGGTACTGAATTGTAACTTACTTTCGCCTAATAGTGCGATTTTGGAAAAGAGAGTATCTCCCGCAGGGAAGCTGCTACCATCAAATGTTTGCCCTCATTAGACTCCCCTCTGGAAGCGCTTTCACTGCAAGCTGCAGATTCCCTCCTAACAGCAAGCTTTAGGATAGGGTACTGAATTGTATCTTAAATGCAGCTAATAATGCGATTTTGGCAAAGAGAGTATCTCCCGCAGGGAAGCTGCTACCATCAAATGTTTGGCCTCGTTAGACTCCCCTCTGGAAGCGCTTTCACTGCAAGCTGCAGATTCCCTCCTAACAGCAAGCTTTATGATAGTGTACTGAATTGTATCTTACTTTCGCCTAATAATGCGATTTTGTAAAAGAGACTATCTCCCACAGGGAAGCTGCTACCATCAAATGCTGGCTCTC
The DNA here is from genome assembly GCF_032191515.1 of Phaenicophaeus curvirostris. Taxonomy (NCBI): domain Eukaryota; kingdom Metazoa; phylum Chordata; class Aves; order Cuculiformes; family Cuculidae; genus Phaenicophaeus; species Phaenicophaeus curvirostris. Next base: position 69,054 of record NW_027206738.1, read on the forward strand.
GTTAGATTCCTCTCTTGAAGCACTTTCACTGCAAGCTGCAGATTCCCTCCTAACAGCAAGCTTTAGGATGGGGTACTGAATTGTAACTTACTTTCGCCTAATAATGCGATTATGGCAAAGACAGTATCTCCCGCAGGGAAGCTGCTACCATCAAATGTTTGCCCTCATTAGACTCCCCTCTGGAAGCGCTTTCTCTGCAAGCTGCAGATTCCCTCCTAACAGCAATCTTTAGGATAGGGTACTGAATTGTAACCTAACTGCGGCTAATAAGGCGATATTGGAAAAGAGAGTATCTCCCGCAGGGAAGCTGCTACCATCAAATGTTTGCCCTCATTAGACTCCCCTCTGGAAGCGCTTTCACTGCAAGCTGCAGATGCCCTCCTAACAGCAAGCTTTAGGATAGTGTACTGAATTGTAACTTACTTACGCCTAATAATGCGATTTTGGCAAAGAGAGTATCTCCCGCAGGAATGCTGCTACCATCAAATGCTTCCCCTCATTAGACTCCCCTCTGGAAGCGCTTTCACTGCAAGCTGCAGATTCCCTCCTAACAGCAAGCTTTAGGATAGGGTACTGAATTGTAACTCACTTTCGCCTAATAATGCGATTATGGCAAAGAGAGTATCTCCCGCAGGGAAGCTGTTACCATCAAACGTTTGCCCTCGTTAGACTCCCCTATGGAAGCGCTTTCACTGCAAGCTGCAGATTCCCTCCTAACAGCAAGCTTTAGGATAGGGTACTGAATTGTAACTTACTTTCGCCTAATATGGCGTTTATATCAAAGAGAGTATCTCCCACAGGGAAGCTGCTACCATCAAATGTTTGCCCTCGTTAGACTCCCCTCTGGAAGCGCTTTCACTGCAAGCTGCAGATTCCCTCCTAACAGCAAGCTTTAGGATAGGGTACTGAATTGTATCTTACTTTCGTCTAATAAAGCGATTTTGGCAAAGAGAATATCTCCCGCAGGGAAGCTGCTACCATCAAATGTTTGCCCTCATTAGACTCCCCTCTGGAAGCGCTTTCACTGCAAGCTGCAGATTCCCTCCTAACAGCAAGCTTTAGGATAGGGTACTGAATTGTAACTTAACTGCGGCTAATAAGGCGATTATGGCAAAGAGAATATCTCCCGCAGGGAAGCTGCTACCATCAAATATTTGCCCTCATTAGACTCCCCTCTGGAAGCGCTTTCACTGCAAGCTGCAGATTCCCTCCTAACAGCAAGCTTTAGGATAGGGTACTGAATTGTAACTTACTTTCGCCTAATAATGCGATTTTGGCAAAGAGAGTATCTCCCGCAGGGAAGCTGCTACCATCAAATGTTTGCCCTCGTTAGACTCCCCTCTGGAAGCGCTTTCACTGCAAGCTGCAGATTCCCTCCTAACAGCAAGCTTTAGGATAGGGTACTGAATTGTAACTTACTTTCGCCTAATAGTGCGATTTTGGAAAAGAGAGTATCTCCCGCAGTGAAGCTGCTACCATCAAATGTTTGCCCTCATTAGACTACCCTGTGGAAGCGCTTTCACTGCAAGCTGCAGATTCCCTCCTAACAGCAAGCTTTAGGATAGGGTACTGAATTGTATCTTACTTTCGTCTAATAAAGCGATTTTGGCAAAGAGAATATCTCCCGCAGGGAAGCTGCTACCATCAAATGTTTGCCCTCATTAGACTCCCCTCTGGAAGCGCTTTCACTGCAAGCTGCAGATTCCCTCCTAACAGCAAGCTTTAGGATAGGGTACTGAATTGTAACTTAACTGCGGATAATAATGCGATTTTTGCAAAGAGAGTATCTCCCGCAGGGAAGCTGCTACCATCAAATGTTTGCCCTCATTAGACTCCCCTCTGGAAGCGCTTTCACTGGAAGCTGCAGATTCCCTCCTAACAGCAAGCTTTAGGATAGGGTACTGAATTGTAACTTACTTTCGCCTAATAATGCGATTTTGGCAAAGAGACTATCTCCCGCAGGGAAGCTGCTACCATCAAATATTTGCCCTCATTAGACTCTCCTCTGGAAGCGCTTTCACTGCAAGCTGCAGATTCCCTCCTAACAGCAAGCTTTAGGATAGGGTACTGAATTGTAACTTAACTGCGGCTAATAAGGCGATTATGGCAAAGAGACTATCTCCCGCAGGGAAGCTGCTACCATCAAATGTTTGCCCTCATTAGACTCCCCTCTGGAAGCGCTTTCACTGCAAGCTGCAGATTCCTTCCTAACAGCAAGCTTTAGGATAAGGTACTGAATTGTAACTTACTTTCGCCTAATAATGCGATTTTGGCAAAGAGAGTATCTCCCGCAGGGAAGCTGCTACCATCAAATGTTTGCCCTCGTTAGACTCCCCTCTGGAAGCGCTTTCACTGCAAGCTGCAGATTCCCTCCTAACAGCAAGCTTTAGGATAGGGTACTGAATTGTAACTTACTTTCGCCTAATAGTGCGATTTTGGAAAAGAGAGTATCTCCCGCAGGGAAGCTGCTACCATCAAATGTTTGCCCTCATTAGACTCCCCTCTGGAAGCGCTTTCACTGCAAGCTGCAGATTCCCTCCTAACAGCAAGCTTTAGGATAGGGTACTGAATTGTATCTTAAATGCAGCTAATAATGCGATTTTGGCAAAGAGAGTATCTCCCGCAGGGAAGCTGCTACCATCAAATGTTTGCCCTCATTAGACTCCCCTCTGGAAGCGCTTTCACTGCAAGCTGCAGATTCCCTCCTAACAGCAAGCTTTAGGATAGGGTACTGAATTGTAACTTACTTTCGCCTAATATGGCGTTTATATCAAAGAGAGTATCTCCCACAGGGAAGCTGCTACCATCAAATGTTTGCCCTCGTTAGACTCCCCTCTGGAAGCGCTTTCACTGCAAGCTGCAGATTCCCTCCTAACAGCAAGCTTTAGGATAGTGTACTGAATTGTAACTTACTTTCGCCTAATAAGGCGATTTTGTAAAAGAGACTATCTCCCACAGGGAAGCTGCTACCATCAAATGTTGGCTCTCGTTAGATTCCTCTCTTGAAGCACTTTCACTGCAAGCTGCAGATTCCCTCCTAACAGCAAGCTTTAGGATAGGGTACTGAATTGTAACTTACTTTCGCATAATAATGAGATTATGGCAAAGAGAGTATCTCCCGCAAGGAACCTGCTACCATCAAGTGTTTGCCCTCATTAGACTCCCCTCTGGAAGCGCTTTGACTGCAAGCTGCAGATTCCCTCCTAACAGCAAGCTTTAGGATAGTGTACTGAATTGTAACTTACTTTCGACTAATAATGCGATTTTGACAAAGACAGTATCTCCCGCAGGGAAGCTGCTACCATCAAATGTTTGCCCTCATTAGACTCCCCTCTGGAAGCGCTTTCACTGCAAGCTTCAGATTCCCTCCTAACAGCAAGTTTATGATAGGGTACTGAATTGTAACTTAACTGCGGCTAATAATGCGATTATGGAAAAGAGAGTATCTCCCGCAGGGAAGCTGCTACCATCAAATGTTTGCCCTCGTTAGACTCCCCTCTGGAAGCGCTTTCACTGCAAGCTGCAGATTCCCTCCTAACAGCAAGCTTTAGGATAGGGTACTGAATTGTAACTTAACTGCGGCTAATAATGCGATTTTGGCAAAGAGAGTATCTCCCGCAGGAATGCTGCTACCATCAAATGCTTCCCCTCATTAGACTCCCCTCTGGAAGTGCTTTCACTGCAAGCTGCAGATTCCCTCCTAACAGCAAGCTTTAGGATAGGGTACTGAATTGTAACTTACTTTCGCCTAATAATGCGATTTTGGAAAAGAGAGTATCTCCCGCAGGGAAGCTGCTACCATCAAATGTTTGCCCTCATTAGACTCCCCTCTGGAAGCGCTTTCACTGCAAGCTGCAGATTCCCTCCTAACAGCAAGCTTTAGGATAGGGTACTGAATTGTAACTTACTTTCGACTAATAATAAGATTTTGAAAAGAGAGTATCTCCCGCAGGGAAGCTGCTACCATCAAATGTTTGCCCTCGTTAGACTCCCCTCTGGAAGCGCTTTCACTGCAAGCTGCAGATTCCCTCCTAACAGCAAGCTTTAGCATAGGGTACTGAATTGTATCTTAACTGCGGCTAATAATGCGATTTTGGCAAAGAGAGTATCTCCCGCAGGGAAGCTGCTACCATCAAATGTTTGCCCTCGTTAGACTCCCCTCTGGAAGCGCTTTCACTGCAAGCTGCAGATTCCCTCCTAACAGCAAGCTTTAGGATAGGGTACTGAATTGTAACCTAACTGCAGCTAATAAGGCGATATTGGAAAAGAGAGTATCTCCCGCAGGGAAGCTGCTACCATCAAATGTTTGCCCTCATTAGACTCCCCTCTGGAAGCGCTTTCTCTGCAAGCTGCAGATTCCCTCCTAACAGCAAGCTTTAGGATAGGGTACTGAATTGTAACTTACTTTCGCCTAATAATGCGATTTTGGCAAAGAGACTATCTCCCGCAGGGAAGCTGCTACCATCAAATCTTTGCCCTCGTTAGACTCCCCTCTGGAAGCGCTTTCTCTGCAAGCTGCAGATTCCCTCCTAACAGCAAGCTTTAGGATAGGGTACTGAATTGTATCTTAACTGCGGCTAATAAGGCGATTTTGTCAAAGAGAGTATCTCCCGCAGGAAAGCTGCTACCATCAAATGCTTTCCCTCATTAGACTCCCCTCTGGAAGCGCTTTCACTGCAAGCTGCAGATTCCCTCCTAACAGCAAGCTTTAGGATAGGGTACTGAATTGTAACTTACTTTCGCCTAATAATGCGATTTTGGCAAAGAGAGTATCTCCCGCAGGGAAGCTGCTACCATCAAATGTTTGCCCTCATTAGACTCCCCTCTGGAAGCGCGTTCACTGCAAGCTGCAGATTCCCTCCTAACAGCAAGCTTTAGGATAGGGAACTGAATTGTAACTTAACTGCGGCTAATAATGCGATTTTGGCAAAGAGACTATCTCCCGCAGGGAAGCTGCTACCATCAAATGTTTGCCCTCGTTAGACTCCCCTCTGGAAGCGCTTTCACTGCAAGCTGCAGATTCCCTCCTAACAGCAAGCTTTAGAATAGGGTACTGAATTGTAACTTACTTTCGCCTAATAAGGCGTTTTTAGCAAAGAGAGTATCTCCCACAGGGAAGCTGCTACCATCAAATGTTTGCCCTCGTTAGACTCCCCTCTGGAAGCGCTTTCACTGCAAGCTGCAGATTCCCTCATAACAGCTAGCTTTAGGATAGGGTGCTGAATTGTAACTTACTTTCGCCTAATAATGCGATTTTGGAAAAAAGACTATCTCCCGCAGGAAAGCTGCTACCATCAAATGTTTGCCCTCGTTAGACTACCCTCTGGAAGCGCTTTCACTGCAAGCTGCAGATTCCCTCCTAACAGCAAGCTTTAGGATAAGGTTCTGAATTGTAACTTACTTTCGCATAATAAGGCTTTTTTAGCAAAGAGAGTATCTCCCACAGGGAAGCTGCTACCATCAAATGTTTGCCCTCGTTAGACTCCCCTCTGGAAGCGCTTTCACTGCAAGCTGCAGATTCCCTCCTAACAGCAAGCTTTAGGATAGGGTACTGAATTGTAACTTAACTGCGGCTAATAAGGCGATTTTGGCAAAGAGAGTATCTCCCGCAGGGAAGCTGCTACCATCAAATGTTTGCCCTCATTAGACTCCCCTCTGGAAGTGCTTTCACTGCAAGCTGCAGATTCCCTCCTAACAGCAAGCTTTAGGATAGGGTACTGAATTGTAACTTACTTTCGCCTAATAATGCGATTTTGGCAAAGAGAGTATCTCCCGCAGGGAAGCTGCTACCATCAAATGTTTGCCCTCATTAGACTCCCCTCTGGAAGCGCTTTCACTGCAAGCTGCAGATTCCCTCCTAACAGCAAGCTTTAGGATAGGGTACTGAATTGTAACTTACTTTCGACTAATAATAAGATTTTGGCAAAGAGAGTATCTCCCGCAGGGAAGCTGCTACCATCAAATGTTTGCCCTCGTTAGACTCCCCTCTGGAAGCGCTTTCACTGCAAGCTGCAGATTCCCTCCTAACAGCAAGCTTTAGCATAGTGTACTGAATTGTATCTTAACTGCGGCTAATAAAGCGATTTTGGCAAAGAGAATATCTCCCGCAGGGAAGCTGCTACCATCAAATGTTCTCCCTCATTAGACTCCCCTCTGGAAGCGCTTTCACTGCAAGCTGCAGATTCCCTCCTAACAGCAAGCTTTAGGATAGGGTACTGAATTGTATCTTAAATGCAGCTAATAATGCGATTTTGGCAAAGAGAGTATCTCCCGCAGGGAAGCTGCTACCATCAAATGTTTGCCCTCGTTAGACTCCCCTCTGGAAGCGCTTTCACTGCAAGCTGCAGATTCCCTCCTAACAGCAAGCTTTATGATAGTGTACTGAATTGTATCTTACTTTCGCCTAATATTGCGATTTTGTAAAAGAGACTATCTCCCACAGGGAAGCTGCTACCATCAAATGCTGGCTCTCGTTAGATTCCTCTCTTGAAGCACTTTCACTGCAAGCTGCAGATTCCCTCCTAACAGCAAGCTTTAGGATAGGGTACTGAATTGTAACTTATTTTCGCCTAATAATGCGATTTTGGCAAAGAGAGTATCTCCCGCAGGGAAGCTGCTACCATCAAATGTTTGCCCTCGTTAGACTCCCCTCTGGAAGCGCTTTCACTGCAAGCTGCAGATTCCCTCCTAACAGCAAGCTTTAGGATAGGGTACTGAATTGTATCTTACTTTCGCCTAATATTGCGATTATGTAAAAGAGACTATCTCCCACAGGGAAGCTGCTACCATCAAATGCTGGCTCTCGTTAGATTCCTCTCTTGAAGCACTTTCACTGCAAGCTGCAGATTCCCTCCTAACAGCAAGCTTTAGGATAGGGTACTGAATTGTAACTTACTTTCGCCTAATAATGCGATTATGGCAAAGACAGTATCTCCCGCAGGGAAGCTGCTACCATCAAATGTTTGCCCTCATTAGACTCCCCTCTGGAAGCGCTTTCTCTGCAAGCTGCAGATTCCCTCCTAACAGCAATCTTTAGGATAGGGTACTGAATTGTAACCTAACTGCGGCTAATAATGCGATATTGGAAAAGAGAGTATCTCCCGCAGGGAAGCTGCTACCATCAAATGTTTGCCCTCATTAGACTCCCCTCTGGAAGCGCTTTCACTGCAAGCTGCAGATGCCCTCCTAACAGCAAGCTTTAGGATAGTGTACTGAATTGTAACTTACTTACGCCTAATAATGCGATTTTGGCAAAGAGAGTATCTCCCGCAGGAATGCTGCTACCATCTAATGCTTCCCCTCATTAGACTCCCCTCTGGAAGCGCTTTCACTGCAAGCTGCAGATTCCCTCCTAACAGCAAGCTTTAGGATAGGGTACTGAATTGTATCTTACTTTCGCCTAATAAGGCGTTTATATCAAAGAGAGTATCTCCCACAGGGAAGCTGCTACCATCAAATGTTTGCCCTCGTTAGACTCCCCTCTGGAAGCGCTTTCACTGCAAGCTGCAGATTCCCTCCTAACAGCAAGCTTTAGGATAGTGTACTGAATTGTAACTTACTTTCGCCTAATAATGCGATTTTGTAAAAGAGACTATCTCCCACAGGAAAGCTGCTACCATCAAATGTTGGCTCTCGTTAGATTCCTCTCTTGAAGCACTTTCACTGCAAGCTGCAGATTCCCTCCTAACAGCAAGCTTTAGGATAGGGTACTGAATTGTAACTTACTTTCGCATAATAATGAGATTTTGGCAAAGAGAGTATCTCCCGCAAGGAAGCTGCTACCATCAAGTGTTTGCCCTCATTAGACTCCCCTCTGGAAGCGCTTTGACTGCAAGCTGCAGATTCCCTCCTAACAGCAAGCTTTAGGATAGTGTACTGAATTGTAACTTACTTTCGACTAATAATGCGATTTTGACAAAGACAGTATCTCCCGCAGGGAAGCTGCTACCATCAAATGTTTGCCCTCATTAGACTTCCCTCTGGAAGCGCTTTCACTCCAAGCTGCAGATTCCCTCCTAACAGCAAGTTTATGATAGGGTACTGAATTGTAACTTAACTGCGGCTAATAATGCGATTTTGGAAAAGAGAGTATCTCCCGCAGGGAAGCTGCTATCATCAAATGTTTGCCCTCGTTAGACTCCCCTCTGGAAGCGCTTTCACTGCAAGCTGCAGATTCCCTCCTAACAGCAAGCTTTAGGATAGGGTACTGAATTGTAACTTACTTTCGCCTAATAATGCGATTTTGGCAAAGAGAGTGTCTCCCGCAGGGAAGCTGCTACCATCAAATGTTTGCCCTCATTAGACTCCCCTCTGGAAGCGCTTTCTCTGCAAGCTGCAGATTCCCTCATAACTGCTAGCTTTAGGATAGGGTGCTGAATTGTAACTTACTTTCGCCTAATAATGCGATTTTGGCAAAGAGATTATCTCGCGCAGGAATGCTGCTACCATCAAATGCTTCCCCTCATTAGACTCCCCTCTGGAAGCGCTTTCACTGCAAGCTGCAGATTCCCTCCTAACAGCAAGCTTTAGAATAGGGTACTGAATTGTATCTTACTTTCGCCTAATAATGCGTTTTTAACAAAGAGAGTATCTCCCGCAGGGAAGCTGCTACCATCAAATGTTTTCCCTCGTTAGACTCCCCTGTGGAAGCGCTTTCACTGCAAGCTGCAGATTCCCTCCTAACAGCAAGCTTTAGGATAGGGTCCTGAATTGTAACTTACTTTCGCCTAATAAGGCGTTTTTAGCAAAGAGAGTATCTCCCACAGGGAAGCTGCTACCATCAAATGTTTGCCCTCGTTAGACTCCCCTCTGGAAGCGCTTTCACTGCAAGCTGCAGATTCCCTCCTAACAGCAAGCTTTAGGATAGGGTACTGAATTGTAACTTACTTTCGCCTAATAATGCGATTTTGGCAAAGAGAGTATCTCCCGCAGGGAAGCTGCTACCATCAAATGTTTGCCCTCATTAGACTCCCCTCTGGAAGCGCTTTCACTGCAAGCTGCAGATTCCCTCCTAACAGCAAGTTTATGATAGGGTACTGAATTGTAACCTAACTGCGGCTAATAAGGCGATATTGGAAAGGAGAGTATCTCCCGCAGGGAAGCTGCTACCATCAAATGTTTGCCCTCATTAGACTCCCCTCTGGAAGCGCTTTCACTGCAAGCTGCAGATTCCCTCCTAACAGCAAGCTTTAGGATAGGGTACTGAATTGTAACTTACTTACGCCTAATAATGCGATTTTGGCAAAGAGAGTATCTCCCGCAGGAATGCTGCTACCATCAAATGCTTCCCCTCATTAGACTCCCCTCTGGAAGCGCTTTCACTGCAAGCTGCAGATTCCCTCCTAACAGCAAGCTTTAGGATAGTGTACTGAATTGTAACTTACTTTCGCCTAATAACGCGTTTATACCAAAGAGAGTATCTCCCACAGGGAACCTGCTACCATCAAATGTATGCTCTCGTTAGATTCCTCTCTTGAAGCACTTTCACTGCAAGCTGCAGATTCCCTCCTAACAGCAAGCTTTAGGATAGGGTACTGAATTGTATCTTACCTTTGCATAATAATGCGATTTTGGCAAAGAGATTATCTCCCGCAAGGAAGCTGCTACCATCAAGTGTTGGCCCTCATTAGACTCCCCTCTGGAAGCGCTTTGACTGCAAGCTGCAGATTCCCTCCTAACAGCAAGCTTTAGGATAGTGTACTGAATTGTAACTTACTTTCGCCTAATAATGCGATTTTGGCAAAGAGAGTATCTCCCGCAGGGAAGCTGCTACCATCAAATGTTTGCCCTCATTAGACTCCCCTCTGGAAGCGCTTTCACTGCAAGCTGCAGATTCCCTCCTAACAGCAAGCTTTAGCATAGGGTACTGAATTGTATCTTAACTGCGGCTAATAAGGCGATTTTGGCAAAGAGAGTATCTCCCGCAGGGAAGCTGCTACCATCAAATGTTTTCCCTCATTAGACTCCCCTCTGGAAGCACTTTCACTGCAAGCTGCAGATTCCCTCCTAACAGCAAGTTTATGATAGGGTACTGAATTGTAACTTAACTGCGGCTAATAATGCGATTTTGGAAAAGAGAGTATCTCCCGCAGGGAAGCTGCTACCATCAAATGTTTGCCCTCGTTAGACTCCCCTCTGGAAGCGCTTTCACTGCAAGCTGCAGATTCCCTCATAACAGCTAGCTTTAGGATAGGGTGCTGAATTGTAACTTACTTTCGCCTAATAATGCGATTTTGGAAAAAAGACTATCTCCCGCAGGAAAGCTGCTACCATCAAATGTTTGCCCTCGTTAGACTACCCTCTGGAAGCGCTTTCACTGCAAGCTGCAGATTCCCTCCTAACAGCAAGCTTTAGGATAAGGTTCTGAATTGTAACTTACTTTCGCATAATAAGGCTTTTTTAGCAAAGAGAGTATCTCCCACAGGGAAGCTGCTACCATCAAATGTTTGCCCTCGTTAGACTCCCCTCTGGAAGCGCTTTCACTGCAAGCTGCAGATTCCCTCCTAACAGCAAGCTTTAGGATAGGGTACTGAATTGTAACTTAACTGCGGCTAATAAGGCGATTTTGGCAAAGAGAGTATCTCCCGCAGGGAAGCTGCTACCATCAAATGTTTGCCCTCATTAGACTCCCCTCTGGAAGTGCTTTCACTGCAAGCTGCAGATTCCCTCCTAACAGCAAGCTTTAGGATAGGGTACTGAATTGTAACTTACTTTCGCCTAATAATGCGATTTTGGCAAAGAGAGTATCTCCCGCAGGGAAGCTGCTACCATCAAATGTTTGCCCTCATTAGACTCCCCTCTGGAAGCGCTTTCACTGCAAGCTGCAGATTCCCTCCTAACAGCAAGCTTTAGGATAGGGTACTGAATTGTAACTTACTTTCGACTAATAATAAGATTTTGGCAAAGAGAGTATCTCCCGCAGGGAAGCTGCTACCATCAAATGTTTGCCCTCGTTAGACTCCCCTCTGGAAGCGCTTTCACTGCAAGCTGCAGATTCCCTCCTAACAGCAAGCTTTAGCATAGTGTACTGAATTGTATCTTAACTGCGGCTAATAAAGCGATTTTGGCAAAGAGAATATCTCCCGCAGGGAAGCTGCTACCATCAAATGTTCTCCCTCATTAGACTCCCCTCTGGAAGCGCTTTCACTGCAAGCTGCAGATTCCCTCCTAACAGCAAGCTTTATGATAGTGTACTGAATTGTATCTTACTTTCGCCTAATATTGCGATTTTGTAAAAGAGACTATCTCCCACAGGGAAGCTGCTACCATCAAATGCTGGCTCTCGTTAGATTCCTCTCTTGAAGCACTTTCACTGCAAGCTGCAGATTCCCTCCTAACAGCAAGCTTTAGGATAGGGTACTGAATTGTAACTTATTTTCGCCTAATAATGCGATTTTGGCAAAGAGAGTATCTCCCGCAGGGAAGCTGCTACCATCAAATGTTTGCCCTCGTTAGACTCCCCTCTGGAAGCGCTTTCACTGCAAGCTGCAGATTCCCTCCTAACAGCAAGCTTTAGGATAGGGTACTGAATTGTATCTTACTTTCGCCTAATATTGCGATTATGTAAAAGAGACTATCTCCCACAGGGAAGCTGCTACCATCAAATGCTGGCTCTCGTTAGATTCCTCTCTTGAAGCACTTTCACTGCAAGCTGCAGATTCCCTCCTAACAGCAAGCTTTAGGATAGGGTACTGAATTGTAACTTACTTTCGCCTAATAATGCGATTATGGCAAAGACAGTATCTCCCGCAGGGAAGCTGCTACCATCAAATGTTTGCCCTCATTAGACTCCCCTCTGGAAGCGCTTTCTCTGCAAGCTGCAGATTCCCTCCTAACAGCAATCTTTAGGATAGGGTACTGAATTGTAACCTAACTGCGGCTAATAATGCGATATTGGAAAAGAGAGTATCTCCCGCAGGGAAGCTGCTACCATCAAATGTTTGCCCTCATTAGACTCCCCTCTGGAAGCGCTTTCACTGCAAGCTGCAGATGCCCTCCTAACAGCAAGCTTTAGGATAGTGTACTGAATTGTAACTTACTTACGCCTAATAATGCGATTTTGGCAAAGAGAGTATCTCCCGCAGGAATGCTGCTACCATCAAATGCTTCCCCTCATTAGACTCCCCTCTGGAAGCGCTTTCACTGCAAGCTGCAGATTCCCTCCTAACAGCAAGCTTTAGGATAGGGTACTGAATTGTATCTTACTTTCGCCTAATAAGGCGTTTATATCAAAGAGAGTATCTCCCACAGGGAAGCTGCTACCATCAAATGTTTGCCCTCGTTAGACTCCCCTCTGGAAGCGCTTTCACTGCAAGCTGCAGATTCCCTCCTAACAGCAAGCTTTAGGATAGTGTACTGAATTGTAACTTACTTTCGCCTAATAATGCGATTTTGTAAAAGAGACTATCTCCCACAGGAAAGCTGCTACCATCAAATGTTGGCTCTCGTTAGATTCCTCTCTTGAAGCACTTTCACTGCAAGCTGCAGATTCCCTCCTAACAGCAAGCTTTAGGATAGGGTACTGAATTGTAACTTACTTTCGCATAATAATGAGATTTTGGCAAAGAGAGTATCTCCCGCAAGGAAGCTGCTACCATCAAGTGTTTGCCCTCATTAGACTCCCCTCTGGAAGCGCTTTGACTGCAAGCTGCAGATTCCCTCCTAACAGCAAGCTTTAGGATAGTGTACTGAATTGTAACTTACTTTCGACTAATAATGCGATTTTGACAAAGACAGTATCTCCCGCAGGGAAGCTGCTACCATCAAATGTTTGCCCTCATTAGACTTCCCTCTGGAAGCGCTTTCACTCCAAGCTGCAGATTCCCTCCTAACAGCAAGTTTATGATAGGGTACTGAATTGTAACTTAACTGCGGCTAATAATGCGATTTTGGAAAAGAGAGTATCTCCCGCAGGGAAGCTGCTATCATCAAATGTTTGCCCTCGTTAGACTCCCCTCTGGAAGCGCTTTCACTGCAAGCTGCAGATTCCCTCCTAACAGCAAGCTTTAGGATAGGGTACTGAATTGTAACTTACTTTCGCCTAATAATGCGATTTTGGCAAAGAGAGTGTCTCCCGCAGGGAAGCTGCTACCATCAAATGTTTGCCCTCATTAGACTCCCCTCTGGAAGCGCTTTCTCTGCAAGCTGCAGATTCCCTCATAACTGCTAGCTTTAGGATAGGGTGCTGAATTGTAACTTACTTTCGCCTAATAATGCGATTTTGGCAAAGAGATTATCTCGCGCAGGAATGCTGCTACCATCAAATGCTTCCCCTCATTAGACTCCCCTCTGGAAGCGCTTTCACTGCAAGCTGCAGATTCCCTCCTAACAGCAAGCTTTAGAATAGGGTACTGAATTGTATCTTACTTTCGCCTAATAATGCGTTTTTAACAAAGAGAGTATCTCCCGCAGGGAAGCTGCTACCATCAAATGTTTTCCCTCGTTAGACTCCCCTGTGGAAGCGCTTTCACTGCAAGCTGCAGATTCCCTCCTAACAGCAAGCTTTAGGATAGGGTCCTGAATTGTAACTTACTTTCGCCTAATAAGGCGTTTTTAGCAAAGAGAGTATCTCCCACAGGGAAGCTGCTACCATCAAATGTTTGCCCTCGTTAGACTCCCCTCTGGAAGCGCTTTCACTGCAAGCTGCAGATTCCCTCCTAACAGCAAGCTTTAGGATAGGGTACTGAATTGTAACTTACTTTCGCCTAATAATGCGATTTTGGCAAAGAGAGTATCTCCCGCAGGGAAGCTGCTACCATCAAATGTTTGCCCTCATTAGACTCCCCTCTGGAAGCGCTTTCACTGCAAGCTGCAGATTCCCTCCTAACAGCAAGTTTATGATAGGGTACTGAATTGTAACCTAACTGCGGCTAATAAGGCGATATTGGAAAGGAGAGTATCTCCCGCAGGGAAGCTGCTACCATCAAATGTTTGCCCTCATTAGACTCCCCTCTGGAAGCGCTTTCACTGCAAGCTGCAGATTCCCTCCTAACAGCAAGCTTTAGGATAGGGTACTGAATTGTAACTTACTTACGCCTAATAATGCGATTTTGGCAAAGAGAGTATCTCCCGCAGGAATGCTGCTACCATCAAATGCTTCCCCTCATTAGACTCCCCTCTGGAAGCGCTTTCACTGCAAGCTGCAGATTCCCTCCTAACAGCAAGCTTTAGGATAGTGTACTGAATTGTAACTTACTTTCGCCTAATAACGCGTTTATACCAAAGAGAGTATCTCCCACAGGGAAGCTGCTACCATCAAATGTATGCTCTCGTTAGATTCCTCTCTTGAAGCACTTTCACTGCAAGCTGCAGATTCCCTCCTAACAGCAAGCTTTAGGATAGGGTACTGAATTGTATCTTACCTTTGCATAATAATGCGATTTTGGCAAAGAGATTATCTCCCGCAAGGAAGCTGCTACCATCAAGTGTTGGCCCTCATTAGACTCCCCTCTGGAAGCGCTTTGACTGCAAGCTGCAGATTCCCTCCTAACAGCAAGCTTTAGGATAGTGTACTGAATTGTAACTTACTTTCGCCTAATAATGCGATTTTGGCAAAGAGAGTATCTCCCGCAGGGAAGCTGCTACCATCAAATGTTTGCCCTCATTAGACTCCCCTCTGGAAGCGCTTTCACTGCAAGCTGCAGATTCCCTCCTAACAGCAAGCTTTAGCATAGGGTACTGAATTGTATCTTAACTGCGGCTAATAAGGCGATTTTGGCAAAGAGAGTATCTCCCGCAGGGAAGCTGCTACCATCAAATGTTTTCCCTCATTAGACTCCCCTCTGGAAGCACTTTCACTGCAAGCTGCAGATTCCCTCCTAACAGCAAGTTTATGATAGGGTACTGAATTGTAACTTAACTGCGGCTAATAATGCGATTTTGGAAAAGAGAGTATCTCCCGCAGGGAAGCTGCTACCATCAAATGTTTGCCCTCGTTAGACTCCCCTCTGGAAGCGCTTTCACTGCAAGCTGCAGATTCCCTCCTAACAGCAAGCTTTAGGATAGGGTACTGAATTGTAACTTACTTTCGCCTAATAATGCGATTTTGGCAAAGAGATTATCTCCCGCAGGAATGCTGCTACCATCAAATGCTTCCCCTCATTAGACACCCCTCTGGAAGCGCTTTCACTGCAAGCTGCAGATTCCCTCCTAACAGCAAGCTTTAGAATAGGGTACTGAATTGTAACTTACTTTCGCCTAATAATGCGTTTTTAACAAAGAGAGTATCTCCCGCAGGGAAGCTGCTACCATCAAATGTTTGCCCTCGTTAGACTCCCCTCTGGAAGCGCTTTCACTGCAAGCTGCAGATTCCCTCCTAACAGCAAGCTTTAGAATAGGGTACTGAATTGTAACTTACTTTCGCCTAATAATGCGATTTTGGCAAATAGATTATCTCCCGCAGGGAAGCTGCTACCATCAAATGTTTGCCCTCATTAGACTCCCCTCTGGAAGCGCTTTCTCTGCAAGCTGCAGATTCCCTCCTAACAGCAATCTTTAGGATAGGGTACTGAATTGTAACCTAACTGCGGCTAATAAGGCGATATTGGAAAAGACAGTATCTCCCGCAGGGAAGCTGCTACCATCAAATGTTTGCCCTCATTAGACTCCCCTCTGGAAGCGCTTTCACTGCAAGCTGCAGATTCCCTCTTAACAGCAAGCTTTAGGATAGTGTACTGAATTGAAACTTACTTACGCCTAATAATGCGATTTTGGCAAAGAGAGTATCTCCCGCAGGAATGCTGCTACCATCAAATGCTTCCCCTCATTAGACTCCCCTCTGGAAGCGCTTTCACTGCAAGCTGCAGATTCCCTCCTATACAGCAAGCTTTAGGATAGGGTACTGAATTGTAACTCACTTTCGCCTAATAATGCGATTATGGCAAAGAGAGTATCTCCCACAGGGAAGCTGTTACCATCAAACGTTTGCCCTCGTTAGACTCCCCTATGGAAGCGCTTTCACTGCAAGCTGCAGATTCCCTCCTAACAGCAAGCTTTAGGATAGGGTACTGAATTGTAACTTACTTTAGCATAATAATGCGATTTTGGCAAAGAGAGTATCTCCCGCAAAGAAGCTGCTACCATCAAGTGTTGGCCCTCATTAGACTCCCCTCTGGAAGCGCTTTCACTGCAAGCTGCAGATTCCCTCCTAACAGCAAGCTTTAGGATAGGGTACTGAATTGTAACTTACTTTCGCCTAATAATGCGATTTTGGCAAAGAGAGTATCTCCCGCAGGGAAGCTGCTACCATCAAATGTTTGCCCTCATTAGACTCCCCTCTGGAAGCGCTTTCACTGCAAGCTCCAGATTCCCTCCTAACAGCAAGCTTTAGCATAGGGTACTGAATTGTATCTTAACTGCGGCTAATAAGGCGATTTCGGCAAAGAGAGTATCTCCCGCTGGGAAGCTGCTAACATCAAATGTTTTCCCTCATTAGACTCCCCTCTGGAAGCGCTTTCACTGCAAGCTGCAGATTCCCTCCTAACAGCAAGTTTATGATAGGGTACTGAATTGTAACTTAACTGCGGCTAATAATGCGATTTTGGAAAAGAGAGTATCTCCCGCAGGGAAGCTGCTACCATCAAATGTTTGCCCTCGTTAGACTCCCCTCTGGAAGCGCTTTCACTGCAAGCTGCAGATTCCCTCCTAACAGCAAGCTTTAGGATAGGGTACTGAATTGTAACTTACTTTCGCCTAATACTTCGATTTTGGCAAAGAGAGTGTCTCCCGCAGGGAAGCTGCTACCATCAAATGTTTGCCCTCATTAGACTCCCCTCTGGAAGCGCTTTCACTGCAAGCTGCAGATTCCCTCATAACTGCTAGCTTTAGGATAGGGTACTGAATTGTAACTTACTTTCGCCTAATAATGCGATTTTGGCAAAGAGAGTGTCTCCCGCAGGAATGCTGCTACCATCAAATGCTTCCCCTCATTAGACTCCCCTCTGGAAGCGCTTTCACTGCAAGCTGCAGATTCCCTCCTAACAGCAAGCTTTAGGATAGGGTACTGAATTGTAACTTAACTGCGGCTAATAAGGCGATATTGGAAAAGAGAGTATCTCCCGCAGGGAAGCTGCTACCATCAAATGTTTGCCCTCATTAGACTCCCCTCTGGAAGCGCTTTCACTGCAAGCTGCAGATTCCCTCCTAACAGCAAGCTTTAGGATAGGGTACTGAATTGTAACTTACTTTCGCCTAATAATGCGATTTTGGCAAAGAGAGTATCTCCCGCAGGGAAGCTGCTACCATCAAATGTTTGCCCTCATTAGACTCCCCTCTGGAAGCGCTTTCACTGCAAGCTGCAGATTCCCTCCTAACAGCAAGCTTTAGGATAGGGTCCTGAATTGTATCTTACTTTCGCCTAATAATGCGATTTTGGCAAAGAGAGTATGTCCCGCAGGGAAGCTGCTACCATCAAATGTTTGCCCTCGTTAGACTACCCTCTGGAAGCGCTTTCACTGCAAGCTGCAGATTCCCTCCTAACAGCAAGCTTTAGGATAGGGTACTGAATTGTATCTTAACTGCGGCTAATTATGCAAAATTGGAAAACAGATTATCTCCCGCAGGGAAGCTGCTACCATCAAATGCTGGCTCTCGTTAGATTCCTCTCTTGAAGCACTTTCACTGCAAGCTGCAGATTCCCTCCTAACAGCAAGCTTTAGGATAGGGTACTGAATTGTAACTTACTTTCGCCTAATAATGCGATTTTATCAAAGAGAGTATCTCCCGCAGGGAAGCTGCTACCATCAAGTGTTTGCCCTCGTTAGACTCCCCTCTGGAAGCGCTTTCACTGCAAGCTGCAGATTCCCTCCTAACAGCAAGCTTTAGGATAGGGTACTGAATTGTAACTTACTTTCGCCTAATAATGCGATTTTGGCAAAGAGAGTGTCTCCCGCAGGGAAGCTGCTACAATCAAATGTTTGCCCTCATTAGACTCCCCTCTGGAAGCGCTTTCACGGCAAGCTGCAGATTCCCTCATAACTGCTAGCTTTAGGATAGGGTGCTGAATTGTAACTTACTTTCGCCTAATAATGCGATTTTGGGAAAGAGAGTATCTCCCGCAGGAATGCTGCTACCATCAAATGCTTCCCCTCATTAGACTCCCCTCTGGAAGCGCTTTCACTGCAAGCTGCAGATTCCCTCCTAACAGCAAGCTTTAGGATAGGGTACTGAATTGTATCTTACTTTCGCATAATAATGCGTTTTTAGCAAAGAGAGTATCTCCCGCAGGGAAGCTGCTACCATCAAATGTTTCCCCTCATTAGACTCCCTTCTGGAAGCGCTTTCACTGCAAGCTGCAGATTCCCTCCTAACAGCAAGCTTTAGGATAGGGTACTGAATTGTAACTTACTTTTGCCTAATAATGCGTTTTTAGCAAAGACAGTATCTCCCGCAGGGAAGCTGCTACCAACAAATGTTTGCCCTCATTAGACTCCCTTCTGGAAGCGCTTTCACTGCAAGCTGCAGATTCCCTCCTAACAGCAAGCTTTAGGATAGTGTACTGAATTGTATCTTACTTTCGCCTAATAAAGCGATATTGGCAAAGAGAGTATCTCCCGCAGGGAAGCTGCTACCATCAAATGTTTGCCCTCGTTAGACTCCCCTCTGGAAGCGCTTTCACTGCAAGCTGCAGATTCCCTCCTAACAGCAAGCTTTAGGATAGGGTACTGAATTGTAACTTACTTTCGCCTAATAATGCGATTTTGGCAAAGACACTATCTCCCGCAGGGAAGCTGCTACCATCAAATGTTTGCCCTCATTAGACTCCCCTCTAGAAGCGCTTTCACTGCAAGCTGCAGATTCCTTCCTAACAGCAAGCTTTAGGATAGGGTACTGAATTGTAACTTACTTTCGCCTAATAATGCGATTTTGGCAAAGAGACTATCTCCCGCAGGGAAGCTGCTACCATCAAATGTTTGCCCTCATTACACTCCCCTCTGGAAGCGCTTTCACTGCAAGCTGCAGATTCCCTCCTAACAGCAAGCTTTAGGATAGGGTACTGAATTGTAACTTACTTTCGCCTAATAATGCGATTTTGGAAAAGAGAGAATCTCGCGCAGGGAAGCTGCTACCATCAAATGTTTGCCCTCATTAGACTCCCCTCTGGAAGCGCTTTCACTGCAAGCTGCAGATTCCCTCCTAACAGCAAGCTTTAGGATAGGGTACTGAATTGTAACTTACTTTCGCCTAATAATTCGATTTTGGCAAAGAGAGTATCTCCGGCAGGGAAGCTGCTATCATCAAATGTTTGCCCTCATTAGACTCCCCTCTGGAAGCGCTTTCACTGCAAGCTGCAGATTCCCTCCTAACAGCAAGCTTTAGGATAGGGTACTGAATTGTAACTTAACTGCGGCTAATAAGGCGATATTGGAAAAGAGAGTATCTCCCGTAGGGAAGCTGCTACCATCAAATGTTTGCCGTCATTAGACTCCCCTCTGGAAGCGCTTTCACTGCAAGCTGCAGATTCCCTCCTAACAGCAAGCTTTAGGATAGAGTACTGAATTGTATCTTACTTTCGCCTAATAATGCGATTTTGGCAAAGAGAGTATATCCCGCAGGGAAGCTGCTACCATCAAATGTTTGCCCTCATTAGACTCCCCTCTGGAAGCGCTTTCACTGCAAGCTGCAGATTCCCTCCTAACAGCAAGCTTTAGGATAGGGTACTGAATTGTAACTTACTTTCGCCTAATAATGCGATTTTGGCAAAGAGACTATAACTCGCAGGGAAGCTGCTGCCTCTAAATGTTTGCCCTCATTAGACTCCCCTCTGGAAGCGCTTTCACTGCAAGCTGCAGATTCCCTCCTAACAGCAAGCTTTAGGATAGGGTACTGAATTGTAACTTAACTGCGGCTAATAAGGCGATTTTGGCAAAGAGACTATGTCCCGCAGGGAAGCTGCTACCGTCAAATATTTGCCCTCATTAGACTCCCCTCTGGAAGCGCTTTCACTGCAAGCTTCAGATTCCTTCCTAACAGCAAGCTTTAGGATAGGGTACTGAATTGTAACTTACTTTCGCCTAATAATGCGATTTTGGCAAAGAGAATATCTCCGGCAGGGAAGCTGCTACCATCAAATGTTTGCCCTCATTAGACTCCCCTCTGGAAGCGCTTTCACTGCAAGCTGCAGATTCCCTCCTAACAGCAAGCTTTAGGATAGGGTACTGAATTGTAACTTAAGTGCGGCTAATAAGGCGATTTTAGCAAAGAGAATATCTCCCGCAGGGAAGCTGTTACCATCAAATGTTTGCCCTCATTAGACTCCCTTCTGGAAGCGCTTTCACTGCAAGCTGCAGATTCCCTCCTAACAGCAAGCTTTAGGATAGGGTACTGAATTGTAACTTACTTTCGCCTAATAATGCGATTTTGGCAAAGAGAGTATCTCCCGCAGGGAAGCTGCTACCATCAAATATTTGCCCTCGTTAGACTCCCCTCTGGAAGCGCTTTCACTGCAAGCTGCAGATTCCCTCCTAACAGCAAGCTTTAGGATAGGGTACTGAATTATAACTTAATTTCGCCTAATAATGCTATTTTGGCAAAGAGATTATCTCCCGCAGGGAAGCTGCTACCATCAAATGTTTGCCCTCATTAGACTCCCCTCTGGAAGCGCTTTCACTGCAAGCTGCAGATTCCCTCCTAACAGCAAGCTTTAGGATAGGGTACTGAATTGTATCTTACTTTCGCCTAATAATGCGATTTTGGCAAAGAGACTATAACTCGCAGGGAAGCTGCTGCCACAAAATGTTTGCCCTCATTAGACTCCCCTCTGGAAGCGCTTTCACTGCAAGCTGCAGATTCCCTCCTAACAGCAAGCTTTAGGATAGGGTTCTGAATTGTATCTTTCTGTCGCCTAATAATGCGATATTTGCAAAGAGACTGTCTCCCGCAGGGAAGCTGTTACCATCAAACGTTTGCCCTCATTAGACTCCCCTCTGGAAGCGCTTTCACTGCAAGCTGCAGATTCCCTCCTAACAGCAAGCTTTAGGATAGGGTACTGAATTGTAACTTAACTGCGGCTAATAAGTCAAAATTGGAAAAGAGATTATCTCCCGCAGGGAAGCTGCTACCATCAAATGTTTGCCCTCGTTAGACTCCCCTCTGGAAGCGCTTTCACTGCAAGCTGCAGATTCCCTCCTAACAGCAAGCTTTAGGATAGGGTACTGAATTGTAACTTACTTTCGCCTAATAATGCGATTTTGGCAAAGAGACTATAACTCGCAGGGAAGCTGCTGCCACCAAATGTTTGCCCTCATTAGAGTCCCCTCTGGAAGCGCTTTCACTGCAAGCTGCAGATTCCCTCCTAACAGCAAGCTTTAGGATAGGGTACTGAATTGTAACTTTACTGCGGCTAATAAGGCGATTTTGGCAAAGAGAATATCTCCCGCAGGGAAGCTGCTACAATTAAATGTTTGCCCTCATTAGACTCCCCTCTGGAAGCGCTTTCACTGCAAGCTGTAGATTCCCTCCTAACAGCAAGCTTTAGGATAGGGTACTGAATTGTAACTTACTTTCGCCTAATAATGCGATTTTGGCAAAGAGAGTATCTCCCGCAGGGAAGCTGCTACCATCAAATGTTTGCCCTCGTTAGACTCCCCTCTGGAAGCGCATTCACTGCAAGCTGCAGATTCCCTCCTAACAGCAAGCTTTAGGATAGGGTACTGAATTGTAACTTACATTCGCCTAATAATGCGATTTTGGCAAAGAGACTATAACTCGCAGGGAAACTGCTGCCACCAAATGTTTGCCCTCATTAGACTCCCCTCTGGAAGCGCTTTCACTGCAAGCTGCAGATTCCCTCCTAACAGCAAGCTTTAGGATAGTGTACTGAATTGTATCTTAACTGCAGCTAATAATGCGAATTTGGCAAAGAGAATATCTCCCGCAGGGAAGCTGCTACCATCAAATATTTGCCCTCATTAGACTCCCCTCTGGAAGCGCTTTCACTGCAAGCTGCAGATTCCCTCCTAACAGCAAGCTTTAGCATAGGGTACTGAATTGTAACTTACTTTCGCCTAATAATGAGATTTTGGCAAAGAGAGTATCTCCCGCAGGGAAGCTGCTACCATCAAATGTTTGCCCTCGTTAGACTCCCCTCTGGAAGCGCTTTCACTGCAAGCTGCAGATTCCCTCCTAACAGCAAGCTTTAGGATAGGGTACTGAATTGTAACTTACTGTCGCCTAATAATGCGATTTTGGCAAAGAGACTGTCTCCCGCAGGGAAGCTGTTACCATCAAACGTTTGCCCTCATTAGACTCCCCTCTGGAAGCGCTTTCACTGCAAGCTGCAGATTCCCTCCTAACAGCAAGCTTTAGGATAGGGTACTGAATTGTAACTTAACTGCGGCTCATAAGGCGATTTTGGCAAAGAGACTATCTCCGCAGGGAAGCTGCTACCATCAAATGTTTGCCCTCATTAGACTCCCCTCTGGAAGCGCTTTCACTGCAAGCTGCAGATTCCTTCCTAACAGCAAGCTTTCGGATAGGGTACTGAATTGTAACTTACTTTCGCCTAATAATGCGATTTTGGCAAAGAGACTATTACTCGCAGGGAAGCTGCTGCCACCAAATGTTTGCCCTCATTAGACTCCCCTCTGGAAGCGCTTTCACTGCAAGCTGCAGATTCCCTCCTAACAGCAAGCTTTAGGATAGGGTACTGAATTGTATCTTACTGTCGCCTAATAATGCGATTTTGGCAAAGAGACTGTCTCCCGCAGGGAAGCTGCTACCATCAAACGTTTGCCCTCATTAGACTCCCCTCTGGAAGCGCTTTCACTGCAAGCTGCAGATTCCCTCCTAACAGCAAGCTTTAGGATAGGGTACTGAATTGTAACTTAACTGCGGCTCATAAGGCGATTTTGGCAAAGAGACTATCTCCGCAGGGAAGCTGCTACCATCAAATGTTTGCCCTCATTAGACTCCCCTCTGGAAGCGCTTTCACTGCAAGCTGCAGATTCCTTCCTAACAGCAAGCTTTCGGATAGGGTACTGAATTGTAACTTACTTTCGCCTAATAATGCGATTTTGGCAAAGAGACTATTACTCGCAGGGAAGCTGCTACCATCAAATGTTTGCCCTCATTAGACTCCCCTCTGGAAGCGCTTTCACTGCAAGCTGCAGATTCCCTCCTAACAGCAAGCTTTAGGATAGGGTACTGAATTGTAACTTACTTTCGCCTAATAATGCGATTTTGGCAAAGAGACTATCTCCCGCAGGGAAGCTGCTACCATCAAATCTTTGCCCTCATTAGACTCCCCTCTGGAAGCGCTTTCACTGCAAGCTGCAGATTCCCTCCTAACAGCAAGCTTTAGGATAGGGTACTGAATTGTAACTTACTTTCGCCTAATAATGCGATTTTGGCAAAGAGAGTATCTCCCGCAGGGAAGCTGCTACCATCAAATCTTTGCCCTCATTAGACTCCCCTCTGGAAGCGCTTTCACTGCAAGCTGCAGATTCCCTCCTAACAGCAAGCTTTAGGATAGGGTACTGAATTGTAACTTAATTGCAGCTAAAAAGGCGATTTTGGCAAAGAGAATATCTCCCGCAGGGAAGCTGCTACCATCAAATGTTTGCCCTCATTAGACTCCCCTCTGGAAGCGCTTTCACTGCAAGCTGCAGATTCCCTCCTAACAGCAAGCTTTAGGATAGGGTACTGAATTGTAACTTAACTGCGGCTAATAAGGCGATTATGGCAAAGAGAATATCTCCCGCAGGGAAGCTGCTACCATAAAATGTTTGCCCTCATTAGACTCCCCTCTGGAAGCGCTTTCACTGCAAGCTGTAGATTCCCTCCTAACAGCAAGCTTTAGGATAGGGTACTGAATTGTAACTTACTTTCGCCTAATAATGCGATTTTGGCAAAGAGAGTATCTCCCGCAGGGAAGCTGCTACCATCAAATGTTTGCCCTCGTTAGACTCCCCTCTGGAAGCGCTTTCACTGCAAGCTGCAGATTCCCTCCTAACAGCAAGCTTTAGGATAGGGTACTGAATTGTAACTTACTTTCGCCTAATAATGCGATTTTGGCAAAGAGACTATAACTCGCAGGGAAGCTGCTGCCACCAAATGTTTGCCCTCATTAGAGTCCCCTCTGGAAGCGCTTTCACTGCAAGCTGCAGATTCCCTCCTAGCAGCAAGCTTTAGGATAGGGTACTGAATTGTAACTTGCTTTCGCCTAATAATGCGATTTTGGCAAAGAGAGTATCTCCCGCAGGGAAGCTGCTACCATCAAATGTTTGCCCTCGTTAGACTCCCCTCTGGAAGCGCTTTCACTGCAAGCTGCAGAATCCCTCCTAACAGCAAGCTTTAGGATAGGGTACTGAATTGTAACTTACTTTCGCCTAATAATGCGATTTTGGCAAAGAGAGTATCTCCCGCAGGGAAGCTGCTACCATAAAATCTTTGCCCTCATTAGAATCCCCTCTGGAAGCGCTTTCTCTGCAAGCTGCAGATTCCCTCCTAACAGCAAGTTTATGATAGGGTACGGAATTGTAACTTACTTTCGCCTAATAATGCGATTTTGGCAAAGAGAGTATCTCCCGCAGGGAAGCTGCTACCATCAAATGTTTGCCCTCGTTAGACTCCCCTCTGGAAACGCTTTCACTGCAAGCTGCAGATTCCCTCCTAACAGCAAGCTTTAGGATAGGGTACTGAATTGTAACTTACTTTCGCCTAATAATGCGATTTTGGCAAAGAGACTATCTCCCGCAGGGAAGCTGCTACCATCAAATGTTTGCCCTCATTAGACTCCCCTCTGGAAGCACTTTCACTGCAAGCTGCAGATTCCCTCCTAACAGCAAGCTTTAGGATAGTGTCCTGAATTGTAACTTAACTGCAGCTAATAAGGCGATTTTGGGAAAGAGAATATCTCCCGCAGGGAAGCTGCTACCATCAAATGTTTGCCCTCATTAGACTCCCCTCTGGAAGCGCTTTCACTGCAAGCTGCAGATTCCCTCCTAACAGCAAGCTTTAGGATAGGGTACTGAATTGTAACTTAACTGCGGCTCATAAGGCGATTTTGGCAAAGAGACTATCTCCGCAGGGAAGCTGCTACCATCAAATGTTTGCCCTCATTAGACTCCCCTCTGGAAGCGCTTTCACTGCAAGCTGCAGATTCCTTCCTAACAGCAAGCTTTCGGATAGGGTACTGAATTGTAACTTACTTTCGCCTAATAATGCGATTTTGGCAAAGAGACTATTACTCGCAGGGAAGCTGCTACCATCAAATGTTTGCCCTCATTAGACTCCCCTCTGGAAGCGCTTTCACTGCAAGCTGCAGATTCCCTCCTAACAGCAAGCTTTAGGATAGGGTACTGAATTGTAACTTACTTTCGCCTAATAATGCGATTTTGGCAAAGAGACTATCTCCCGCAGGGAAGCTGCTACCATCAAATGTTTGCCCTCATTAGACTCCCCTCTGGAAGCGCTTTCACTGCAAGCTGCAGATTCCCTCCTAACAGCAAGCTTTAGGATAGGGTACTGAATTGTAACTTACTTTCGCCTAATAATGCGATTTTGGCAAAGAGAGTATCTCCCGCAGGGAAGCTGCTACCATCAAATCTTTGCCCTCATTAGACTCCCCTCTGGAAGCGCTTTCACTGCAAGCTGCAGATTCCCTCCTAACAGCAAGCTTTAGGATAGGGTACTGAATTGTAACTTAATTGCAGCTAAAAAGGCGATTTTGGCAAAGAGAATATCTCCCGCAGGGAAGCTGCTACCATCAAATGTTTGCCCTCATTAGACTCCCCTCTGGAAGCGCTTTCACTGCAAGCTGCAGATTCCCTCCTAACAGCAAGCTTTAGGATAGGGTACTGAATTGTAACTTAACTGCGGCTAATAAGGCGATTATGGCAAAGAGAATATCTCCCGCAGGGAAGCTGCTACCATAAAATGTTTGCCCTCATTAGACTCCCCTCTGGAAGCGCTTTCACTGCAAGCTGTAGATTCCCTCCTAACAGCAAGCTTTAGGATAGGGTACTGAATTGTAACTTACTTTCGCCTAATAATGCGATTTTGGCAAAGAGAGTATCTCCCGCAGGGAAGCTGCTACCACCAAATGTTTGCCCTCATTAGAGTCCCCTCTGGAAGCGCTTTCACTGCAAGCTGCAGATTCCCTCCTAACAGCAAGCTTTAGGATAGGGTACTGAATTGTAACTTGCTTTCGCCTAATAATGCGATTTTGGCAAAGAGAGTATCTCCCGCAGGGAAGCTGCTACCATCAAATGTTTGCCCTCGTTAGACTCCCCTCTGGAAGCGCTTTCACTGCAAGCTGCAGATTCCCTCCTAACAGCAAGCTTTAGGATAGGGTACTGAATTGTAACTTACTTTCGCCTAATAATGCGATTTTGGCAAAGAGAGTATCTCCCGCAGGGAAGCTGCTACCATAAAATCTTTGCCCTCATTAGAATCCCCTCTGGAAGCGCTTTCTCTGCAAGCTGCAGATTCCCTCCTAACAGCAAGTTTATGATAGGGTACGGAATTGTAACTTACTTTCGCCTAATAATGCGATTTTGGCAAAGAGAGTATCTCCCGCAGGGAAGCTGCTACCATCAAATGTTTG
This sequence comes from Phaenicophaeus curvirostris, assembly GCF_032191515.1. Classification (NCBI taxonomy): domain Eukaryota; kingdom Metazoa; phylum Chordata; class Aves; order Cuculiformes; family Cuculidae; genus Phaenicophaeus; species Phaenicophaeus curvirostris. The sequence goes on from NW_027206738.1 coordinate 95,596, forward strand.
CCCTCGTTAGACTCCCCTCTGGAAACGCTTTCACTGCAAGCTGCAGATTCCCTCCTAACAGCAAGCTTTAGGATAGGGTACTGAATTGTAACTTACTTTCGCCTAATAATGCGATTTTGGCAAAGAGACTATCTCCCGCAGGGAAGCTGCTACCATCAAATGTTTGCCCTCATTAGACTCCCCTCTGGAAGCACTTTCACTGCAAGCTGCAGATTCCCTCCTAACAGCAAGCTTTAGGATAGGGTACTGAATTGTAACTTACTTTCGCCTAATAATGCGATTTTGGCAAAGAGAGTATCTCCCGCAGGGAAGCTCCTACCATCAAATGTTTGCCCTCGTTAGAATCCCCTCTGGAAGCGCTTTCACTGCAAGCTGCAGATTCCCTCCTAACAGCAAGCTTTAGGATAGTGTCCTGAATTGTAACTTAACTGCAGCTAATAAGGCGATTTTGGGAAAGAGAATATCTCCCGCAGGGAAGCTGCTACCATCAAATGTTTGCCCTCATTAGACTCCCCTCTGGAAGCGCTTTCACTGCAAGCTGCAGATTCCCTCCTAACAGCAAGCTTTAGCATAGGGTACTGAATTGTAACTTAACTGCGTCTAATACTGCGATTTTGCCAAAGAGAGTATCTCCCGCAGGGAAGCTGCTACCATCAAATGTTTGCCCTCATTAGACTCCCCTCTGGAAGCGCTTTCACTGCAAGCTGCAGATTCCCTCCTAACAGCAAGCTTTAGGATAGGGTACTGAATTGTAACTTACTTTCGCCTAATAATGCGATTTTGGCAAAGAGACTATCTCCCGCAGGGCAGCTGCTACCATCAAATGTTTGCCCTCATTAGACTCCCCTCTGGAAGCGCTTTCACTGCAAGCTGCAGATTCCCTCCTAACAGCAAGCTTTAGGATAGGGTACTGAATTGTAACTTACTTTCGCCTAATAATGCGATTTTGGCAAAGAGAGTATCTCCCGCAGGGAAGCTGCTACCATCAAATGTTTGCCCTCATTAGACTCCCCTCTGGAAGCGCTTTCACTGCAAGCTTCAGATTCCCTCCTAACAGCAAGCTTTAGGATAAGGTACTGAATTGTAACTTACTTTCGCCTAATAATGCGATTTTGGCAAAGAGAGTATCTCCCGCAGGGAAGCTGCTACCATCAAATGTTTGCCCTCCTTAGACTCCCCTCTGGAAGCGCTTTCACTGCAAGCTGCAGATTCCCTCCTAACAGCAAGCTTTAGGATAGGGTCCTGAATTGTAACTTAACTGCGTCTAATAAGGCGATTATGGCAAAGAGAGTATCTCCGGCAGGGAAGCTGCTACCATCAAATGTTTGCCCTCATTAGACTCCCCTCTGGAAGCGCTTTCACTGCAAGCTGCAGATTCCCTCCTAACAGCAAGCTTTAGGATAGGGTACTGAATTGTAACTTACTTTCGCCTAATAATGCGATTTTGGCAAAGAGAGTATCTCCCGCAGGGAAGCTGCTACCTGAGGAGAACTATTAGACATTCTGGGGGCCTGAAAGGGTCAAAGACAGAATAATGAAAGCCAAGAGCCTGGAGAGCAATATTCTGTCTGGCCTGAAAGGGTCAGGAACAGAATATCATGCCAACAACAAAGCTGCTCCTCCTGAAAGGGAGGTTGTGGACTATCAGGGCTCTTGGCAACATGCTTAGTTTCTCATCATTCCAGGGCCCGAGTTAAATATATTTCCAGGGCACCTGCAGGTCTAAGATAAGACCAGCACAAACAGAAGAATGTGTGAATCCTTGAACAGACACGTAGTCCCTCACTTGTAGAACTTACATAACTTGTATTCTCACGGTAAGAATAGCCGTAATGTAAACAGCGCACTCAAGCTTGGTAGAAACTGACAAGCTCTCCCAGGAGAGTATAAAAACTCTGGTTGAGGAATAAAGAATTGCTACTTGCCACCAGAGCAGTAGTCCGTCTAGTCTCTCTTAGACGTCCCTGTGAGCTGGTCTCCGTCATTTGGTGCCGAAACCCGGGATACTCGGTTGCTAAAGGACAGGACGTCGCTCGCCTTCACGAGCCGCGGTTGGTAAGTTGAAATCGAGGGCGAGGACAAGGGATTTTGAGGCAGACGAAAGAAAAGAGAGAGAGAGAGAAGAATAGAAAGAAAGAGAAAAGGAAAAAAAAGAGAAGAATAATAGAAAGAAAGAAAAAAAAAAAAAAAGAAAAAAAGAAAAAAAAAAAAAAAAGAAAAAAAAAAAAAAAAAAAAAAGATTCAAAGCTATTATACTATTCATGGGCCTGAAAAGGTCCCTATTGATGCCTTCACCTTGTGGTCTCTGGTTAAAGAATGTTTAAGAGGGGACACAGGTGATGAAAAGTGGGTAAGAGAAACGCGCTCCTCCATTAAACGACTGTATCCTTTGCTTCCCTGTTCTAAGTCTCTGGATGCTTTCCCCCCCCCCCCCACCCCCCCCCCCCCGGGGTCACAGAGCTCCTCTCCAGCCGCTCACCACCACCACTGCCGCCACGAAACGAAGTGGTGCTGCAATCGTCTGCACTTCACACAATACCACGGAACGTAAACGGACCATTGGGGGGTGGCTTTACTAACTTGTAATTAGAATGATTGTCAATAATTCGATTGGGAATCTTTGTTTTACCTGGGGTCATTAATGCAGGCTGTACTGGAACGATTTAAGCAAGAGTATGGATGCTGTCTCCACTAGTGTTATGAACACCATTTCCACTAGTATTAATACCAACAGATAGCCGAATAGTGTATTTAATTTTATTCAAAGCAATTGTGTTCCAAGCTGACTCTGTAGAGCATGACTCACAAAGATTTGAGTCCATTAGAATCCCTGAAATACATTTGGCTTAGTCCCTATAAACTCAGCCTCTTATGTTGAAATGTAGTGTAACCCTTAGTTGTGCACGTTCCACTAATCTTGTGGGGGAGAGATGTGTTAAATGCAATGGGAATAGACACTGGAATCATGAACGAGTGAAAAATTGGGTACATTTCAAAATTTAGTGGAAGAGCAAATAGATCACGGGCATACAGTCCCATTTAATAGTCCTTGGAACATACCTGTATTTGTAATAAAAAAGAAATCTAGAAAATGGCATTTATTACATGACTTTTCTAGACAAACTACAAGAGACCCTAGATAAGCAAGCAGACAATATCACTGCTAGATAAGTGTTGCTTAAACGATCAGCCTAAAAGAATGCAAAGATGGACTTAGTGCATTGTTAATTGCATGATCACCTGTTAACAAAGATTGCTTGTTTTACCAGAATTGACTGATGCCGACTTTATGAGAGCGATGCAAGTAATAGCTTGAATGCCTACGCCTTCTGACTTTATATCAAAGGGCACTAGAATCATTCAACTGATTTCTTTTTCAGCAGTTGCACCCCATGAAGAGACAGAGGCTGTGGTTCAACTGACCAGTCCGTGATTCTATCAATACAGAAACTACAAAAGATTACCATAAGTGAAATATTTGTTAGACAATCGATATAAGCCTTATTAGATAATGCATCTACGTAATTTAAGTGTTGTATGTTCCCAGTACCGTGTGTAATTTAAACATCCGTAACATGGAAAAATTGTGGATCCAATAGTAATAACCAACATTGTATGACTGTATTCGGCTATCTGAGAAATGAGTGAGTGTGCGTGTGTGTGTTTGAAGCGCTTCAAACGTTTGTAAGACTTAAAAATTGTTTTTGATTAACCTTGAAAATACATCTCTGGGACCTTTCAATCTCAAATGTCCACTAAGCCGGCAAACAGGTAGATTTACCTGGAGATCTTTGGAATGAAAGGCTTCAGAAAGAAAAGTTTTAAAATACCTAGTAAAAGAAAAAAGTTTTAAAATGCCTAGCAAAACATGCAGCTGTATGTGTGTGAGTGCCCCCCCACCCCCCGCCCTCCCACCCTTCCCTTTCCTTTCTAAGTTTTTTTTTCTTTCAGCTTTCCAGCAGTCTAAAGGAGTTAACGGTGTTATCTTTCTAGGAAAATGTTGTGAGAACGCTCTGCATTCCACTGTTGCTCGTCAGCAATTGCTGGGTCCTAGTGCAGACAACCTTTAGAGATAATTGAGGCAATAATAGACGAAAATTCAAAAGCTTCATTACAAATTATTGAGTGGATATTTTGCCACATTAACCCCAAAAACTATATTCACTAAAATTGAAATGATTATAATGATAATCACTAAAGGAAGAAAAAGAAGTGTTCAGTTATTAGGCCAAGGCTCAACAATCATTTATATCACAATGATAAATGAATATGCTAAGTGCTGCATAGCAAATATTTTGAATTTATAAGTAGATCTAATAGATTATCCAGAAAGTATTGACATCCATTTACCCAGTCATGGCATTATTGAACCATCTACTTCTCCATGGAATTCTCCTGTATTTGTAGTGAAAAAGAAAACAGGTAAATGGAGATTATTGCAAGATCTTCGGGCAGTAAATAAGACCATGCATCCTATGGGTGCTCTGCAACCTGGGCTACCTAGCCCTATGGCAATACCACCAAATTATCAGAAAATAATAATTGATTTAAAGGACTGTTTTTATACAATATTGTTAGATCCCGATGATCGCCAGAGATTTGCTTTCAGCGTTCCTTCTGTCAATTACAGTGAACCTATGGACCGATATCAATGGAAAGTTTTACCTCAAGGTATGGCTAATAGTCCCACTTTATGTCAGAAATTTGTAAACAAAAGTCTTGAACAAACTAGATTGTGTTTTCCAACATTAATTTGCATTCACTATATGGATGATATTTTGTTGGCTGCTGAATCTGTGGAATTACTGACAGCAGCCTATTCTCATATGGAACAACAATTAGAGCGAAATGGGCTGAAGATAGCCCAAGATAAAATACAGCGAACTTTTCCTTTTAAATACCTAGGATTTCAATTGTATCCTAAGTATTTTGCACCACAGAAAATTGCTCTTTCAGTACAACAATTGACAACCTTGAATGATTTCCAAAAACTTTTAGGTGACATTAATTGGATACGGCCGTTTCTGAAACTCACCACTTCTGACCTCAGCCCTTTATTTAAGATATTGGAAGGAAACCCTGACCCTAATTCCCCTCGTGGCTTCACTGAGGAAGCCTCTCAAGCCTTGACAAAAGTAGAAAAGGCCATGACAGATACGAGATTAAATTACGCTGACATAAATAAGCCTTGGGAATTAATTATTCTTCCCACTAAATTATCCCCTACAGGAGTATTGTATCAGGATGGAATCCTCTGTTGGATTCATGGCCGTCATGGTCAGAATGTTGTCTTAAAATCGTACCCCCACAAAGTTGCAGAGTGTGTGCAACAAGGTCGAAAATTAAGTATAACTTATCTTGGAAAAGAGCCAGTAAAAATAATCTTGCCTTATAAACCTGATCAAATTACATGGTTGCTCAATATGACGGATGACTTTGCCTTATCCCTTGCAAATTTTCCAGGAGAAATATCTAACAAGTACCCATTAAACAAATTACTCAGTTTTGCAACATATCACTCTATTGTTTTTCCCAAAATTGTAAAACAAGCACCTTTACAGGATGCTTTGACTGTATATACTGACGGATCTTCAAATGGTCGTGCTGTACTATTATCACCACCTGATCATTTTGTTTGGATTTTACAGGATGTTTCTGCACAAATGGCTGAACTATATGCTGTTTACCAGGCATTACTGAAATATGCGCAACCTTTGAACATTATTACTGATAGTTTGTATATTGTGCAGGCTCTGTGTATGCTTGAAACAGTACCAATGATACATTCTAAGGTAACTTTCATTCAACAGCATTTAAGTCTTATACAGTCCCTGTTGCTGCAAAGGGACTGCCCAGTTTTTGTGGGGCACATTCGTAGTCATTCTAATCTGCCTGGTCCTATGGCACAAGGCAATCAATTAGCTGATGATCTGACAAAACCGCAAATATACAATATATGTAAGGCTAAACAACTCCACGAATTACATCACTTATCTGCCCGTACCTTAAGAAAAATGTGTAATATTACACGAGAACAAGCACGATTGATCGTTAAAGATTGCTCCTCTTGTGCTCCATTACTGCCTGCCCCTCACTACGGCGTTAACCCTAGAGGCTTGTTGCCTAATGATTTATGGCAAATAGACGTTACTCATATTCCAGCTTTTGGGAAACTTTCGTATGTTCATGTCACCATAGATACTTTTTCACATTTTTCCGTTGCATCTGCTCTGTCAGGGGAGAAATTATTGCACGTATGTACACATTTACTTCATTGCTTTAGTGTTATGGGGATTCCGAAAACGATAAAAACTGACAACGGCCCTGCCTACATCAGTCAAGGATTCAAAACCTTTTGTCAACAATTTTCTATTCAACACAAGATAGGCATTCCGTATAACCCGCAAGGACAAGGTATAGTTGAGAAATACAATCACCTTCTAAAAACTCAAATTAATAAACTAAAAAGGGGGACATGGGGAATAAAGGATACCCCATTTTCCTTATTATCACATGCCTTATTTGTTCTAAATTTTTTAACATTGGATGAAGATGGTCAGTCTGCTGCTGACAGACATTGGGATTATAAAAATAACAATAAGCCTGAGATATATTGGAAAGATCCAATGGATGGAAAAATACGTGGTCCTGATCCGGTACTAATCTGGGGCAGAGGGTATGTTTGTGTTTTTCCAACAGATGAAACCTCACCCCGGTGGATTCCAGAACGGTGCGTCCGACATGCCAAAAACAAAAATGGGAAAGCTGCGGAGACGAATGAAAAGACTGTCGTTGAGCAGAGACTGGGAGACGAGGATCCGGTTGGTAGCAATGCTGCTGAGCACCCTATGGCTGATACAACACAGATGTAAGGCAGAAACCTATTGGGCTTTTGTCCCCAATCCTCCTGTTATCCATCCAGTCACATGGGAAGAGCCAGTGGACATACTTGTATACAATAATCGGACTATATTTATGGGACAATATTCTGATAAACATATTATGGCCTTTTCAGCAAACTTTAACTTTTCTGGAAAAATAGATGGAAATCCAATGTGTTTTCAAACTAATCATACTGAATTATTGTGTGAAGAAGTGATTGTTCAGCATGATTGGGATACTGATGTGTCGGCAGGGATTCATTGGGCTTTAGATTTTTATTATCCAAATCTTACGAATGGAAGTAAAGGTTCTGGAGTACCCCCTCCGCATATTCCCCCATATCGAAATTTATCTCCTCCACAGATGGATTTTGCACCATCTTGGAGAGTGTGTCACGCTAATGAAACAACATGTTCAAATACATCTCTATGTGACTGGAATATAATTAATAAACAATTGCGGCCAACAAATTTAGTTTCTGGAATATGGACAAAAAATAATCGTACATTCTATTCTAATTTATGGAAGGCTGTTGCCGCCATGGGAAAAGTTAAGGCAAAAAAACTAAATATTACATGGACTCAAATAGGATCAGTATGGGCAATGGGAGAGACACAAAATGTCATTCAGTTTTATATGCGGGCTTGTGTTCCAGAACCTTATGCGTTCCTAAGTGGAATGTTGACCATTATTAATAATACAGTTAATTGTACCAACTGTCAAATTTCCAATTGCATAAACAGCACTAGTGATTCTTTTTTATTGGTAAAACAGCCTGATTATGTATATTTACCTGTCAATCTATCGCAAAACTGGTATGCGGATAGAGGATCAGAAATATTGGAAAAGGCAACGCAGCAACTCATGCACCGGCATAAGAGAATGATTGGACTAATAATAGCAGGAATTACAGCCTTAATTACTGCTATTACTGTAACAACAGTAGCCTCCATTTCTTTGACCACAAGTATTCAAACAGCCACGTATGTCAATGAGCTATCAATAAACATATCAAAGGCATTCCAAAATCAAATCAATTGGGATGAGAAAATTGAACTACGTTTAAATTCGCTTAAAGACACTGTTGATATTATGGGGAGACAATTGCAGATCTTAGCAACTCGAGAATCCCTTTTGTGCCATGCAAAGTATCGTACTATTTGTGTAACTCCAGTGAAATATAATTGCACTGTATTCTCATGGCAGAAAGTCCAAAGTCACTTACAAGGCATTTGGGATAATGCCAACACTTCCTTGGACCTGGACGAATTGAGGCAACATATTCAAGATATGTTAAATTCTCATAAGATAGATCTATCTGTAGCTGAACAGACAGAAACTTTTGTCAATGCTTTAAAATCTGCTTTTCCGTCTTTTGAATCTTTCAAACAAGGGATTTATGGCCTGATAATAATTGCTGTTGTAATCTTGTTGGGACTACTTGTCTGTCCATATGTACTAAGACTTATCATAAAACAATTCCGACAAGTAATAGTAGATTTGAGAAAAATTAAATTGGAACATATTAGAGACAAGCCAATACCACTTTCAATTTAACAAATAAGAAAGGGTGGAATGAGGAGAACTATTAGACATTCTGGGGGCCTGAAAGGGTCAAAGACAGAATAATGAAAGCCAAGAGCCTGGAGAGCAATATTCTGTCTGGCCTGAAAGGGTCAGGAACAGAATATCATGCCAACAACAAAGCTGCTCCTCCTGAAAGGGAGGTTGTGGACTATCAGGGCTCTTGGCAACATGCTTAGTTTCTCATCATTCCAGGGCCCGAGTTAAATATATTTCCAGGGCACCTGCAGGTCTAAGATAAGACCAGCACAAACAGAAGAATGTGTGAATCCTTGAACAGACACGTAGTCCCTCACTTGTAGAACTTACATAACTTGTATTCTCACGGTAAGAATAGCCGTAATGTAAACAGCGCACTCAAGCTTGGTAGAAACTGACAAGCTCTCCCAGGAGAGTATAAAAACTCTGGTTGAGGAATAAAGAATTGCTACTTGCCACCAGAGCAGTAGTCCGTCTAGTCTCTCTTAGACGTCCCTGTGAGCTGGTCTCCGTCAGCTACCATCAAATGTTTGCCCTCATTAGACTCCCCTCTGGAAGCGCTTTCACTGCAAGCTGCAGATTCCCTCCTAACAGCAAGTTTATGATAGGGTACGGAATTGTAACTTACTTTCGCCTAATAGGCGATTTTCGAAAAGAGTATCTCCTGCAGGGAAGCTGATACTATCAAATGTTTGCCCTCGTTAGACTCCCCTCTGGAAGCACTTTCACTGCAAGCTGCAGATTCCCTCCTAACAGCAAGCTTTAGGATAGGGTACTGAATTGTAACATACTTTGGCCTAATAATGCGATTTTGGCAAAGAGAGTATCTCCCGCAGGGAAGCTGCTACCATCAAATATTTGCCCTCATTAGACTCCCCTCTGGAAGCGCTTTCACTGCAAGCTGCAGATTCCCTCCTAACAGCAAGCTTTAGGATAGGGTACTGAATTGTAACTTACTTTCGCCTAATAATGCGATTTTGGCAAAGAGAGTATCTCCCACAGGGAAGCTGCTACCATCAAATGTTTGCCCTCATTAGACTCCCCTCTGGAAGCACTTTGACTGCAAGCTGCAGATTCCCTCCTAACAGCAAGCTTTAGGATAGGGTACTGAATTGTAACTTAACTGCGGCTAATAAGGCGCTTTTGGGAAAGAGAATATCTCCCGCAGGGAAGCTGCTACCATCAAATGTTTGCCCTCATTAGACTCCCCTCTGGAAGCGCTTTCACTGCAAGCTGCAGATTCCCTCCTAACAGCAAGCTTTAGGATAGGGTACTGAATTGTAACTTACTTTCGCCTAATAATGCGATTTTGGCAAAGAGAGTATCTCCCGCAGGGAAGCTGCTACCATCAAATGTTTGCCCTCATTAGACTACCCTCTGGAAGCGCTTTCACTGCAAGCTGCAGATTCCCTCCTAACAGCAAGCTTTAGGATAGGGTACTGAATTGTAACTTAACTGCGGCTAATAAGGCGATTTTGGCAAAGAGAGTATCTCCCGCAGGGAAGCTGCTACCATCAAATGTTTGCCCTCATTAGAATCCCCTCTGGAAGCGCTTTCTCTGCAAGCTGCAGATTCCCTCCTAACAGCAAGCTTTAGGATAGTGTACTGAATTGTAACTTACTTTCGCCTAATAATGCGGTTTTCGAAAAGAGAGTATATCCCGCAGGGAAGCTGCTACCATCAAATGTTTGCCCTCATTAGACTCCCCTCTGGAAGCGCTTTCACTGCAAGCTGCAGATTCCCTCCTAACAGCAAGCTTTAGGATAGGGTACTGAATTGTAACTTAACTGCGGCTTATAAGGCGATATTGGAAAAGAGAGTATCTCCCGCAGGGAAGCTGCTACCATAAAATGTTTGCCCTCTTTAGACTCCCCTCTGGAAGCGCTTTCACTGCAAGCTGCAGATTCCCTCCTAACAGCAAGCTTTAGGATAGGGTACTGAATTGTAACTTACTTTCGCCTAATAATGCGATTTTGGCAAAGAGAGTATATCCCGCAGGGAAGCTGCTACCATCAAATGTTTGCCCTCATTAGACTCCCCTCTGGAAGCGCTTTCACTGTAAGCTGCAGATTCCCTCCTAACAGCAAGTTTATGATAGGGTACTGAATTGTAACTTACTTTCGCCTAATAATGCGATTTTGGCAAAGAGAGTATCACCCACAGGGAAGCTGCTACCATCAAATGCTGGCTCTCGTTAGATTCCTCTCTTGAAGCACTTTCACTGCAAGCTGCAGATTCCCTCCTAACAGCAAGCTTTAGGATAGGGTACTGAATTGTATCTTACTTTCGCCTAATAATGCGATTTTGGCAAAGAGAGTATCTCCCGCAAGGAAGCTGCTACCATCAAGTGTTTGCCCTCATTAGACTCCCCTCTGGAAACGCTTTCACTGCAAGCTGCAGATTCCCTCCTAACAGCAAGCTTTAGGATAGGGTACTGAATTGTATCTTAAATGCAGCTAATAATGCGATTTTGGCAAAGAGAGTATCTCCCGCAGGGAAGCTGCTACCATCAAATGTTTGCCCTCATTAGACTCCCCTCTGGAAGCGCTTTCACTGCAAGCTGCAGATTCCCTCCTAACATCAAGCTTTAGGATAGTGTACTGAATTGTAACTTATTTTCGCCTAATAATGCGATTTTGGCAAAGAGAGTATCTCCCGCAGGGAAGCTGCTACCATCAAATGTTTGCCCTCGTTAGACTCCCCTCTGGAAGCGCTTTCACTGCAAGCTGCAGATTCCCTCCTAACAGCAAGCTTTAGGATAGTGTACTGAATTGTATCTTACTTTCGCCTAATAATGCGATTTTGTAAAAGAGACTATCTCCCACAGGGAAGCTGCTACCATCAAATGCTGGCTCTCGTTAGATTCCTCTCTTGAAGCACTTTCACTGCAAGCTGCAGATTCCCTCCTAACAGCAAGCTTTAGGATAGGGTACTGAATTGTAACCTAACTGCGGCTAATAAGGCGATATTGGAAAAGAGAGTATCTCCCGCAGGGAAGCTGCTACCATCAAATGTTTGCCCTCATTAGACTCCCCTCTGGAAGCGCTTTCACTGCAAGCTGCAGATTCCCTCCTAACAGCAAGCTTTAGGATAGTGTACTGAATTGTAACTTACTTACGCCTAATAATGCGATTTTGGCAAAGAGAGTATCTCCCGCAGGAATGCTGCTACCATCAAAAGCTTCCCCTCATTAGACTCCCCTCTGGAAGCGCTTTCACTGCAAGCTGCAGATTCCCTCCTAACAGCAAGCTTTAGGATAGGGTACTGAATTGTAACTCACTTTCGCCTAATAATGCGATTATGGCAAAGAGATTATCTCCCGCAGGAATGCTGCTACCATCAAATGCTTCCCCTCATTAGACTCCCCTCTGGAAGCGCTTTCACTGCAAGCTGCAGATTCCCTCCTAACCGCAAGCTTTAGAATAGGGTACTGAATTGTAACTTACTTTCGCCTAATAATGCGTTTTTAACAAAGAGAGTATCTCCCGCAGGGAAGCTGCTACCATCAAATGTTTTCCCTCGTTAGACTCCCCTCTGGAAGCGCTTTCACTGCAAGCTGCAAATTCCCTCCTAACAGCAAGCTTTAGGATAGGGCACTTAATTGTAACTTACTTTCGCCTAATAGTGCGATTATGGCAAAGAGAGTATCTCCCGCAAGGAAGCTGCTACCATCAAATGTTTGCCCTCATTAGACTCCCCTCTGGAAGCGCTTTCACTGCAAGCTCCAGATTCCCTCCTAACAGCAAGCTTTAGCATAGGGTACTGAATTGTATCTTAACTGCGGCTAATAAGGCGATTTTGGCAAAGAGAGTATCTCCCGCAGGGAAGCTGCTACCATCAAATGTTTTCCCTCATTAGACTCCCCTCTGGAAGCGCTTTCACTGCAAGCTGCAGATTCCCTCCTAACAGCAAGCTTTAGGATAGGGTACTGAATTGTAACTTACTTTCGCCTAATAAGGCGTTTTTAGCAAAGAGAGTATCTCCCACAGGGAAGCTGCTACCATCAAATGTTTGCCCTCGTTAGACTCCCCTCTGGAAGCGCTTTCACTGCAAGCTGCAGATTCCCTCCTAACAGCAAGCTTTAGGATAGGGTACTGAATTGTAACTTACTTTCGCCTAATAATGCGATATTTCCAAAGATAATATCTCCCGCAGGGAAGCTGCTACCATCAAATGTTTGCCCTCATTAGACTCCCCTCTGGAAGCGCTTTCACTGCAAGCTGCAGACTCCCTCCTAACAGCAAGCTTTAGGATAGGGTACTGAATTGTAACTTACTTTCGCCTAAAAATGCGTTTTTAACAAAGAGAGTATCTCCCGTAGGGAAGCTGCTACCATCAAATGTTTGCCCTCATTAGACTCCCCTCTGGAAGCGCTTTCACTGCAAGCTGCAGATTCCCTCCTAACAGCAAGCTTTAGGATAGGGTACTGAATTGTAACTTAACTGCGGCTAATAAGGCGATTTTGGCAAAGAGAGTATCTCCCGCAGGGAAGCTGCTACCATCAAATGTTTGCCCTCATTAGAATCCCCTCTGGAAGCGCTTTCTCTGCAAGCTGCAGATTCCCTCCTAACAGCAAGCTTTAGGATAGTGTACTGAATTGTAACTTACTTTCGCCTAATAATGCGGTTTTCGAAAAGAGAGTATATCCCGCAGGGAAGCTGCTACCATCAAATGTTTGCCCTCATTAGACTCCCCTCTGGAAGCGCTTTCACTGCAAGCTGCAGATTCCCTCCTAACAGCAAGCTTTAGGATAGGGTACTGAATTGTAACTTAACTGCGGCTTATAAGGCGATATTGGAAAAGAGAGTATCTCCCGCAGGGAAGCTGCTACCATAAAATGTTTGCCCTCTTTAGACTCCCCTCTGGAAGCGCTTTCACTGCAAGCTGCAGATTCCCTCCTAACAGCAAGCTTTAGGATAGGGTACTGAATTGTAACTTACTTTCGCCTAATAATGCGATTTTGGCAAAGAGAGTATATCCCGCAGGGAAGCTGCTACCATCAAATGTTTGCCCTCATTAGACTCCCCTCTGGAAGCGCTTTCACTGTAAGCTGCAGATTCCCTCCTAACAGCAAGTTTATGATAGGGTACTGAATTGTAACTTACTTTCGCCTAATAATGCGATTTTGGCAAAGAGAGTATCTCCCAAAGGGAAGCTGCTACCATCAAATGCTGGCTCTCGTTAGATTCCTCTCTTGAAGCACTTTCACTGCAAGCTGCAGATTCCCTCCTAACAGCAAGCTTTAGGATAGGGTACTGAATTGTATCTTACTTTCGCCTAATAATGCGATTTTGGCAAAGAGAGTATCTCCCGCAAGGAAGCTGCTACCATCAAGTGTTTGCCCTCATTAGACTCCCCTCTGGAAACGCTTTCACTGCAAGCTGCAGATTCCCTCCTAACAGCAAGCTTTAGGATAGGGTACTGAATTGTATCTTAAATGCAGCTAATAATGCGATTTTGGCAAAGAGAGTATCTCCCGCAGGGAAGCTGCTACCATCAAATGTTTGCCCTCATTAGACTCCCCTCTGGAAGCGCTTTCACTGCAAGCTGCAGATTCCCTCCTAACAGCAAGCTTTAGGATAGTGTACTGAATTGTAACTTATTTTCGCCTAATAATGCGATTTTGGCAAAGAGAGTATCTCCCGCAGGGAAGCTGCTACCATCAAATGTTTGCCCTCGTTAGACTCCCCTCTGGAAGCGCTTTCACTGCAAGCTGCAGATTCCCTCCTAACAGCAAGCTTTAGGATAGTGTACTGAATTGTATCTTACTTTCGCCTAATAATGCGATTTTGTAAAAGAGACTATCTCCCACAGGGAAGCTGCTACCATCAAATGCTGGCTCTCGTTAGATTCCTCTCTTGAAGCACTTTCACTGCAAGCTGCAGATTCCCTCCTAACAGCAAGCTTTAGGATAGGGTACTGAATTGTAACCTAACTGCGGCTAATAAGGCGATATTGGAAAAGAGAGTATCTCCCGCAGGGAAGCTGCTACCATCAAATGTTTGCCCTCATTAGACTCCCCTCTGGAAGCGCTTTCACTGCAAGCTGCAGATTCCCTCCTAACAGCAAGCTTTAGGATAGGGTACTGAATTGTAACTCACTTTCGCCTAATAATGCGATTATGGCAAAGAGATTATCTCCCGCAGGAATGCTGCTACCATCAAATGCTTCCCCTCATTAGACTCCCCTCTGGAAGCGCTTTCACTGCAAGCTGCAAATTCCCTCCTAACAGCAAGCTTTAGGATAGGGCACTTAATTGTAACTTACTTTCGCCTAATAGTGCGATTATGGCAAAGAGAGTATCTCCCGCAAGGAAGCTGCTACCATCAAATGTTTGCCCTCATTAGACTCCCCTCTGGAAGCGCTTTCACTGCAAGCTCCAGATTCCCTCCTAACAGCAAGCTTTAGCATAGGGTACTGAATTGTATCTTAACTGCGGCTAATAAGGCGATTTTGGCAAAGAGAGTATCTCCCGCAGGGAAGCTGCTACCATCAAATGTTTTCCCTCATTAGACTCCCCTCTGGAAGCGCTTTCACTGCAAGCTGCAGATTCCCTCCTAACAGCAAGCTTTAGGATAGGGTACTGAATTGTAACTTACTTTCGCCTAATAAGGCGTTTTTAGCAAAGAGAGTATCTCCCACAGGGAAGCTGCTACCATCAAATGTTTGCCCTCGTTAGACTCCCCTCTGGAAGCGCTTTCACTGCAAGCTGCAGATTCCCTCCTAACAGCAAGCTTTAGGATAGGGTACTGAATTGTAACTTACTTTCGCCTAATAATGCGATTTTGGCAAAGAGAATATCTCCCACAGGGAAGCTGCTACCATCAAATGCTGGCTCTCGTTAGATTCCTCTCTTGAAGCACTTTCACTGCAAGCTGCAGATTCCCTCCTAACAGCAAGCTTTAGGATAGGGTACTGAATTGTAACTTACTTTCGCCTAATAATGCGATTTTGTCAAAGAGAGTATCTCCCGCAAGGAAGCTGCTACCATCAAGTGTTTGCCCTCATTAGACTCCCCTCTGGAAGCGCTTTCACTGCAAGCTGCAGATTCCCTCCTAACAGCAAGCTTTAGGATATGGTACTGAATTGTATCATGACTGCAGATAATAATGCGATTTTGGCAAAGAGAGTATCTCCCGCAGGGAAGCTGCTACCATCAAATGTTTGCCCTCATTAGACTCCCCTCTGGAAGCGCTTTCACTGCAAGCTGCAGATTCCCTCCTAACAGCAAGCTTTAGGATAGGGTACTGAATTGTAACTTACTTTCGCCTAAAAATGCGTTTTTAACAAAGAGAGTATCTCCCACAGGGAAGCTGCTACCATCAAATGTTTCACCTCGTTAGACTCCCCTCTGGAAGCGCTTTCACTGCAAGCTGCAGATTCCCTCCTAACAGCAAGCTTTAGGATAATGTACTGAATTGTATCTTACTTTCGCCTAATAATGCGATTATGTAAAAGAGACTATCTCCCACAGGGAAGCTGCTACCATCAAATGCTGGCTCTCGTTCGATTCCTCTCTTGAAGCACTTTCACTGCAAGCTGCAGATTCCCTCCTAACAGCAAGCTTTAGGATAGGGTACTGAATTGTAACTTACTTTCGCCTAATAATGCGATTTTGGCAAATAGAGTATCTCCCGCAGGGAAGCTGCTACCATCAAATGTTTGCCCTCATTAGACTCCCCTCTGGAAGCTCTTTCTCTGCAAGCTGCAGATTCCCTCCTAACAGCAATCTTTAGGATAGGGTACTGAATTGTAACCTAACTGCGGCTAATAAGGCGATATTGGAAAAGAGAGTATCTCCCGCAGGGAAGCTGCTACCATCAAATGTTTGCCCTCATTAGACTCCCCTCTGGAAGCGCTTTGACTGCAAGCTGCAGATTCCCTCCTAACAGCAAGCTTTAGGATAGGGTACTGAATTGTAACTTACTTTCGCCTAATAATGCGATTTTGGCAAAGAGAGTATCTCCCGCAGGGAAGCTGCTACCATCAAATGCTTGCCCTCATTAGACTCCCCTCTGGAAGCGCTTTCACTGCAAGCTGCAGATTCCCTCCTAACAGCAAGCTTTAGCATAGGGTCCTGAATTGTAACTCACTTTCGCCTAATAATGCGATTATGGCAAAGAGAGTATCTCCCACAGGGAAGCTGCTACCATCAAATGTTTGCCGTCGTTAGACTCCCCTCTGGAAGCGCTTTCACTGCAAGCTGCAGATTCCCTCCTAACAGCAAGCTTTAGGATAGTGTACTGAATTGTAACTTACTTTCGCCTAATAATGTGATTTTGTAAAAGAGACTATCTCCCACAGGGAAGTTGCTACCATCAAATGTTGGCTCTCGTTAGATTCCTCTCTTGAAGCACTTTCACTGCAAACTGCAGATTCCCTCCTAACAGCAAGCTTTAGGATAGGGTACTGAATTGTAACTTACTTTCGCATAATAATGCGATTTTGGCAAAGAGAGTATCTCCCGCAAGGTAGCTGCTACCATCAAATGTTTGCCCTCATTAGACTCCCCTCTGGAAGCGCTTTCACTGCAAGCTGCAGATTCCCTCATAACTGCTAGCTTTAGGATAAGGTACTGAATTGTAACTTACTTTCGCCTAATAATGCGATTTTGGCAAAGAGAGTATCTCCCGCAGGAATGCTGCTACCATCAAATGCTTCCCCTCATTAGACTCCCCTCTGGAAGTGCTTTCACTGCAAGCTGCAGATTCCCTCCTAACAGCAAGCTTTAGGATAGGGTACTGAATTGTAACTTAACTGCGGCTAATAAGGCGATATTGGAAAAGAGAGTATCTCCCGCAGGGAAGCTGCTACCATCAAATGTTTGCCCTCATTAGACTCCCCTCTGGAAGCGCTTTCACTGCAAGCTGCAGATTCCCTCCTAACAGCAAGCTTTAGGATAGGGTACTGAATTGTATCTTACTTTCGCCTAATAATGCGATTTTGGCAAAGAGAGTGTCTCCCGCAGGGAAGCTGCTACCATCAAATGTTTGCCCTCATTAGACTCCCCTCTGGAAGCGCTTTCACTGCAAGCTGCAGATTCCCTCATAACTGCTAGCTTTAGGATAGTGTGCTGAATTGTAACTTACTTTCGCCTAATAATGCGTTTTTGGCAAAGAGACTATCTCCCGCAGGAATGCTGCTACCATCAAATGCTTCCCCTCATTAGACTCCCCTCTGGAAGCGCTTTCACTGCAAGCTGCAGATTCCCTCCTAACAGCAAGCTTTAGGATAGGGTACTGAATTGTAACTTACTTTCGCCTAATAATGCGATTTTGGCAAAGAGAGTATCTCCCGCAGGGAAGCTGCTACCATCAAATGTTTGCCCTCATTAGACTCCCCTCTGGAAGCGCTTTCACTGCAAGCTGCAGATTCCCTCCTAACAGCAAGCTTTAGGATAGGGTACTGAATTGTAACTTATCTGCGGCTAATAAGCCGATTTTGGGAAAGAGAATATCTCCCGCAGGGAAGCTGCTACCATCAAATGTTTTCCCTCATTAGACTCCCCTCTGGAAGCGCTTTCACTGCAAGCTGCAGATTCCCTCCTAACAGCAAGCTTTAGGATAGGGTACTGAATTGTAACTTACTTTCGCCTAATAAGGCGTTTTTAGCAAAGAGAGTATCTCCCACAGGGAAGCTGCTACCATCAAATGTTTGCCCTCGTTAGACTCCCCTCTGGAAGCGCTTTCACTGCAAGCTGCAGATTCCCTCCTAACAGCAAGCTTTAGGATAGGGTACTGAATTGTAACTTACTTTCGCCTAATAATGCGATATTTCCAAAGATAATATCTCCCGCAGGGAAGCTGCTACCATCAAATGTTTGCCCTCATTAGACTCCCCTCTGGAAGCGCTTTCACTGCAAGCTGCAGATTCCCTCCTAACAGCAAGCTTTAGGATAGGGTACTGAATTGTAACTTACTTTCGCCTAAAAATGCGTTTTTAACAAAGAGAGTATCTCCCGTAGGGAAGCTGCTACCATCAAATGTTTGCCCTCATTAGACTCCCCTCTGGAAGCGCTTTCACTGCAAGCTGCAGATTCCCTCCTAACAGCAAGCTTTAGGATAGGGTACTGAATTGTATCTTACTTTCGCCTAATAATGCGATTTTGGCAAAGAGAGTATCTCCCGCAGGGAAGCTGCTACCATCAAATGTTTGCCCTCGTTAGACTACCCTCTGGAAGCGCTTTCACTGCAAGCTGCAGATTCCCTCCTAACAGCAAGCTTTAGGATAGTGTACTGAATTGTAACTTACTTTCGCCTAATAATGCGATTTTGGCAAAGAGAATATCTCCCACAGGGAAGCTGCTACCATCAAGTGTTTGCCCTCATTAGACTCCCCTCTGGAAGCGCTTTCACTGCAAGCTGCAGATTCCCTCCTAACAGCAAGCTTTAGGATATGGTACTGAATTGTATCATGACTGCAGCTAATAATGCGATTTTGGCAAAGAGAGTATCTCCCGCAGGGAAGCTGCTACCATCAAATGTTTGCCCTCATTAGACTCCCCTCTGGAAGCGCTTTCACTGCAAGCTGCAGATTCCCTCCTAACAGCAAGCTTTAGGATAGGGTACTGAATTGTAACTTACTTTCGCCTAAAAATGCGTTTTTAACAAAGAGAGTATCTCCCACAGGGAAGCTGCTACCATCAAATGTTTGCCCTCCTTAGACTCCCCTCTGGAAGCGCTTTCACTGCAAGCTGCAGATTCCCTCCTAACAGCAAGCTTTAGGATAGGGTACTGAATTGTAACTTACTTTCGCCTAATAATGCGATTTTGGCAAAGAGAGTATCTCCCGCAGGGAAGCTGCTACCATCAAATGTTTCACCTCGTTAGACTCCCCTCTGGAAGCGCTTTCACTGCAAGCTGCAGATTCCCTCCTAACAGCAAGCTTTAGGATAATGTACTGAATTGTATCTTACTTTCGCCTAATAATGCGATTTTGTAAAAGAGACTATCTCCCACAGGGAAGCTGCTACCATCAAATGCTGGCTCTCGTTCGATTCCTCTCTTGAAGCACTTTCACTGCAAGCTGCAGATTCCCTCCTAACAGCAAGCTTTAGGATAGGGTACTGAATTGTAACTTACTTTCGCCTAATAATGCGATTTTGGCAAAGAGAGTATCTCCCGCAGGGAAGCTGCTACCATCAAATGTTTGCCCTCATTAGACTCCCCTCTGGAAGCGCTTTCACTGCAAGCTGCAGATTCCCTCCTAACAGCAAGCTTTAGGATAGGGTACTGAATTGTAACTCACTTTCGCCTAATAATGCGATTATGGCAAAGAGAGTATCTCCCACAGGGAAGCTGCTACCATCAAATGTTTGCCGTCGTTAGACTCCCCTCTGGAAGCGCTTTCACTGCAAGCTCCAGATTCCCTCCTAACAGCAAGCTTTAGCATAGGGTACTGAATTGTATCTTAACTGCGGCTAATAAGGCGATTTTGGCAAAGAGAGTATCTCCCGCAGGGAAGCTGCTAACATCAAATGTTTGCCTCATTAGACTCCCCTCTGGAAGCGCTTTCACTGCAAGCTGCAGATTCCCTCCTATCAGCAAGTTTATGATAGGGTACTGAATTGTAACTTAACTGCGGCTAATAATGCGATATTGGCAAAGAGAGTATCTCCCGCAGGGAAGCTGCTACCATCAAATGTTTGCCCTCGTTAGACTCCCCTCTGGAAGCGCTTTCACTGCAAGCTGCAGATTCCCTCCTAACAGCAAGCTTTAGGATAGGGTACTGAATTGTAACTTACTTTCGCCTAATACTGCGATTTTGGCAAAGAGAGTGTCTCCCGCAGGGAAGCTGCTACCATCAAATGTTTGCCCTCATTAGACTCCCCTCTGGAAGCGCTTTCACTGCAAGCTGCAGATTCCCTCATAACTGCTAGCTTTAGGATAAGGTACTGAATTGTAACTTACTTTCGCCTAATAATGCGATTTTGGCAAAGAGAGTATCTCCCGCAGGAATGCTGCTACCATCAAATGCTTCCCCTCATTAGACTCCCCTCTGGAAGTGCTTTCACTGCAAGCTGCAGATTCCCTCCTAACAGCAAGCTTTAGGATAGGGTACTGAATTGTAACTTAACTGCGGCTAATAAGGCGATATTGGAAAAGAGAGTATCTCCCGTAGGGAAGCTGCTACCATCAAATGTTTGCCGTCATTAGACTCCCCTCTGGAAGCGCTTTCACTGCAAGCTGCAGATTCCCTCCTAACAGCAAGCTTTAGGATAGAGTACTGAATTGTATCTTACTTTCGCCTAATAATGCGATTTTGGCAAAGAGAGTATATCCCGCAGGGAAGCTGCTACCATCAAATGTTTGCCCTCATTAGACTCCCCTCTGGAAGCGCTTTCACTGCAAGCTGCAGATTCCCTCCTAACAGCAAGCTTTAGGATAGGGTACTGAATTGTAACTTACTTTCGCCTAATAATGCGATTTTGGCAAAGAGAGTGTCTCCCGCAGGGAAGCTGCTACCATCAAATGTTTGCCCTCATTAGACTCCCCTCTGGAAGCGCTTTCACTGCAAGCTGCAGATTCCCTCATAACTGCTAGCTTTAGGATAAGGTACTGAATTGTAACTTACTTTCGCCTAATAATGCGATTTTGGCAAAGAGAGTATCTCCCGCAGGAATGCTGCTACCATCAAATGCTTCCCCTCATTAGACTCCCCTCTGGAAGTGCTTTCACTGCAAGCTGCAGATTCCCTCCTAACAGCAAGCTTTAGGATAGGGTACTGAATTGTAACTTAACTGCGGCTAATAAGGCGATATTGGAAAAGAGAGTATCTCCCGCAGGGAAGCTGCTACCATCAAATGTTTGCCCTCATTAGACTCCCCTCTGGAAGCGCTTTCACTGCAAGCTGCAGATTCCCTCCTAACAGCAAGCTTTAGGATAGGGTACTGAATTGTATCTTACTTTCGCCTAATAATGCGATTTTGGCAAAGAGACTATCTCCCGCAGGGAAGCTGCTACCATCAAATGTTTGCCCTCATTAGACTCCCCTCTGGAAGCGCTTTCACTGCAAGCTGCAGATTCCCTCATAACTGCTAGCTTTAGGATAGTGTGCTGAATTGTAACTTACTTTCGCCTAATAATGCGTTTTTGGCAAAGAGACTATCTCCCGCAGGAATGCTGCTACCATCAAATGCTTCCCCTCATTAGACTCCCCTCTGGAAGCGCTTTCACTGCAAGCTGCAGATTCCCTCCTAACAGCAAGCTTTAGGATAGGGTACTGAATTGTAACTTACTTTCGCCTAATAATGCGATTTTGGCAAAGAGAGTATCTCCCGCAGGGAAGCTGCTACCATCAAATGTTTGCCCTCATTAGACTCCCCTCTGGAAGCGCTTTCACTGCAAGCTGCAGATTCCCTCCTAACAGCAAGCTTTAGGATAGGGTACTGAATTGTAACTTATCTGCGGCTAATAAGCCGATTTTGGGAAAGAGAATATCTCCCGCAGGGAAGCTGCTACCATCAAATGTTTGCCCTCATTAGACTCCCCTCTGGAAGCGCTTTGACTGCAAGCTGCAGATTCCCTCCTAACAGCAAGCTTTAGGATAGGGTACTGAATTGTAACTTATCTGCGGCTAATAAGGCGATTTTGGGAAAGAGAATATCTCCAGCAGGGAAGCTGCTACCATCAAATGTTTGCCCTCATTAGACTCCCCTCTGGAAGCGCTTTCACTGCAAGCTGCAGATTCCCTCCTAACAGCAAGCTTTAGGATAGGGTCCTGAATTGTATGTTACTTTCGCCTAATAATGCGATTTTAGCAAAGAGAGTATCTCCCGCAGGGAAGCTGCTACCATCAAATGTTTGCCCTCGTTAGACTCCCCTCTGGAAGCGCTTTCACTGCAAGCTGCAGATTCCCTCCTAACAGCAAGCTTTAGGATAGGGTACTGAATTGTATCTTAACTGCGGATAATAAGGCAAAATTGGTAAAGTGATTATCTCCCGCAGGGAAGCTGCTACCATCAAATGTTTGCCCTCGTTAGACTCCCCTCTGGAAGCGCTTTCACTGCAAGCTGCAGATTCCCTCCTAACAGCAAGCTTTAGGATAGGGTACTGAATTGTAACTTAACTGCGGCTAATAATGCGATTTTGGCAAAGAGAGTATCTCCCACAGGGAAGCTGCTACCATCAAATGTTTGCCCTCATTAGACTCCCCTCTGGAAGCGCTTTCACTGCAAGCTGCAGATTCCCTCCTAACAGCAAGTTTATGATAGGGTACTGAATTGTAACTTAACTGCGGCTAAGAAGGCGATTTTGGAAAAGAGAGTATCTCCCGCAGGGAAGCTGCTAACCATCAAGTGTTTGCCCTCGTTAGACTCCCCTCTGGAAGCGCTTTCACTGCAAGCTGCAGATTCCCTCATAACTGCTAGCTTTAGGATAGGGTGCTGAATTGTAACTTACTTTCGCATAATAATGCGATTTTGGCAAAGAGAGTATCTCCCGCAGGAATGCTGCTACCATCAAATGCTTCCCCTCATTAGACTCCCCTCTGGAAGCGCTTTCACTGCAAGCTGCAGATTCCCTCCTAACAGCAAGCTTTAGGATAGGGTACTGAATTGTATCTTACTTTCGCCTAATAATGCGTTTTTAGCAAAGAGAGTATCTCCCGCAGGGAAGCTGCTACCATCAAATGTTTCCCCTCATTAGACTCCCCTCTGGAAGCGCTTTCTCTGCAAGCTGCAGATTCCCTCCTAACAGCAAGCTTTAGGATAGGGTACTGAATTGTAACTTACTTTTGCCTAATAATGCGTTTTTAGCAAAGAGAGTATCTCCCGCAGGGAAGCTGCTACCATCAAATGTTTGCCCTCATTAGACTCCCCTCTGGAAGCGCTTTCACTGCAAGCTGCAGATTCCCTCCTAACAGCAAGCTTTAGGATAGGGTACTGAATTGTAACTTAACTGCGGCTAATAAGGCGATATTGGAAAAGAGAGTATCTCCCGCAGGGAAGCTGCTACCATCAAATGTTTGCCCTCATTAGACTCCCCTCTGGAAGCGCTTTCACTGCAAGCTGCAGATTCCCTCCTAACAGCAAGCTTTAGGATAGGGTACTGAATTGTAACTTAACTGCGGCTAAAAAGGCGATTTTGGCAAAGAGAGTATCTCCCGCAGGGAAGCTGCTACCATCAAATGTTTGCCCTCATTAGACTCCCCTCTGGAAGCGCTTTCACTGCAAGCCGCAGATTCCCTCCTAACAGCAAGCTTTAGGATAGGGTACTGAATTGTATCTTAACTGAGGATAATAAGGCAAAATTGGAAAAGAGATTATCTCCCGCAGGGAAGCTGCTACCATCAAATGTTTGCCCTCGTTAGACTCCCCTCTGGAAGCGCTTTCACTGCAAGCTGCAGATTCCCTCCTAACAGCAAGCTTTAGGATAGGGTACTGAATTGTATCTTAACTGCGGCTAATAATGCGATTTTGGCAAAGAGATTATCTCCCGCAGGGAAGCTGCTACCATCAAATGTTTGCCCTCATTAGACTCCCCTCTGGAAGCGCTTTCACTGCAAGCTGCAGATTCCCTCCTAACAGCAAGCTTTAGGATAGGGTACTGAATTGTAACTTACTTTCGCCTAATAATGCGATTTTGGCAAAGAGAGTATCTCCCGCAGGGAAGCTGCTACCATCAAATGTTTGCCCTCATTAGACTCCCCTCTGGAAGCGCTTTCACTGCAAGCTGCAGATTCCCTCCTAACAGCAAGCTTTAGGATAGGGTACTGAATTGTAACTTATCTGCGGCTAATAAGCCGATTTTGGGAAAGAGAATATCTCCCGCAGGGAAGCTGCTACCATCAAATGTTTGCCCTCATTAGACTCCCCTCTGGAAGCGCTTTGACTGCAAGCTGCAGATTCCCTCCTAACAGCAAGCTTTAGGATAGGGTACTGAATTGTAACTTATCTGCGGCTAATAAGGCGATTTTGGGAAAGAGAATATCTCCAGCAGGGAAGCTGCTACCATCAAATGTTTGCCCTCATTAGACTCCCCTCTGGAAGCGCTTTCACTGCAAGCTGCAGATTCCCTCCTAACAGCAAGCTTTAGGATAGGGTCCTGAATTGTATGTTACTTTCGCCTAATAATGCGATTTTAGCAAAGAGAGTATCTCCCGCAGGGAAGCTGCTACCATCAAATGTTTGCCCTCGTTAGACTCCCCTCTGGAAGCGCTTTCACTGCAAGCTGCAGATTCCCTCCTAACAGCAAGCTTTAGGATAGGGTACTGAATTGTATCTTAACTGCGGATAATAAGGCAAAATTGGTAAAGTGATTATCTCCCGCAGGGAAGCTGCTACCATCAAATGTTTGCCCTCGTTAGACTCCCCTCTGGAAGCGCTTTCACTGCAAGCTGCAGATTCCCTCCTAACAGCAAGCTTTAGGATAGGGTACTGAATTGTAACTTAACTGCGGCTAATAATGCGATTTTGGCAAAGAGAGTATCTCCCACAGGGAAGCTGCTACCATCAAATGTTTGCCCTCATTAGACTCCCCTCTGGAAGCGCTTTCACTGCAAGCTGCAGATTCCCTCCTAACAGCAAGTTTATGATAGGGTACTGAATTGTAACTTAACTGCGGCTAAGAAGGCGATTTTGGAAAAGAGAGTATCTCCCGCAGGGAAGCTGCTACCATCAAGTGTTTGCCCTCGTTAGACTCCCCTCTGGAAGCGCTTTCACTGCAAGCTGCAGATTCCCTCATAACTGCTAGCTTTAGGATAGGGTGCTGAATTGTAACTTACTTTCGCCTAATAATGCGATTTTGGCAAAGAGAGTATCTCCCGCAGGAATGCTGCTACCATCAAATGCTTCCCCTCATTAGACTCCCCTCTGGAAGCGCTTTCACTGCAAGCTGCAGATTCCCTCCTAACAGCAAGCTTTAGGATAGGGTACTGAATTGTATCTTACTTTCGCCTAATAATGCGTTTTTAGCAAAGAGAGTATCTCCCGCAGGGAAGCTGCTACCATCAAATGTTTCCCCTCATTAGACTCCCCTCTGGAAGCGCTTTCTCTGCAAGCTGCAGATTCCCTCCTAACAGCAAGCTTTAGGATAGGGTACTGAATTGTAACTTACTTTTGCCTAATAATGCGTTTTTAGCAAAGAGAGTATCTCCCGCAGGGAAGCTGCTACCATCAAATGTTTGCCCTCATTAGACTCCCCTCTGGAAGCGCTTTCACTGCAAGCTGCAGATTCCCTCCTAACAGCAAGCTTTAGGATAGGGTACTGAATTGTAACTTAACTGCGGCTAATAAGGCGATATTGGAAAAGAGAGTATCTCCCGCAGGGAAGCTGCTACCATCAAATGTTTGCCCTCATTAGACTCCCCTCTGGAAGCGCTTTCACTGCAAGCTGCAGATTCCCTCCTAACAGCAAGCTTTAGGATAGGGTACTGAATTGTAACTTAACTGCGGCTAAAAAGGCGATTTTGGCAAAGAGAGTATCTCCCGCAGGGAAGCTGCTACCATCAAATGTTTGCCCTCATTAGACTCCCCTCTGGAAGCGCTTTCACTGCAAGCTGCAGATTCCCTCCTAACAGCAAGCTTTAGGATAGGGTACTGAATTGTATCTTAACTGAGGATAATAAGGCAAAATTGGAAAAGAGATTATCTCCCGCAGGGAAGCTGCTACCATCAAATGTTTGCCCTCGTTAGACTCCCCTCTGGAAGCGCTTTCACTGCAAGCTGCAGATTCCCTCCTAACAGCAAGCTTTAGGATAGGGTACTGAATTGTATCTTAACTGCGGCTAATAATGCGATTTTGGCAAAGAGATTATCTCCCGCAGGGAAGCTGCTACCATCAAATGTTTGCCCTCATTAGACTCCCCTCTGGAAGCGCTTTCACTGCAAGCTGCAGATTCCCTCCTAACAGCAAGCTTTAGGATAGGGTACTGAATTGTAACTTACTTTCGCCTAATAATGCGATTTTGGCAAAGAGAGTATCTCCCGCAGGGAAGCTGCTACCATCAAATGTTTGCCCTCATTAGACTCCCCTCTGGAAGCGCTTTCACTGCAAGCTGCAGATTCCCTCCTAACAGCAAGCTTTAGGATAGGGTACTGAATTGTAACTTATCTGCGGCTAATAAGCCGATTTTGGGAAAGAGAATATCTCCCGCAGGGAAGCTGCTACCATCAAATGTTTTCCCTCATTAGACTCCCCTCTGGAAGCGCTTTCACTGCAAGCTGCAGATTCCCTCCTAACAGCAAGCTTTAGGATAGGGTACTGAATTGTAACTTACTTTCGCCTAATAAGGCGTTTTTAGCAAAGAGAGTATCTCCCACAGGGAAGCTGCTACCATCAAATGTTTGCCCTCGTTAGACTCCCCTCTGGAAGCGCTTTCACTGCAAGCTGCAGATTCCCTCCTAACAGCAAGCTTTAGGATAGGGTACTGAATTGTAACTTACTTTCGCCTAATAATGCGATATTTCCAAAGATAATATCTCCCGCAGGGAAGGTGCTACCATCAAATGTTTGCCCTCATTAGACTCCCCTCTGGAAGCGCTTTCACTGCAAGCTGCAGACTCCCTCCTAACAGCAAGCTTTAGGATAGGGTACTGAATTGTAACTTACTTTCGCCTAAAAATGCGTTTTTAACAAAGAGAGTATCTCCCGTAGGGAAGCTGCTACCATCAAATGTTTGCCCTCATTAGACTCCCCTCTGGAAGCGCTTTCACTGCAAGCTGCAGATTCCCTCCTAACAGCAAGCTTTAGGATAGGGTACTGAATTGTAACTTACTTTCGCCTAATAATGCGATTTTGGCAAAGAGAGTATCTCCCGCAGGGAAGCTGCTACCATCAAATGTTTGCCCTCGTTAGACTACCCTCTGGAAGCGCTTTCACTGCAAGCTGCAGATTCCCTCCTAACAGCAAGCTTTAGGATAGGGTACTGAATTGTAACTTACTTTCGCCTAATAATGCGATTTTGGCAAAGAGAATATCTCCCACAGGGAAGCTGCTACCATCAAATGCTGGCTCTCGTTAGATTCCTCTCTGGAAGCGCTTTCACTGCAAGCTGCAGATTCCCTCCTAACAGCAAGCTTTAGGATAGGGTACTGAATTGTAACTTACTTTCGCCTAATAATGCGATTTTGGCAAAGAGAGTATCTCCCGCAAGGAAGCTGCTACCATCAAGTGTTTGCCCTCATTAGACTCCCCTCTGGAAGCGCTTTCACTGCAAGCTGCAGATTCCCTCCTAACAGCAAGCTTTAGGATATGGTACTGAATTGTATCATGACTGCAGCTAATAATGCGATTTTGGCAAAGAGAGTATCTCCCGCAGGGAAGCTGCTACCATCAAATGTTTGCCCTCATTAGACTCCCCTCTGGAAGCGCTTTCACTGCAAGCTGCAGATTCCCTCCTAACAGCAAGCTTTAGGATAGGGTACTGAATTGTAACTTACTTTCGCCTAAAAATGCGTTTTTAACAAAGAGAGTATCTCCCACAGGGAAGCTGCTACCATCAAATGTTTGCCCTCATTAGACTCCCCTCTGGAAGCGCTTTCACTGCAAGCTGCAGATTCCCTCCTAACAGCAAGCTTTAGGATAGGGTACTGAATTGTAACTTACTTTCGCCTAATAATGCGATTTTGGCAAAGAGAGTATCTCCCGCAGGGAAGCTGCTACCATCAAATGTTTCACCTCGTTAGACTCCCCTCTGGAAGCGCTTTCACTGCAAGCTGCAGATTCCCTCCTAACAGCAAGCTTTAGGATAATGTACTGAATTGTATCTTACTTTCGCCTAATAATGCGATTTTGTAAAAGAGACTATCTCCCACAGGGAAGCTGCTACCATCAAATGCTGGCTCTCGTTCGATTCCTCTCTTGAAGCACTTTCACTGCAAGCTGCAGATTCCCTCCTAACAGCAAGCTTTAGGATAGGGTACTGAATTGTAACTTACTTTCGCCTAATAATGCGATTTTGGCAAATAGAGTATCTCCCGCAGGGAAGCTGCTACCATCAAATGTTTGCCCTCATTAGACTCCCCTCTGGAAGCGCTTTCTCTGCAAGCTGCAGATTCCCTCCTAACAGCAATCTTTAGGATAGGGTACTGAATTGTAACCTAACTGCGGCTAATAAGGCGATATTGGAAAAGAGAGTATCTCCCGCAGGGAAGCTGCTACCATCAAATGTTTGCCCTCATTAGACTCCCCTCTGGAAGCGCTTTCACTGCAAGCTGCAGATTCCCTCCTAACAGCAAGCTTTAGGATCGTGTACTGAATTGTAACTTACTTTCGCCTAATAATGCGATTTTGGCAAAGAGAGTATCTCCCGCAGGGAAGCTGCTACCATCAAATGCTTCCCCTCATTAGACTCCCCTCTGGAAGCGCTTTCACTGCAAGCTGCAGATTCCCTCCTAACAGCAAGCTTTAGGATAGGGTACTGAATTGTAACTCACTTTCGCCTAATAATGCGATTTTGGCAAAGAGAGTATCTCCCACAGGGAAGCTGCTACCATCAAATGTTTGCCGTCGTTAGACTCCCCTCTGGAAGCGCTTTCACTGCAAGCTCCAGATTCCCTCCTAACAGCAAGCTTTAGCATAGGGTACTGAATTGTATCTTAACTGCGGCTAATAAGGCGATTTTGGCAAAGAGAGTATCTCCCGCAGGGAAGCTGCTAACATCAAATGTTTTCCCTCATTAGACTCCCCTCTGGAAGCGCTTTCACTGCAAGCTGCAGATTCCCTCCTATCAGCAAGTTTATGATAGGGTACTGAATTGTAACTTAACTGCGGCTAATAATGCGATATTGGCAAAGAGAGTATCTCCCGCAGGGAAGCTGCTACCATCAAATGTTTGCCCTCGTTAGACTCCCCTCTGGAAGCGCTTTCACTGCAAGCTGCAGATTCCCTCCTAACAGCAAGCTTTAGGATAGGGTACTGAATTGTAACTTACTTTCGCCTAATACTGCGATTTTGGCAAAGAGAGTGTCTCCCGCAGGGAAGCTGCTACCATCAAATGTTTGCCCTCATTAGACTCCCCTCTGGAAGCGCTTTCACTGCAAGCTGCAGATTCCCTCATAACTGCTAGCTTTAGGATAAGGTACTGAATTGTAACTTACTTTCGCCTAATAATGCGATTTTGGCAAAGAGAGTATCTCCCGCAGGAATGCTGCTACCATCAAATGCTTCCCCTCATTAGACTCCCCTCTGGAAGTGCTTTCACTGCAAGCTGCAGATTCCCTCCTAACAGCAAGCTTTAGGATAGGGTACTGAATTGTAACTTAACTGCGGCTAATAAGGCGATATTGGAAAAGAGAGTATCTCCCGCAGGGAAGCTGCTACCATCAAATGTTTGCCCTCATTAGACTCCCCTCTGGAAG
Source organism: Phaenicophaeus curvirostris (assembly GCF_032191515.1). Lineage (NCBI taxonomy): Eukaryota > Metazoa > Chordata > Aves > Cuculiformes > Cuculidae > Phaenicophaeus > Phaenicophaeus curvirostris. Next base: position 125,339 of record NW_027206738.1, read on the forward strand.
CGCTTTCACTGCAAGCTGCAGATTCCCTCCTAACAGCAAGCTTTAGGATAGGGTACTGAATTGTAACTTACTTTCGCCTAATAATGCGATTTTGGCAAAGAGAGTGTCTCCCGCAGGGAAGCTGCTACCATCAAATGTTTGCCCTCATTAGACTCCCCTCTGGAAGCGCTTTCACTGCAAGCTGCAGATTCCCTCATAACTGCTAGCTTTAGGATAAGGTACTGAATTGTAACTTACTTTCGCCTAATAATGCGATTTTGGCAAAGAGAGTATCTCCCGCAGGAATGCTGCTACCATCAAATGCTTCCCCTCATTAGACTCCCCTCTGGAAGTGCTTTCACTGCAAGCTGCAGATTCCCTCCTAACAGCAAGCTTTAGGATAGGGTACTGAATTGTATCTTAACTGCGGCTAATAAGGCGATATTGGAAAAGAGAGTATCTCCCGCAGGGAAGCTGCTACCATCAAATGTTTGCCCTCATTAGACTCCCCTCTGGAAGCGCTTTCACTGCAAGCTGCAGATTCCCTCCTAACAGCAAGCTTTAGGATAGGGTACTGAATTGTATCTTACTTTCGCCTAATAATGCGATTTTGGCAAAGAGACTATCTCCCGCAGGGAAGCTGCTACCATCAAATGTTTGCCCTCATTAGACTCCCCTCTGGAAGCGCTTTCACTGCAAGCTGCAGATTCCCTCATAACTGCTAGCTTTAGGATAGTGTGCTGAATTGTAACTTACTTTCGCCTAATAATGCGTTTTTGGCAAAGAGACTATCTCCCGCAGGAATGCTGCTACCATCAAATGCTTCCCCTCATTAGACTCCCCTCTGGAAGCGCTTTCACTGCAAGCTGCAGATTCCCTCCTAACAGCAAGCTTTAGGATAGGGTACTGAATTGTAACTTACTTTCGCCTAATAATGCGATTTTGGCAAAGAGAGTATCTCCCGCAGGGAAGCTGCTACCATCAAATGTTTGCCCTCATTAGACTCCCCTCTGGAAGCGCTTTCACTGCAAGCTGCAGATTCCCTCCTAACAGCAAGCTTTAGGATAGGGTACTGAATTGTAACTTATCTGCGGCTAATAAGCCGATTTTGGGAAAGAGAATATCTCCCGCAGGGAAGCTGCTACCATCAAATGTTTGCCCTCATTAGACTCCCCTCTGGAAGCGCTTTGACTGCAAGCTGCAGATTCCCTCCTAACAGCAAGCTTTAGGATAGGGTACTGAATTGTAACTTATCTGCGGCTAATAAGGCGATTTTGGGAAAGAGAATATCTCCAGCAGGGAAGCTGCTACCATCAAATGTTTGCCCTCATTAGACTCCCCTCTGGAAGCGCTTTCACTGCAAGCTGCAGATTCCCTCCTAACAGCAAGCTTTAGGATAGGGTCCTGAATTGTATGTTACTTTCGCCTAATAATGCGATTTTAGCAAAGAGAGTATCTCCCGCAGGGAAGCTGCTACCATCAAATGTTTGCCCTCGTTAGACTCCCCTCTGGAAGCGCTTTCACTGCAAGCTGCAGATTCCCTCCTAACAGCAAGCTTTAGGATAGGGTACTGAATTGTATCTTAACTGCGGATAATAAGGCAAAATTGGTAAAGTGATTATCTCCCGCAGGGAAGCTGCTACCATCAAATGTTTGCCCTCGTTAGACTCCCCTCTGGAAGCGCTTTCACTGCAAGCTGCAGATTCCCTCCTAACAGCAAGCTTTAGGATAGGGTACTGAATTGTAACTTAACTGCGGCTAATAATGCGATTTTGGCAAAGAGAGTATCTCCCACAGGGAAGCTGCTACCATCAAATGTTTGCCCTCATTAGACTCCCCTCTGGAAGCGCTTTCACTGCAAGCTGCAGATTCCCTCCTAACAGCAAGTTTATGATAGGGTACTGAATTGTAACTTAACTGCGGCTAATAAGGCGATTTTGGAAAAGAGAGTATCTCCCGCAGGGAAGCTGCTACCATCAAGTGTTTGCCCTCGTTAGACTCCCCTCTGGAAGCGCTTTCACTGCAAGCTGCAGATTCCCTCATAACTGCTAGCTTTAGGATAGGGTGCTGAATTGTAACTTACTTTCGCCTAATAATGCGATTTTGGCAAAGAGAGTATCTCCCGCAGGAATGCTGCTACCATCAAATGCTTCCCCTCATTAGACTCCCCTCTGGAAGCGCTTTCACTGCAAGCTGCAGATTCCCTCCTAACAGCAAGCTTTAGGATAGGGTACTGAATTGTATCTTACTTTCGCCTAATAATGCGTTTTTAGCAAAGAGAGTATCTCCCGCAGGGAAGCTGCTACCATCAAATGTTTCCCCTCATTAGACTCCCCTCTGGAAGCGCTTTCTCTGCAAGCTGCAGATTCCCTCCTAACAGCAAGCTTTAGGATAGGGTACTGAATTGTAACTTATCTGCGGCTAATAAGCCGATTTTGGGAAAGAGAATATCTCCCGCAGGGAAGCTGCTACCATCAAATGTTTGCCCTCATTAGACTCCCCTCTGGAAGCGCTTTCACTGCAAGCTGCAGATTCCCTCCTAACAGCAAGCTTTAGGATAGGGTACTGAATTGTATCTTAACTGCGGATAATAAGGCAAAATTCGAAAAGAGATTATCTCCCGCAGGGAAGCTGCTACCATCAAATGTTTGCCCTCGTTAGACTCCCCTCTGGAAGCGCTTTCACTGCAAGCTGCAGATTCCCTCCTAACAGCAAGCTTTAGGATAGGGTACTGAATTGTATCTTAACTGCGGCTAATAATGCGATTATGGCAAAGAGATTATCTCCCGCAGGGAAGCTGCTACCATCAAATGTTTGCCCTCATTAGACTCCCCTCTGGAAGCGCTTTCACTGCAAGCTGCAGATTCCCTCCTAACAGCAAGCTTTAGGATAGGGTACTGAATTGTAACTTATCTGCGGCTAATAAGGCGATTTTGGGAAAGAGAATATCTCCCGCAGGGAAGCTGCTACCATCAAATGTTTGCCCTCATTAGACTCCCCTCTGGAAGCGCTTTCACTGCAAGCTGCAGATTCCCTCCTAACAGCAAGCTTTAGGATAGGGTACTGAATTGTAACTTAACTGCGGCTAATAATGCGATTTTGGCAAAGAGACTATCTCCCGCAGGGAAGCTGCTACCATCAAATGTTTGCCCTCATTAGACTCCCCTCTGGAAGCGCTTTCACTGCAAGCTGCAGATTCCCTCCTAACAGCAAGCTTTAGGATAGGGTCCTGAATTGTAACTTACTTTCGCCTAATAATGCGATTTTAGCAAAGAGAGTATCTCCCGCAGGGAAGCTGCTACCATCAAATGTTTGCCCTCGTTAGACTCCCCTCTGGAAGCGCTTTCACTGCAAACTGCAGATTCCCTCCTAACAGCAAGCTTTAGGATAGGGTACTGAATTGTATCTTAACTGCGGATAATAAGGCAAAATTGGAAAAGAGATTATCTCCCGCAGGGAAGCTGCTACCATCAAATGTTTGCCCTCGTTAGACTCCCCTCTGGAAGCGCTTTCACTGCAAGCTGCAGATTCCCTCCTAACAGCAAGCTTTAGGATAGGGTACTGAATTGTATCTTAACTGCGGCTAATAATGCGATTTTGGCAAAGAGAGTATCTCCCGCAGGGAAGCTGCTACCATCAAATGTTTGCCCTCATTAGACTCCCCTCTGGAAGCGCTTTCACTGCAAGCTGCAGATTCCCTCCTAACAGCAAGCTTTAGGATAGGGTACTGAATTGTAACTTACTTTCGCCTAATAATGCGATTTTGGCAAAGAGAGTATCTCCCGCAGGGAAGCTGCTACCATCAAATCTTTGCCCTCATTAGACTCCCCTCTGGAAGCGCTTTCACTGCAAGCTGCAGATTCCCTCCTAACAGCAAGCTTTAGGATAGGGTACTGAATTACAACTTATCTGCGGCTAATAAGTCGATTTTGGGAAAGAGAATATCTCCAGCAGGGAAGCTGCTACCATCAAATGTTTGCCCTCATTAGACTCCCCTTAGGAAGCGCTTTCACTGCAAGCTGCAGATTCCCTCCTAACAGCAATCTTTAGGAAAGGGTACTGAATTGTAACGTACTTTCGCCTAATAATGCGATATTAGCAAAGAGACTTTCTCCCGCAGGGAAGCTGCTACCATCAAATGTTTGCCCTCATTAGACTCCCCTCTGGAAGCGCTTTCACTGCAAGCTGCAGATTCCCTCCTAACAGCAAGCTTTAGGATAGGGTACTGAATTGTAACTTACTTTCGCCTAATAATGCGATTTTGGCAAAGAGAGTATCTCCCGCAGGGAAGCTGCTACCATCAAATGTTTGCCCTCATTAGACTCCCCTCTGGAAGCGCTTTCACTGCAAGCTGCAGATTCCCTCCTAACAGCAAGCTTTAGGAAAGGGTACTGAATTGTAACTTACTTTTGCCTAATAATGCGATTTTAGCAAAGAGACTTTCTCCCGCAGGGAAGCTGCTACCATCAAATGTTTGCCCTCATTAGACTCCCCTCTGGAAGCGCTTTCACTGCAAGCTGCAGATTCCCTCCTAACAGCAAGCTTTAGGATAGGGTCCTGAATTGTATCTTACTTTCGCCTAATAATGCGATTTTGGCAAAGAGAGTATGTCCCGCAGGGAAGCTGCTACCATCAAATGTTTGCCCTCGTTAGACTCCCCTCTGGAAGCGCTTTCACTGCAAGCTGCAGATTCCCTCCTAACAGCAAGCTTTAGGATAGGGTACTGAATTGTATCTTAACTGCGGCTAATTATGCAAAATTGGAAAACAGATTATCGCCGCAGGGAAGATGCTACCATCAAATGCTGGCTCTCGTTAGATTCCTCTCTTGAAGCACTTTCACTGCAAGCTGCAGATTCCCTCCTAACAGCAAGTTTATGATAGGGTACTGAATTGTAACTTAACTGCGGCTAATAATGCGATTTTGGAAAAGTGAGTATCTCCCGCAGGGAAGCTGCTACCATCAAGTGTTTGCCCTCGTTAGACTCCCCTCTGGAAGCGCTTTCACTGCAAGCTGCAGATTCCCTCCTAACAGCAAGCTTTAGGATAGGGTACTGAATTGTAACTTACTTTCGCCTAATAATGCGATTTTGGCAAAGAGAGTATCTCCCGCAGGGAAGCTGCTACCATCAAATGTTTGCCCTCATTAGACTCCCCTCTGGAAGCGCTTTCACTGCAAGCTGCAGATTCCCTCCTAACAGCAAGCTTTAGGATAGGGTACTGAATTGTAACTTACTTTCGCCTAATAATGCGATTTTGGAAAAGAGAGTATCTCCCGCAGGGAAGCTGCTACCATCAAATGTTTGCCCTCATTAGACTCCCCTCTGGAAGCGCTTTCAATGCAAGCTGCAGATTCCCTCCTAACAGCAAGCTTTAGGATAGGGTACTGAATTGTAACGTACTTTCGCCTAATAATGCGATTTTGGCAAAGAGAGTATCTCCCGCTGGGAAGCTGCTACCATCAAATGTTTGCCCTCCTTAGACTCCCCTCTGGAAGCGCTTTCACTGCAAGCTGCAGATTCCCTCCTAACAGCAAGCTTTAGGATAGGGTAATGAATTGTAACTTACTTTCGCCTAATAATGCGATTTTGGCAAAGAGAGTATCTCCCGCAGGGAAGATGCTACCATCAAATGTTTGCCCTCATTAGACTCCCCTCTGGAAGCGCTTTCACTGCAAGCTGCAGATTCCCTCCTAACAGCAAGCTTTAGGATAGGGTACTGAATTGTAACTTACTTTCGCCTAATAATGCGATTTTGGCAAAGAGAGTATCTACCGCAGGGAAGCTGCTACCATCAAACGTTTGCCCTCATTAGACTCCCCTCTGGAAGCGCTTTCACTGCAAGCTGCAGATTCCCTCCTAACAGCAAGCTTTAGGATAGGGTACTGAATTGTAACTTAACTGCGGCTAATAAGGCAAAATTGGAAAAGAGATTATCTCCCGCAGGGAAGCTGCTACCATCAAGTGTTTGCCCTCGTTAGACTCCCCTCTGGAAGCGCTTTCACTGCAAGCTGCAGATTCCCTCCTAACAGCAAGCTTTAGGATAGGGTCCTGAATTGTAACTTACTTTCGCCTAATAATGCGATTTTGGCAAAGAGAATATCTCCCGCAGGGAAGCTGTTACCATCAAATGTTTGCCCTCATTAGACTCCCCTCTGGAAGCGCTTTCACTGCAAGCTTCAGATTCCCTCCTAACAGCAAGCTTTAGGATAGGGTACTGAATTGTAACTTAACTGCGGCTAATAAGGCAAAATTGGAAAAGAGATTATCTCCCGCAGGGAAGCTGCTACCATCAAATGTTTGCCCTCATTAGACTCCCCTCTGGAAGCGCTTTCACTGCAAGCTGCAGATTCCCTCCTAACAGCAAGCTTTAGGATAGGGTACTGAATTGTAACTTACTTTCGCCTAATAATGCGATTTTGGCAAAGAGAGTATCTCCCGCAGGGAAGCTGCTACCATCAAATGTTTGCCCTCATTAGACTCCCCTCTGGAAGCGCTTTCACTGCAAGCTGCAGATTCCCTCATAACTGCTAGCTTTAGGATAGGGTGCTGAATTGTAACTTACTTTCGCCTAATAATGCGATTTTGGCAAAGAGAGTATCTCCCGCAGGGAAGCTGCTACCATCAAATGTGTGCCCTCATTAGACTCCTCTCTGGAAGCGCTTTCTCTGCAAGCTGCAGATTCCCTCCTAACAGCAAGCTTTAGGATGGGGTACTGAATTGTAACTTACTTTCGCCTAATGATGCGATTTTGGCAAAGAGAGTATCTCCCGCAGGGAAGCTGCTACCATCAAATGTTTGCCCTCGTTAGACTCCCCTCTGGAAGCGCTTTCACTGCAAGCTGCAGATTCCCTCCTAACAGCAAGCTTTAGGATAGGGTACTGAATTGTAACTTACTTTCGCCTAATAATGCGATTTTGGAAAAGAGAGTATCTCCCGCAGGGAAGCTGCTAACATCAAATGTTTGCCCTCATTAGACTCCCCTCTGGAAGCGCTTTCACTGCAAGCTGCAGATTCCCTCCTAACAGCAAGCTTTAGGATAGGGTACTGAATTGTAACTTAACTGCGGCTAATAAGGCGATATTGGCAAAGACAGTATCTCCCGCAGGGAAGCTGCTACCATCAAATGTTTGCCCTCATTAGACTCCCCTCTGGAAGCGCTTTCACTGCAAGCTGCAGATTCCCTCCTAACAGCAAGCTTTAGGATAGGGTACTGAATTGTATCTTAACTGCGGCTAATAAGGCGATTATGGCAAAGAGAGTATCTCCCGCAGGGAAGCTGCTACCATCAAATGTTTGCCCTCATTAGACTCCCCTCTGGAAGCGCTTTCACTGCAAGCTGCAGATTCCCTCCTAACAGCAAGCTTTAGGATAGGGTACTGAATTGTAACTTACTTTCGCCTAATAATGCGATTTTGGAAAAGAGAGTATCTCCCGCAGGGAAGCTGCTACCATGAAACGTTTGCCCTCATTAGACTCCCCTCTGGAAGCACTTTCACTGCAAGCTGCAGATTCCCTCCTAACAGCAAGATTTAGGATAGAGTACTGAATTGTAACTTAACTGCGGCTAATAAGGCGATTTTGGCAAAGAGAATATCTCCCGCAGGGAAGCTGTTACCATCAAATGTTTGCCCTCATTAGACTCCCCTCTGGAAGCGCTTTCACTGCAAGCTGCAGATTCCCTCCTAACAGCAAGCTTTAGGATAGGGTACTGAATTGTAACTTAACTGCGGCTAATAAGGCGATTTTGGCAAAGAGAATATCTCCCGCAGGGAAGCTGCTACCATCAAATGTTTGCCCTCGTTAGACTCCCCTCTGGAAGCGCTTTCAATGCAAGCTGCAGATTCCCTCCTAACAGCAAGCTTTAGGATAGGGTACTGAATTGTAACTTACTTTCGCCTAATAATGCGATTTTGGCAAAGAGAGTATCTCCCGCAGGGAAGCTGCTACCATCAAATGTTTGCCCTCGTTAGACTCCCCCTGGAAGCGCTTTCACTGCAAGCTGCAGATTCCCTCCTAACAGCAAGCTTTAGGATAGGGTGCTGAATTGTATCTTACTTTCGCCTAATAATGCGATTTTGGCAAAGAGAGTATCTCCCGCAGGGAAGCTGCTACCATCAAATGTTTGCCCTCGTTAGACTCCCCTCTGGAAGCGCTTTCACTGCAAGCTGCAGATTCCCTCCTAACAGCAAGCTTTAGGATAGGGTACTGAATTGTAACTTACTTTCGCCTAATAATGCGATTTTTGCAAAGAGAGTATCTCCCGCAGGGAAGCTGCTACCATCAAATGTTTGCCCTCATTAGACTCCCCTCTGGAACCGCTTTGACTGCAAGCTGCAGATTCCCTCCTAACAGCAAGTTTATGATAGGGTACTGAATTGTAACTTACTTGCGCCTAATAATGCGATTTTGTCAAAGAGAATATCTCCCGCAGGGAAGCTGTTACCATCAAATGTTTGCCCTCATTAGACTACCCTCTGGAAGCGCTTTCACTGCAAGCTGCAGATTCCCTCCTAACAGCAAGCTTTAGGATAGGGTACTGAATTGTAACTTAACTGCGGCTAATAAGGCAAAATTGGAAAAGAGATTATATCCCGCAGGGAAGATGCTACCATCAAATGTTTGCCCTCATTAGACTCCCCTCTGGAAGCGCTTTCACTGCAAGCTGCAGATTCCCTCCTAACAGCAAGCTTTAGGATAGGGTACTGAATTGTAACTTACTTTCGCCTAATAATGCGATTGTGGCAAAGAGAGTATCTCCCGCAGGGAAGCTGCTACCATCAAATGTTTGCCCTCATTACAATCCCCTCTGGAAGCACTTTCACTGCAAGGTGCAGATTCCCTCCTAACAGCAAGCTTTAGGATAGGGTACTGAATTGTAACTTACTTTCGCCTAATAATGCGATTTTGGAAAAGAGAATATCTCCCGCAGGGAAGCTGTTACCATCAAATGATTGCCCTCATTAGACTCCCCTCTGGAAGCGCTTTCACTGCAAGCTGCAGATTCCCTCCTAACAGCAAGCTTTAGGGTAGGGTCCTGAATTGTAACTTACTTTCGCCTAATAATGCGATTTTGGCAAAGAGAATATCTCCCGCAGGGAAGCTGTTACCATCAAATGTTTGCCCTCATTAGACTCCCCTCTGGAAGCGCTTTCACTGCAAGCTTCAGATTCCCTCCTAACAGCAAGCTTTAGGATAGGGTACTGAATTGTAACTTAACTGCGGCTAATAAGGCAAAATTGGAAAAGAGATTATATCCCGCAGGGAAGCTGCTACCATCAAATGTTTGCCCTCATTAGACTCCCCTCTGGAAGCGCTTTCACTGCAAGCTGCAGATTCCCTCCTAACAGCAAGCTTTAGGATAGGGTACTGAATTGTAACTTAATTTCGCCTAATAATGCGATTTTTGCAAAGAGAGTATCTCCCGCAGGGAAGCTGCTACCATCAAATGTTTGCCCTCATTAGACTCCCCTCTGGAAGCGCTTTGACTGCAAGCTGCAGATTCCTTCCTAACAGCAAGCTTTAGGATAGGGTACTGAATTGTAACTTACTTTCGCCTAATAATGCGATTTTGGCAAAGAGAATATCTCCCGCAGGGAAGCTGTTACCATCAAATGTTTGCCCTCATTAGACTCCCCTCTGGAAGCGCTTTCACTGCAAGCTTCAGATTCCCTCCTAACAGCAAGCTTTAGGATAGGGTACTGAATTGTAACTTAACTGCGGCTAATAAGGCAAAATTGGAAAAGAGATTGTCTCCCGCAGGGAAGCTGCTACCATCAAATGTTTGCCCTCCTTAGACTCCCCTCTGGAAGCGCTTTCAATGCAAGCTGCAGATTCCCTCCTAACAGCAAGCTTTAGGATAGGGTACTGAATTGTAACTTAACTGCGGCTAATAGGGCGATTTTGGCAAAGAGAGTATCTCCCGCAGGGAAGATGCTACCATCATATGTGTGCCCTCATTAGACTCCCCTCTGGAAGCGCTTTCACTGCAAGCTGCAGATTCCCTCCTAACAGCAAGCTTTAGGATAAGGTACTGAATTGTAACTTACTTTCGCCTAATAATGCGATTTTGGCAAAGAGAGTATCTCCCGCAGGGAAGCTGCTACCATCAAATGTTTGCCCTCGTTAGACTCCCCTCTGGAAGCGCTTTCTCTGCAAGCTGGAGATTCCCTCCTAACAGCAAGCTTTAGGATGGGGTACTGAATTGTAACTTACTTTCGCCTAATGATGCGATTTTGGCAAAGAGAGTATCTCCCGCAGGGAAGCTGCTACCATCAAATGTTTGCCCTCGTTAGACTCCCCTCTGGAAGCGCTTTCACTGCAAGCTGCAGATTCCCTCCTAACAGCAAGCTTTAGGATAGGGTACTGAATTGTAACTTAACTGCGGCTAATAAGGCGATTATGTCAAAGAGAGTATCTCCCGCAGGGAAGCTGCTACCATCAAATGTTTGCCCTCATTAGACTCCCCTCTGGAAGCGCTTTCACTGCAAGCTGCAGATTCCCTCCTAACAGCAAGCTTTAGGATAGGGTACTGAATTGTAACTTACTTTCGCCTAATAATGCGATTTTGGAAAAGAGAGTATCTCCCGCAGGGAAGCTGCTACCATCAAATGTTTGCCCTCGTTAGACTCCCCTCTGGAAGCGCTTTCACTGCAAGCTGCAGATTCCCTCCTAACAGCAAGCTTTAGGATAGGGTACTGAATTGTAACTTACTTTCGCCTAATAATGCGATTTTGGCAAAGAGAGTATCTCCTGCAGGGAAGCTGCTACCATCAAATGTTTGCCCTCGTTAGACTCCCCTCTGGAAGCGCTTTCACTGCAAGCTGCAGATTCCCTCCTAACAGCAAGCTTTAGGATAGGGTACTGAATTGTAACTTACTTTCGCCTAATAATGCGATTTTGGCAAAGAGAGTATCTCCCGCAGGGAAGCTGCTACCATCAAATGTTTGCCCTCATTAGACTCCCCTCTGGAAGCGCTTTCACTGCAAGCTGCAGATTCCCTCCTAACAGCAAGCTTTAGGATAGGGTACTGAATTGTAACTTACTTTCGCCTAATAATGCGATTTTGGCAAAGAGAATATCTCCCGCAGGGAAGCTGTTACCATCAAATGATTGCCCTCATTAGACTCCCCTCTGGAAGCGCTTTCACTGCAAGCTGCAGATTCCCTCCTAACAGCAAGCTTTAGGATAGGGTCCTGAATTGTAACTTACTTTCGCCTAATAATGCGATTTTGGCAAAGAGAATATCTCCCGAAGGGAAGCTGTTACCATCAAATGTTTGCCCTCATTAGACTCCCCTCTGGAAGCGCTTTCACTGCAAGCTTCAGATTCCCTCCTAACAGCAAGATTTAGGATAGGGTACTGAATTGTAACTTAACTGCGGCTAATAAGGCAAAATTGGAAAAGAGAATATCTCCCGCAGGGAAGCTGCTACCATCAAATGTTTGCCCTCATTAGACTCCCCTCTGGAAGCGCTTTCACTGCAAGCTGCAGATTCCCTCCTAACAGCAAGCTTTAGGATAGGGTACTGAATTGTAACTTAATTTCGCCTAATAATGCGATTTTGGCAAAGAGAGTATCTCCCGCAGGGAAGCTGCTACCATCAAATGTTTGCCCTCGTTAGACTCCCCTCTGGAAGCGCTTTCACTGCAAGCTGCAGATTCCCTCCTAACAGCAAGCTTTAGGATAGGGTACTGAATTGTAACTTACTTTCGCCTAATAATGCGATTTTGGCAAAGAGACTATAACTCACAGGGAAGCTGCTGCCACCAAATGTTTACCCTCATTAGAGTCCCCTCTGGAAGTGCTTTCACTGCAAGCTGCAGATTCCCTCCTAACAGCAAGCTTTAGGATAGGGTACTTAATTGTAACTTACTTTCGCCTAATAATGCGATTTTGGCAAAGAGACTATCTCCCGCAGGGAAGCTGTTACCATCAAACGTTTGCCCTCATTAGACTCCCCTCTGGAAGCGCTTTCACTGCAAGCTGCAGATTCCCTCCTAACAGCAAGCTTTAGGATAGGGTACTGAATTGTATCTTAACTGCGGCTAATAAGGCGATTTTGGCAAAGAGACTATCTCCCGCAGGGAAGATGCTACCATCAAATGTTTGCCCTCATTAGACTCCCCTCTGGAAGCGCTTTCACTGCAAGCTGCAGATTCCCTCCTAACAGCAAGCTTTAGGATAGGGTACTGAATTGTATCTTACTTTCGCCTAATAATGCGATTTTGGCAAAGAGAGTATCTCCCGCAGGGAAGCTGCTACCATCAAATGTTTGCCCTCATTACACTCCCCTCTGGAAGCGCTTTCACTGCAAGCTGCAGATTCCCTCCTAACAGCAAGCTTTAGGATAAGGTACTGAATTGTAACTTACTTTCGCCTAATAATGCGATTTTGGCAAAGAGAGTATCTCCCGCAGGGAAGCTGTTACCATCAAATGTTTGCCCTCGTTAGACTACCCTCTGGAAGCGCATTCACTTCAAGCTGCAGATTCCCTCCTAACAGCAAGCTTTAGGATAGGGTACTGAATTGTAACTTACTTTCGCCTAATAATGCGATTTTGGCAAAGAGAGTATCTCCCGCAGGGAAGCTGCTACCATCAAATGTTTGCCCTCATTAGACTCCCCTCTGGAAGCGCTTTCAATGCAAGCTGCAGATTCCCTCCTAACAGCAAGCTTTAGGATAGGGTACTGAATTGTAACTTACTTTCGCCTAATAATGCGATTTTGGCAAAGAGAGTATCTCCCGCAGGGAAGCTGCTACCATCAAATGTTTTCCCTCATTACACTCCCCTCTGGAAGCGCTTTCACTGCAAGCTTCAGATTCCCTCCTAACAGCAAGCTTTAGGATAAGGTACTGAATTGTAACTTACTTTCGCCTAATAATGCGATTTTGGAAAGAGAGTATCTCCCGCAGGGAAGCTGTTACCATCAAATGTTTGCCCTCGTTAGACTCCCCTCTGGAAGCGCATTCACTTCAAGCTGCAGATTCCCTCCTAACAGCAAGCTTTAGGATAGGGTACTGAATTGTAACTTACTTTCGCCTAATAATGCGATTTTGGCAAAGAGATTATCTCCCGCAGGGAAGCTGCTACCATCAAATGTTTGCCCTCATTAGACTCCCCTGTGGAATCGCTTTGACTGCAAGCTGCAGATTCCCTCCTAACAGCAAGCTTTAGGATAGGGTACTGAATTGTAACTTACTTTCGCCTAATAATGCGATTTTAGCAAAGAGAGTATCTCCCGCAGGGAAGCTGCTACCATCAAATGTTTGCCCTCATTAGACTCTCCTCTGGAAGCGCTTTCACCGCAAGCTGCAGATTCCCTCCTAACAGCAATTTTTAGGATAGGGTACTGAATTGTAACTTAACTGCGGCAAATAATGCGATTTTGGCAAAGAGAGTATCTCCCGCAGGGAAGCTGCTACCATCAAATGTTTGCCCTCATTAGACTACCCTGTGGAAGCGCTTTCACTGCAAGCTGCAGATTCCCTCCTAACAGCAAGCTTTAGGTTAGGTTCCTGAATTGTAACTTACTTTCGCCTAATAATGCGATTTTGGCAAAGAGAGTATCTCCCGCAGGGAAGCTGCTACCATCAAATGTTTGCCCTCATTAGACTCCCCTCTGGAAGCGCTTTCACTGCAAGCTGCAGATTCCCTCCTAACAGCAAGCTTTAGGATAGGGTACTGAATTGTATCTTAACTGCGGCAAATAATGCGATTTTGGCAAAGAGAGTATCTCCCGCAGGGAAGCTGCTACCATCAAATGTTTGCCCTCCTTAGACTCCCCTCTGGAAGCGCTTTCACTGCAAGCTGCAGATTCCCTCCTAACAGCAAGCTTTAGGATAGGGTACTGAATTGTATCTTACTTTCGCCTAATAATGCGATTTTGTCAAAGAGAGTATCTCCCGCAGGGAAGCTGCTACCATCAAATGTTTGCCCTCATTAGACTCCCCTCTGGAAGCGCTTTCACTGCAAGCTGCAGATTCCCTCCTAACAGCAAGCTTTAGGATAGGGTACTGAATTGTAACTTACTTTCGCCTAATAATGCGATTTTGGCAAAGAGAGTATCTCCCGCAGGGAAGCTGCTACCATCAAATATTTGCCCTCATTAGACTCCCCTCTGGAAGCGCTTTCACTGCAAGCTGCAGATTCCCTCCTAACAGCAAGCTGTAGGACACTGTACTGAATTGTAACTTACTTTCGCCTAATAATGCGATTTTGGCAAAGAGAGTATCTCCCGCAGGGAATCTGCTACCATCAAATGTTTGCCCTCATTAGACTCCCCTCTGGAAGCGCTTTGACTGCAAGCTGCAGATTCCCTCCTAACAGCAAGCTTTAGGATAAGGTACTGAATTGTAACGTACTTTCGCCTAATAATGCGATTTTGGCAAAGAGAGTATCTCCCGCAGGGAAGGCTCTACCATCAAATGTTTGCCCTCGTTAGACTCCCCTCTGGAAGCGCTTTCTCTGCAAGCTGGAGATTCCCTCCTAACAGCAAGCTTTAGGATGGGGTACTGAATTGTAACTTACTTTCGCCTAATGATGCTATTTTGGCAAAGAGAGTATCTCCCGCAGGGAAGCTGCTACCATCAAATGTTTGCCCTCGTTAGACTCCCCTCTGGAAGCGCTTTCACTGCAAGCTGCAGATTCCCTCCTAACAGCAAGCTTTAGGATAGGGTACTGAATTGTAACTTACTTTCGCCTAATAATGCGATTTTGGAAAAGAGAGTATCTCCCGCAGGGAAGCTGCTACCATCAAATGTTTGCCCTCATTAGACTCCCCTCTGGAAGCGCTTTCACTGCAAGCTGCAGATTCCCTCCTAACAGCAAGCTTTAGGATAGGGTACTGAATTGTAACTTAACTGCGGCTAATAAGGCGATTATGGCAAAGAGAGTATCTCCCGCAGGGAAGCTGCTACCATCAAATGTTTGCCCTCATTAGACTCCCCTCTGGAAGCGCTTTCACTGCAAGCTGCAGATTCCCTCCTAACAGCAAGCTTTAGGATAGGGTACTGAATTGTAACTTACTTTCGCCTAATAATGCGATTTTGGAAAAGAGAGTATCTCCCGCAGGGAAGCTGCTACCATCAAATGTTTGCCCTCATTAGACTCCCCTCTGGAAGCGCTTTCACTGCAAGCTGCAGATTCCCTCCTAACAGCAAGCTTTAGGATAGGGTACTGAATTGTAACTTAACTGCGGCTAATAAGGCGTTTATGGCAAACAGAATATCTCCCGCAGGGAAGCTGCTACCATCAAATGTTTGCCCTCATTAGACTCCCCTCTGGAAGCGATTTCACTGCAAGCTGCAGATTCCCTCCTAACAGCAAGCTTTAGGATAGGGTACTGAATTGTAACTTAATTTCGCCTAATAATGCGATTTTGGCAAAGAGAGTATCTCCCGCAGGGAAGCTGCTACCATCAAATGTTTGCCCTCATTAGACTCCCCTCTGGAAGCGCTTTGACTGCAAGCTGCAGATTCCCTCCTAACAGCAAGCTTTAGGATAGGGTACTGAATTGTAACTTACTTTCGCCTAATAATGCGATTTTGGCAAAGAGAATATCTCCCGCAGGGAAGCTGTTACCATCAAATGATTGCCCTCATTAGACTCCCCTCTGGAAGCGCTTTCACTGCAAGCTGCAGATTCCCTCCTAACAGCAAGCTTTAGGATAGGGTCCTGAATTGTAACTTACTTTCGCCTAATAATGCGATTTTGGCAAAGAGAATATCTCCCGCAGGGAAGCTGTTACCATCAAATGTTTGCCCTCATTAGACTCCCCTCTGGAAGCGCTTTCACTGCAAGCTGCAGATTCCCTCCTAACAGCAAGCTTTAGGATAGGGTACTGAATTGTAACTTAACTGCGGCTAATAAGGCAAAATTGGAAAAGAGATTGTCTCCCGCAGGGAAGCTGCTACCATCAAATGTTTGCCCTCATTAGACTCCCCTCTGGAAGCGCTTTCACTGCAAGCTGCAGATTCCCTCCTAACAGCAAGCTTTAGGATAGGGTACTGAATTGTAACTTACTTTCTCCTAATAATGCGATTTTGGCAAAGAGAGTGTCTCCCGCAGGGAAGCTGCTACCATCAAATGTTTGCCCTCATTAGACTCCCCTCTGGAAGCGCTTTCACTGCAAGCTGCAGATTCCCTCATAACTGCTAGCTTTAGGATAGGGTGCTGAATTGTAACTTACTTTCGCCTAATAATGCGATTTTGGCAAAGAGAGTATCTCCCGCAGGGAAGCTGCTACCATCAAATGTTTGCCCTCATTAGACTCCCCTCTGGAAGCGCTTTCACTGCAAGCTGCAGATTCCCTCCTAACAGCAAGCTTTAGGATAGGGTACTGAATTGTAACTTAACTGCGGCTAATAGGGCGATTTTGGCAAAGAGAGTATCTCCCGCAGGGAAGATGCTACCATCATATGTGTGCCCTCATTAGACTCCCCTCTGGAAGCGCTTTCACTGCAAGCTGCAGATTCCCTCCTAACAGCAAGCTTTAGGATAGGGTACTGAATTGTAACTTACTTTCGCCTAATAATGCGATTTTGGCAAAGAGAGTATCTCCCGCAGGGAATCTGCTACCATCAAATGTTTGCCCTCATTAGACTCCCCTCTGGAAGCGCTTTCACTGCAAGCTGCAGATTCCCTCCTAACAGCAAGCTTTAGGATAGGGTACTGAATTGTAACGTACTTTCGCCTAATAATGCGATTTTGGCAAAGAGAGTATCTCCCGCAGGGAAGGCTCTACCATCAAATGTTTGCCCTCGTTAGACTCCCCTCTGGAAGCGCTTTCTCTGCAAGCTGGAGATTCCCTCCTAACAGCAAGCTTTAGGATGGGGTACTGAATTGTAACTTACTTTCGCCTAATGATGCGATTTTGGCAAAGAGAGTATCTCCCGCAGGGAAGCTGCTACCATCAAATGTTTGCCCTCGTTAGACTCCCCTCTGGAAGCGCTTTCACTGCAAGCTGCAGATTCCCTCCTAACAGCAATCTTTAGGATAGGGTACTGAATTGTAACTTACTTTCGCCTAATAATGCGATTTTGGCAAAGAGAGTATCTCCCGCAGGGAAGCTGCTACCATCAAATGTTTGCCCTCATTAGACTCCCCTCTGGAAGCGCTTTCACTGCAAGCTGCAGATTCCCTCCTAACAGCAAGCTTTAGGATAGGGTACTGAATTGTAACTTAACTGCGGCTAATAAGGCGATTATGGCAAAGAGAGTATCTCCCGCAGGGAAGCTGCTACCATCAAATGTTTGCCCTCATTAGACTCCCCTCTGGAAGCGCTTTCACTGCAAGCTGCAGATTCCCTCCTAACAGCAAGCTTTAGGATAGGGTACTGAATTGTAACTTACTTTCGCCTAATAATGCGATTTTGGAAAAGAGAGTATCTCCCGCAGGGAAGCTGCTACCATCAAATGTTTGCCCTCGTTAGACTCCCCTCTGGAAGCGCTTTCACTGCAAGCTGCAGATTCCCTCCTAACAGCAAGCTTTAGGATAGGATACTGAATTGTAACTTACTTTCGCCTAATAATGCGATTTTGGCAAAGAGAGTATCTCCCGCAGGGAAGCTGCTACCATCAAATGTTTGCCCTCGTTAGACTCCCCTCTGGAAGCGCTTTCACTTCAAGCTGCAGATTCCCTCCTAACAGCAAGCTTTAGGATAGGGTACTGAATTGTAACTTACTTTCGCCTAATAATGCGATTTTGGCAAAGAGAGTATCTCCCGCAGGGAAGCTGCTACCATCAAATGTTTGCCCTCATTAGACTCCCCTCTGGAAGCGCTTTCACTGCAAGCTGCAGATTCGCTCCTAACAGCAAGCTTTAGGATAGGGTACTGAATTGTAACTTACTTTCGCCTAATAATGCGATTTTGGCAAAGAGAATATCTCCCGCAGGGAAGCTGTTACCATCAAATGATTGCCCTCATTAGACTCCCCTCTGGAAGCGCTTTCACTGCAAGCTGCAGATTCCCTCCTAACAGCAAGCTTTAGGATAGGGTCCTGAATTGTAACTTACTTTCGCCTAATAATGCGATTTTGGCAAAGAGACTATCTCCCGCAGGGAAGCTGTTACCATCAAATGTTTGCCCTCATTAGACTCCCCTCTGGAAGCGCTTTCACTGCAAGCTGCAGATTCCCTCCTAACAGCAAGCTTTAGGATAGGGTACTGAATTGTAACTTAATTTCGCCTAATAATGCGATTTTGGCAAAGAGAGTATCTCCCGCAGGGAAGCTGCTACCATCAAATGTTTGCCCTCGTTAGACTCCCCTCTGGAAGCGCTTTCACTGCAAGCTGCAGATTCCCTCCTAACAGCAAGCTTTAGGATAGGGTACTGAATTGTAACTTACTTTCGCCTAATAATGCGATTTTGGCAAAGAGACTATAACTCGCAGGGAAGCTGCTGCCACCAAATGTTTACCCTCATTAGAGTCCCCTCTGGAAGTGCTTTCACTGCAAGCTGCAGATTCCCTCCTAACAGCAAGCTTTAGGATAGGGTACTTAATTGTAACTTACTTTCGCCTAATAATGCGATTTTGGCAAAGAGACTATCTCCCGCAGGGAAGCTGCTACCATCAAATGTTTGCCCTCATTAGACTCCCCTCTGGAAGCGCTTTTACTGCAAGCAGCATATTCCCTCCTAACAGCAAGCTTTAGGATAGGGTACTGAATTGTAACTTACTTTCGCCTAATAATGCGATTATGGCAAAGAGACTACCTCCCGCAGGGAAGCTGTTACCATCAAACGTTTGCCCTCATTAGACTCCCCTCTGGAAGCGCTTTCACTGCAAGCTGCAGATTCCCTCCTAACAGCAAGCTTTAGGATAGGGTACTGAATTGTAACTTACTTTCGCCTAATAATGCTATTTTGGAAAAGAGACTATCTCCCGCAGGGAAGCTGCTACCATCAAATGTTTGCCCTCATTATACTCCCCTCTGGAAGCGCTTTCACTGCAAGCTGCAGATTCCCTCCTAACAGCAAGCTTTAGGATAGGGTACTGAATTGTATCTTACTTTCGCCTAATAATGCGATTTTGGCAAAGAGAGTATCTCCCGCAGGGAAGCTGCTACCATCAAATGTTTTCCCTCATTACACTCCCCTCTGGAAGCGCTTTCACTGCAAGCTTCAGATTCCCTCCTAACAGCAAGCTTTAGGATAAGGTACTGAATTGTAACTTACTTTCGCCTAATAATGCGATTTTGGAAAGAGAGTATCTCCCGCAGGGAAGCTGTTACCATCAAATGTTTGCCCTCGTTAGACTCCCCTCTGGAAGTGCATTCACTTCAAGCTGCAGATTCCCTCCTAACAGCAAGCTTTAGGATAGGGTACTGAATTGTAACTTACTTTCGCCTAATAATGCGATTTTGGCAAAGAGATTATCTCCCGCAGGGAAGCTGCTACCATCAAATGTTTGCCCTCCTTAGACTCCCCTGTGGAATCGCTTTGACTGCAAGCTGCAGATTCCCTCCTAACAGCAAGCTTTAGGATAGGGTACTGAATTGTAACTTAACTGCGGCTAATAAGGCGATTATGGCAAACAGAATATCTCCCGCAGGGAAGCTGCTACCATCAAATGTTTGCCCTCATTAGACTCCCCTCTGGAAGCGATTTCACTGCAAGCTGCAGATTCCCTCGTAACAGCAAGCTTTAGGATAGGGTACTGAATTGTAACTTAACTGCGGCTAATAAGGCGATTTTGGAAAAGAGAGTATCTCCCGCAGGGAAGCTGCTACCATCAAATATTTGCCCTCATTAGACTCCCCTCTGGAAGCGCTTTCACTTCAAGCTGCAGATTCCCTCCTAACAGCAAGCTTTAGGATAGGGTACTGAATTGTATCTTACTTTCGCCTAATAATGCGATTTTGGCAAAGAGAGTATCTCCCGCAGGGAAGCTGCTACCATCAAATGTTTGCCCTCATTAGACTCCCCTCTGGAAGCGCTTTCACTGCAAGCTGCAGATTCCCTCCTAACTGCAAGCTTTAGGATAGGGTACTGAATTGTAACTTACTTTCGCCTAATAATGCGATATTGGCAAAGAGAGTATCTCCCGCAGGGAAGCTGCTACCATCAAATGTTTGCCCTCATTAGACTCCCCTCTGGAAGCGCTTTCACTGCAAGCTGCAGATTCCCTCCTAACAGCAAGCTTTAGGATAGGGTACTGAATTGTAACTTACTTTCGCCTAATAATGCGATTTGGCAAAGAGAGTATCTCCCGCAGGGAAGCTGCTACCATCAAATGTTTGCCCTCATTATACTCCCCTCTGGAAGCGCTTTCACTGCAAGCTGCAGATTCCCTCCTAACAGCAATCTTTAGGAAAGGGTACTGAATTGTAACGTACTTTCGCCTAATAATGCGTTTTTAGCAAAGAGACTTTCTCCCGCAGGGAAGCTGCTACCATCAAATGTTTGCCCTCATTAGACTCCCCTCTGGAAGTGCTTTCACTGCAAGCTGCAGATTCCCTCCTAACAGCAAGCTTTAGGATAGGGTACTGAATTGTAACTTACTTTCGCCTAATAATGCGATTTTGGCATAGAGACTATCTCCCGCAGGGAAGCTGCTACCATCAAATGTTTGCCCTCATTAGACTCCCCTCTGGAAGCGCTTTCACTGCAAGCTGCAGATTCCCTCCTAACAGCAAGCTTTAGGATAGGGTACTGAACTGTAACTTAACTGCGACTAATAAGGCGATTATGGCAAAGAGAATATCTCCCGCAGGGAAGCTGCTACCATCAAATATTTGCCCTCATTAGACTCCCCTCTGGAAGCGCTTTCACTGCAAGCTGCAGATTCCCTCCTAACAGCAAGCTTTAGGATAGGGTACTGAATTGTATCTTACATTCGCCTAATAATGCGATTTTGGCAAAGAGAGTATCACCCGCAGGGAAGCTGCTACCATCAAATATTTGCCCTCATTAGACTCCCCTCTGGAAGTGCTTTCACTGCAAGCTGCAGATTCCCTCCTAACAGCAAGCTTTAGGATAGGGTACTGAATTGTAACTTACTTTCGCCTAATAACGCGATTTTGGCAAAGAGAGTATCTCCCGCAGGGAAGCTGCTACCATCAAATGTTTGCCCTCATTAGACTCCCCTCTGGAAGCGCTTTCACTGCAAGCTGCAGATTCCCTCCTAACAGCAAGCTGTAGGACAGTGTACTGAATTGTAACTTAACTGCGGCTAATAAGGCGATTTTGGCAAAGAGAATATCTACCGCAGGGAAGCTGCTACCATCAAATATTTGCCCTCATTAGACTCCCCTCTGGAAGTGCTTTCACTGCAAGCTGCAGATTCCCTCCTAACAGCAAGCTTTAGGATAGGGTACTGAATTGTAACTTACTTTCGCCTAATAATGCGATTTTGGCAAAGAGAGTATCTCCCGCAGGGAAGCTGCTACCATCAAATGTTTGCCCTCATTAGACTCCCCTCTGGAAGCGCTTTCACTGCAAGCTGCAGATTCCCTCCTAACAGCAATCTTTAGGAAAGGGTACTGAATTGTAACTTAACTGCGGCTAATAAGGCGATTTTGGCAAAGAGAGTATCTCCCGCAGGGAAGCTGCTACAATCAAATTTTTGCCCTCGTTAGACTCCCCTCTGGAAGCGCTTTCACTGCAAGCTGCAGATTCCCTCCTAACAGCAACTTTAGGTTAGGGTACTGAATTGTAACTTACTTTCGCATAATAATGCGATTTTGGCAAAGAGAGTATCACCCGCAGGGAAGCTGCTACCATCAAATGTTTGCCCTCATTAGACTCCCCTCTGGAAGCGCTTTCACTGCAAGCTGCAGATTCCCTCCTAACAGCAAGCTTTAGGATAGGGTACTGAATTGTAACTTAACTGCGGCTAATAAGGCGATTATGGCAAACAGAATATCTCCCGCAGGGAAGCTGCTACCATCAAATGTTTGCCCTCATTAGACTCCCCTCTGGAAGCGATTTCACTGAAAGCTGCAGATTCCCTCCTAACAGCAAGCTTTAGGATAGGGTACTGAATTGTAACTTAACTGCGGCTAATAAGGCGATTTTGGAAAAGAGAGTATCTCCCGCAGGGAAGCTGCTACCATCAAATATTTGCCCTCATTAGACTCCCCTCTGGAAGCGCTTTCACTTCAAGCTGCAGATTCCCTCCTAACAGCAAGCTTTAGGATAGGGTACTGAATTGTATCTTACTTTCGCCTAATAATGCGATTTTGGCAAAGAGAGTATCTCCCGCAGGGAAGCTGCTACCATCAAATGTTTGCCCTCATTAGACTCCCCTCTGGAAGCGCTTTCACTGCAAGCTGCAGATTCCCTCCTAACTGCAAGCTTTAGGATAGGGTACTGAATTGTAACTTACTTTCGCCTAATAATGCGATTTTGGAAAAGAGAGTATCTCCCGCAGGGAAGCTGCTACCATCAAATGTTTGCCCTCATTAGACTCCCCTCTGGAAGCGCTTTCACTGCAAGCTGCAGATTCCCTCCTAACAGCAAGCTTTAGGATAGGGTACTGAATTGTAACTTACTTTCGCCTAATAATGCGATTTGGCAAAGAGAGTATCTCCCACAGGGAAGCTGCTACCATCAAATGTTTGCCCTCATTATACTCCCCTCTGGAAGCGCTTTCACTGCAAGCTGCAGATTCCCTCCTAACAGCAATCTTTAGGAAAGGGTACTGAATTGTAACGTACTTTCGCCTAATAATGCGATTTTAGCAAAGAGACTTTCTCCCGCAGGGAAGCTGCTACCATCAAATGTTTGCCCTCATTAGACTCCCCTCTGGAAGCGCTTTCACTGCAAGCTGCAGATTCCCTCCTAACAGCAAGCTTTAGGATAGGGTACTGAATTGTAACTTACTTTCGCCTAATAATGCGATTTTGGAAAAGAGACTATCTCCCGCAGGGAAGCTGCTACCATCAAATGTTTGCCCTCATTAGACTCCCCTCTGGAAGCGCTTTCACTGCAAGCTGCAGATTCCCTCCTAACAGCAAGCTTTAGGATAGGGTACTGAACTGTAACTTAACTGCGACTAATAAGGCGATTATGGCAAAGAGAATATCTCCCGCAGGGAAGCTGCTACCATCAAATATTTGCCCTCATTAGACTCCCCTCTGGAAGCGCTTTCACTGCAAGCTGCAGATTCCCTCCTAACAGCAAGCTTTAGGATAGGGTACTGAATTGTATCTTACATTCGCCTAATAATGCGATTTTGGCAAAGAGAGTATCACCCGCAGGGAAGCTGCTACCATCAAATATTTGCCCTCATTAGACTCCCCTCTGGAAGTGCTTTCACTGCAAGCTGCAGATTCCCTCCTAACAGCAAGCTTTAGGATAGGGTACTGAATTGTAACTTACTTTCGCCTAATAACGCGATTTTGGCAAAGAGAGTATCTCCCGCACGGAAGCTGCTACCATCAAATGTTTGCCCTCATTAGACTCCCCTCTGGAAGCGCTTTCACTGCAAGCTGCAGATTCCCTCCTAACAGCAAGCTGTAGGACAGTGTACTGAATTGTAACTTACTTTCGCCTAATAATGCGATTTTGGCAAAGAGAGTATCACCCGCAGGGAAGATGCTAACATCAAATGTTTGCCCTCATTAGACTCCCCTCTGGAAGCGCTTTCACTGCAAGTTGCAGATTCCCTCCTAACAGCAAGCTTTAGGATAGGGTACTGAATTGTAACTTAACTGCGGCTAATAAGGAGAATTTGGCAAAGAGAATATCTCCCGCAGGGAAGATGCTACCATCAAATGTTTGCCCTCATTAGACTCCCCTCTGGAAGCACTTTCACTGCAAGCTGCAGATTCCCTCCTAACAGCAAGCTTTAGGATAGGGTACTGAATTGTAACTTAACTGCGGCTAATAAGGCGATTTTGGCAAAGAGAATATCTCCCGCAGGGAAGCTGCTACCATCAAATCTTTGCCCTCATTAGACTCCCCTCTGGAAGCGCTTTCACTGCAAGCTGCAGATTCCCTCCTAACAGCAAGCTTTAGGATAGGGTACTGAATTGTAACTTACTTTCGCCTAATAATGCGATTTTGCAAAAAGAGTATCTCCCGCAGGGAAGCTGCTACCATCAAATGCTTGCCCTCATTAGACTCCCCTCTGGAAGCGCTTTCACTGCAAGCTGCAGATTCCATCCTAACAGCAAGCTTTAGGATAGGGTACTGAATTGTAACTTAACTGCGGCTAATAAGGAGAATTTGGCAAAGAGAATATCTCCCGCAGGGAAGATGCTACCATCAAATGTTTGCCCTCATTAGAATCCCCTCTGGAAGCACTTTCACTGCAAGCTGCAGATTCCCTCCTAACAGCAAGCTTTAGGATAGGGTACTGAATTGTAACTTATTTCGCCTAATAATGCGATTTTGGAAAAGAGACTATCTCCCGCAGGGAAGCTGCTACCATCAAATATTTGCCCTCATTAGACTCTCGTCTGGAAGCGCTTTCACTGCAAGCTGCAGATTCCCTCCTAACAGCAAGCTTTAGGATAGGGTACTGAATTGTAACTTACTTTCGCCTAATAATGCGATTTTGCAAAAAGAGTATCTCCCGCAGGGAAGCTGCTACCATAAAATGCTTGCCCTCATTAGACTCCCCTCTGGAAGCGCTTTCACTGCAAGCTGCAGATTCCCTCCTAACAGCAATCTTTAGGAAAGGGTACTGAATTGTAACGTACTTTCGCCTAATAATGCGATTTTAGCAAAGAGACTTTCTCCCGCAGGGAAGCTGCTACCATCAAATGTTTGCCCTCATTAGACTCCCCTCTGGAAGCGCTTTCACTGCAAGCTGCAGATTCCCTCCTAACAGCAAGCTTTAGGATAGGGTACTGAATTGTAACTTACTTTCGCCTAATAATGCGATTTTGGCAAAGAGAGTATCTCCCGCAGGGAAGCTGCTACCATCAAATGTTTGCCCTCATTAGACTCCCCTCTGGAAGCGCTTTCACTGCAAGCTGCAGATTCCCTCCTAACAGCAAGCTTTAGGATAGGGTACTGAATTGTAACTTACTTTCGCATAATAATGCGATTTTGGCAAAGAGAGTATCTCCCGCAGGGAAGCTGCTACCATCAAATGTTTGCCCTCATTAGACTCCCCTCTGGAAGCGCTTTCACTGCAAGCTGCAGATTCCCTCCTAACAGCAAGCTGTAGGACAGTGTACTGAATTGTAACTTAACTGCGGCTAATAAGGCGATTTTGGCAAAGAGAATATCTACCGCAGGGAAGCTGCTACCATCAAATATTTGCCCTCATTAGACTCCCCTCTGGAAGTGCTTTCACTGCAAGCTGCAGATTCCCTCCTAACAGCAAGCTTTAGGATAGGGTACTGAATTGTAACTTACTTTCGCCTAATAATGCGATTTTAGCAAAGAGACTTTCTCCCGCAGGGAAGCTGCTACCATCAAATGTTTGCCCTCATTAGACTCCCCTCTGGAAGCGCTTTCACTGCAAGCTGCAGATTCCCTCCTAACAGCAAGCTTTAGGATAGGGTACTGAATTGTAACTTACTTTCGCCTAATAATGCGATTTTGGAAAAGAGACTATCTCCCGCAGGGAAGCTGCTACCATCAAATGTTTGCCCTCATTAGACTCCCCTCTGGAAGCGCTTTCACTGCAAGCTGCAGATTCCCTCCTAACAGCAAGCTTTAGGATAGGGTACTGAATTGTAACTTACTTTCGCCTAATAATGCGATTTTGGAAAAGAGACTATCTCCCGCAGGGAAGCTGCTACCATCAAATGTTTGCCCTCATTAGACTCCCCTCTGGAAGCGCTTTCACTGCAAGCTGCAGATTCCCTCCTAACAGCAAGCTTTAGGATAGGGTACTGAACTGTAACTTAACTGCGACTAATAAGGCGATTATGGCAAAGAGAATATCTCCCGCAGGGAAGCTGCTACCATCAAATATTTGCCCTCATTAGACTCCCCTCTGGAAGCGCTTTCACTGCAAGCTGCAGATTCCCTCCTAACAGCAAGCTTTAGGATAGGGTACTGAATTGTATCTTACATTCGCCTAATAATGCGATTTTGGCAAAGAGAGTATCACCCGCAGGGAAGCTGCTACCATCAAATATTTGCCCTCATTAGACTCCCCTCTGGAAGTGCTTTCACTGCAAGCTGCAGATTCCCTCCTAACAGCAAGCTTTAGGATAGGGTACTGAATTGTAACTTACTTTCGCCTAATAACGCGATTTTGGCAAAGAGAGTATCTCCCGCACGGAAGCTGCTACCATCAAATGTTTGCCCTCATTAGACTCCCCTCTGGAAGCGCTTTCACTGCAAGCTGCAGATTCCCTCCTAACAGCAAGCTGTAGGACAGTGTACTGAATTGTAACTTACTTTCGCCTAATAATGCGATTTTGGCAAAGAGAGTATCACCCGCAGGGAAGATGCTAACATCAAATGTTTGCCCTCATTAGACTCCCCTCTGGAAGCGCTTTCACTGCAAGTTGCAGATTCCCTCCTAACAGCAAGCTTTAGGATAGGGTACTGAATTGTAACTTAACTGCGGCTAATAAGGAGAATTTGGCAAAGAGAATATCTCCCGCAGGGAAGATGCTACCATCAAATGTTTGCCCTCATTAGACTCCCCTCTGGAAGCACTTTCACTGCAAGCTGCAGATTCCCTCCTAACAGCAAGCTTTAGGATAGGGTACTGAATTGTAACTTAACTGCGGCTAATAAGGCGATTTTGGCAAAGAGAATATCTCCCGCAGGGAAGCTGCTACCATCAAATCTTTGCCCTCATTAGACTCCCCTCTGGAAGCGCTTTCACTGCAAGCTGCAGATTCCCTCCTAACAGCAAGCTTTAGGATAGGGTACTGAATTGTAACTTACTTTCGCCTAATAATGCGATTTTGCAAAAAGAGTATCTCCCGCAGGGAAGCTGCTACCATCAAATGCTTGCCCTCATTAGACTCCCCTCTGGAAGCGCTTTCACTGCAAGCTGCAGATTCCATCCTAACAGCAAGCTTTAGGATAGGGTACTGAATTGTAACTTAACTGCGGCTAATAAGGAGAATTTGGCAAAGAGAATATCTCCCGCAGGGAAGATGCTACCATCAAATGTTTGCCCTCATTAGAAGCCCCTCTGGAAGCACTTTCACTGCAAGCTGCAGATTCCCTCCTAACAGCAAGCTTTAGGATAGGGTACTGAATTGTAACTTATTTCGCCTAATAATGCGATTTTGGAAAAGAGACTATCTCCCGCAGGGAAGCTGCTACCATCAAATATTTGCCCTCATTAGACTCTCGTCTGGAAGCGCTTTCACTGCAAGCTGCAGATTCCCTCCTAACAGCAAGCTTTAGGATAGGGTACTGAATTGTAACTTACTTTCGCCTAATAATGCGATTTTGCAAAAAGAGTATCTCCCGCAGGGAAGCTGCTACCATCAAATGCTTGCCCTCATTAGACTCCCCTCTGGAAGCGCTTTCACTGCAAGCTGCAGATTCCCTCCTAACAGCAATCTTTAGGAAAGGGTACTGAATTGTAACGTACTTTCGCCTAATAATGCGATTTTAGCAAAGAGACTTTCTCCCGCAGGGAAGCTGCTACCATCAAATGTTTGCCCTCATTAGACTCCCCTCTGGAAGCGCTTTCACTGCAAGCTGCAGATTCCCTCCTAACAGCAAGCTTTAGGATAGGGTACTGAATTGTAACTTACTTTCGCCTAATAATGCGATTTTGGCAAAGAGAGTATCTCCCGCAGGGAAGCTGCTACCATCAAATGTTTGCCCTCATTAGACTCCCCTCTGGAAGCGCTTTCACTGCAAGCTGCAGATTCCCTCCTAACAGCAAGCTTTAGGATAGGGTACTGAATTGTAACTTCCTTTCGCCTAATAATGCGATTTGGCAAAGAGAGTATCTCCCGCAGGGAAGCTGCTACCATCAAATGTTTGCCCTCATTAGACTCCCCTCTGGAAGCGCTTTCACTGCAAGCTGCAGATTCCCTCCTAACAGCAATCTTTAGGAAAGGGTACTGAATTGTAACTTACTTTCGCCTAATAATGCGATTTTGGCAAAGAGAGTATCTCCCGCAGGGAAGCTGCTACCATCAAATGTTTGCCCTCATTAGACTCCCCTCTGGAAGTGCTTTCACTGCAAGCTGCAGATTCCCTCCTAACAGCAAGCTTTAGGATAGGGTACTGAATTGTAACTTACTTTCGCATAATAATGCGATTTTGGCAAAGAGAGTATCTCCCGCAGGGAAGCTGCTACCATCAAATATTTGCCCTCATTAGACTCTCCACTGGAAGCGCTTTTACTGCAAGCTGCAGATTCCCTCCTAACAGCAAGCTTTAGGATAGGATACTGAATTGTAACTTACTTTCGCCTAATAATGCGATTTTGGCAAAGAGACTATCTCCCGCAGGGAAGCTGCTACCATCAAATGTTTGCCCTCATTAGACTCCCCTCTGGAAGCGCTTTCACTGCAAGCTGCAGATTCCCTCCTAACAGCAATCTTTAGGAAAGGGTACTGAATTGTAACGTACTTTCGCCTAATAATGCGATTTTAGCAAAGAGACTTTCTCCCGCAGGGAAGCTGCTACCATCAAATGTTTGCCCTCATTAGACTCCCCTCTGGAAGCGCTTTCACTGCAAGCTGCAGATTCCCTCCTAACAGCAAGCTTTAGGATAGGGTACTGAATTGTAACTTACTTTCGCCTAATAATGCGATTTTGGCAAAGAGAGTATCTCCCGCAGGGAAGCTGCTACCATCAAATGTTTGCCCTCATTAGACTCCCCTCTGGAAGCGCTTTCACTGCAAGCTGCAGATTCCCTCCTAACAGCAAGCTTTAGGATAGGGTACTGAATTGTAACTTCCTTTCGCCTAATAATGCGATTTGGCAAAGAGAGTATCTCCCGCAGGGAAGCTGCTACCATCAAATGTTTGCCCTCATTAGACTCCCCTCTGGAAGCGCTTTCACTGCAAGCTGCAGATTCCCTCCTAACAGCAATCTTTAGGAAAGGGTACTGAATTGTAACGTACTTTCGCCTAATAATGCGATTTTAGCAAAGAGACTTTCTCCCGCAGGGAAGCTGCTACCATCAAATGTTTGCCCTCATTAGACTCCCCTCTGGAAGTGCTTTCACTGCAAGCTGCAGATTCCCTCCTAACAGCAAGCTTTAGGATAGGGTACTGAATTGTAACTTACTTTCGCATAATAATGCGATTTTGGCAAAGAGAGTATCTCCCGCAGGGAAGCTGCTACCATCAAATATTTGCCCTCATTAGACTCTCCACTGGAAGCGCTTTCACTGCAAGCTGCAGATTCCCTCCTAACAGCAAGCTTTAGGATAGGATACTGAATTGTAACTTACTTTCGCCTAATAATGCGATTTTGGCAAAGAGACTATCTCCCGCAGGGAAGCTGCTACCATCAAATGTTTGCCCTCATTAGACTCCCCTCTGGAAGCGCTTTCACTGCAAGCTGCAGATTCCCTCCTAACAGCAAGCTTTAGGATAGGGTACTGAATTGTAACTTAACTGCGGCTAATAAGGCGATTATGGCAAAGAGAATATCTCCCGCAGGGAAGCTGCTACCATCAAATATTTGCCCTCATTAGAGTCCCCTCTGGAAGCGCTTTCACTGCAAGCTGCAGATTCCCTCCTAACAGCAAGCTTTAGGATAGGGTACTGAATTGTATCTTACTTTCGCCTAATAATGCGATTTTGGCAAAGAGAGTATCTCCCGCAGGGAAGCTGCTACCATCAAATGTTTGCCCTCATTAGACTCCCCTCTGGAAGCGCTTTCACTGCAAGCTGCAGATTCCCTCCTAAAAGCAAGCTGTAGGACAGTGTACTGAATTGTAACTTAACTGCGGCTAATAAGGCGATTTTGGCAAAGAGAGTATCTCCCGCAGGGAAGCTGCTACCATCAAATATTTGCCCTCATTAGACTCCCCTCTGGAAGCGCTTTCACTGCAAGCTGCAGATTCCCTCCTAACAGCAAGCTTTAGGATAGGGTACTGAATTGTAACGTACTTTCGCCTAATAATGCGATTTTAGAAAAGAGACTTTCTCCCGCAGGGAAGCTGCTACCATCAAATGTTTGCCCTCATTAGACTCCCCTCTGGAAGCGCTTTCACTGCAAGCTGCAGATTCCCTCCTAACAGCAAGCTTTAGGATAGGGTACTGAATTGTAACTTACTTTCGCCTAATAATGCGATTTTGGCAAAGAGAGTATCTCCCGCAGGGAAGCTGCTACCATCAAATGTTTGCCCTCATTAGACTCCCCTCTGGAAGCGCTTTCACTGCAGGCTGCAGATTCCCTCCTAACAGCAAGCTTTAGGATAGGGTCCTGAATTGTAACTTACTTTCGCCTAATAATGCGATTTTGGCAAAGAGAGTATCACCCGCAGGGAAGATGCTAACATCAAATGTTTGCCCTCATTAGACTCCCCTCTGGAAGCGCTTTCACTGCAAGTTGCAGATTCCCTCCTAACAGCAAGCTTTAGGATAGGGTACTGAATTGTATCTTAACTGCGGCTAATAAGGAGAATTTGGCAAAGAGAATATCTCCCGCAGGGAAGATGCTACCATCAAATGTTTGCCCTCATTAGACTCCCCTCTGGAAGCACTTTCACTGCAAGCTGCAGATTCCCTCCTAACAGCAAGCTTTAGGATAGGGTACTGAATTGTAACTTAACTGCGGCTAATAAGGCGATTTTGGCAAAGAGAATATCTCCCGCAGGGAAGCTGCTACCATCAAATCTTTGCCCTCATTAGACTCCCCTCTGGAAGCGCTTTCACTGCAAGCTGCAGATTCCCTCCTAACAGCAAGCTTTAGGATAGGGTACTGAATTGTAACTTACTTTCGCCTAATAATGCGATTTTGCAAAAAGAGTATCTCCCGCAGGGAAGCTGCTACCATCAAATGCTTGCCCTCATTAGACTCCCCTCTGGAAGCGATTTCACTGCAAGCTGCAGATTCCCTCCTAACAGCAATCTTTAGGAAAGGGTACTGAATTGTAACGTACTTTCGCCTAATAATGCGATTTTAGCAAAGAGACTTTCTCCCGCAGGGAAGCTGCTACCATCAAATGTTTGCCCTCATTAGACTCCCCTCTGGAAGTGCTTTCACTGCAAGCTGCAGATTCCCTCCTAACAGCAAGG
Source organism: Phaenicophaeus curvirostris (assembly GCF_032191515.1). NCBI lineage: Eukaryota > Metazoa > Chordata > Aves > Cuculiformes > Cuculidae > Phaenicophaeus > Phaenicophaeus curvirostris. Next base: position 156,403 of record NW_027206738.1, read on the forward strand.
TTTATGATAGGGTACTGAATTGTAACTTACTTTCGCCTAATAATGCGATTTTGGCAAAGAGAGTATCTCCCGCAGGGAAGCTGCTACCATCAAATGTTTGCCCTCATTAGACTCCCCTCTGGAAGCGCTTTCACTGCAAGCTGCAGATTCCCTCCTAACAGCAAGCTTTAGGATAGGGTACTGAATTGTAACTTCCTTTCGCCTAATAATGCGATTTGGCAAAGAGAGTATCTCCCGCAGGGAAGCTGCTACCATCAAATGTTTGCCCTCATTAGACTCCCCTCTGGAAGCGCTTTCACTGCAAGCTGCAGATTCCCTCCTAACAGCAATCTTTAGGAAAGGGTACTGAATTGTAACGTACTTTCGCCTAATAATGCGATTTTAGCAAAGAGAGTATCTCCCGCAGGGAAGCTGCTACCATCAAATGTTTGCCCTCATTAGACTCCCCTCTGGAAGCGCTTTCACTGCAAGCTGCAGATTCCCTCCTAACAGCAAGCTTTAGGATAGGGTACTGAATTGTAACTTACTTTCGCCTAATAATGCGATTTTGGCAAAGAGAGTATCTCCCGCAGGGAAGCTGCTACCATCAAATGTTTGCCCTCATTAGACTCCCCTCTGGAAGCGCTTTCACTGCAGGCTGCAGATTCCCTCCTAACAGCAAGCTTTAGGATAGGGTCCTGAATTGTAACTTACTTTCGCCTAATAATGCGATTTTGGCAAAGAGAGTATCACCCGCAGGGAAGATGCTAACATCAAATGTTTGCCCTCATTAGACTCCCCTCTGGAAGCGCTTTCACTGCAAGTTGCAGATTCCCTCCTAACAGCAAGCTTTAGGATAGGGTACTGAATTGTAACTTAACTGCGGCTAATAAGGAGAATTTGGCAAAGAGAATATCTCCCGCAGGGAAGATGCTACCATCAAATGTTTGCCCTCATTAGACTCCCCTCTGGAAGCACTTTCACTGCAAGCTGCAGATTCCCTCCTAACAGCAAGCTTTAGGATAGGGTACTGAATTGTAACTTACTTTCGCCTAATAATGCGATTTTGGCAAAGAGAGTATCTCCCGCAGGGAAGCTGCTACCATCAAATGTTTGCCCTCATTAGACTCCCCTCTGGAAGCGCTTTCACTGCAAGCTGCAGATTCCCTCCTAACAGCAAGCTTTAGGATAGGGTACTGAATTGTAACTTCCTTTCGCCTAATAATGCGATTTGGCAAAGAGAGTATCTCCCGCAGGGAAGCTGCTACCATCAAATGTTTGCCCTCATTAGACTCCCCTCTGGAAGCGCTTTCACTGCAAGCTGCAGATTCCCTCCTAACAGCAATCTTTAGGAAAGGGTACTGAATTGTAACGTACTTTCGCCTAATAATGCGATTTTAGCAAAGAGACTTTCTCCCGCAGGGAAGCTGCTACCATCAAATGTTTGCCCTCATTAGACTCCCCTCTGGAAGTGCTTTCACTGCAAGCTGCAGATTCCCTCCTAACAGCAAGCTTTAGGATAGGGTACTGAATTGTAACTTACTTTCGCATAATAATGCGATTTTGGCAAAGAGAGTATCTCCCGCAGGGAAGCTGCTACCATCAAATATTTGCCCTCATTAGACTCTCCACTGGAAGCGCTTTCACTGCAAGCTGCAGATTCCCTCCTAACAGCAAGCTTTAGGATAGGGTACTGAATTGTAACTTAACTGCGGCTAATAAGGCGATTATGGCAAAGAGAATATCTCCCGCAGGGAAGCTGCTACCATCAAATATTTGCCCTCATTAGAGTCCCCTCTGGAAGCGCTTTCACTGCAAGCTGCAGATTCCCTCCTAACAGCAAGCTTTAGGATAGGGTACTGAATTGTATCTTACTTTCGCCTAATAATGCGATTTTGGCAAAGAGAGTATCTCCCGCAGGGAAGCTGCTACCATCAAATGTTTGCCCTCATTAGACTCCCCTCTGGAAGCGCTTTCACTGCAAGCTGCAGATTCCCTCCTAAAAGCAAGCTGTAGGACAGTGTACTGAATTGTAACTTAACTGCGGCTAATAAGGCGATTTTGGCAAAGAGAGTATCTCCCGCAGGGAAGCTGCTACCATCAAATATTTGCCCTCATTAGACTCCCCTCTGGAAGCGCTTTCACTGCAAGCTGCAGATTCCCTCCTAACAGCAAGCTTTAGGATAGGGTACTGAATTGTAACGTACTTTCGCCTAATAATGCGATTTTAGCAAAGAGACTTTCTCCCGCAGGGAAGCTGCTACCATCAAATGTTTGCCCTCATTAGACTCCCCTCTGGAAGCGCTTTCACTGCAAGCTGCAGATTCCCTCCTAACAGCAAGCTTTAGGATAGGGTACTGAATTGTAACTTACTTTCGCCTAATAATGCGATTTTGGCAAAGAGAGTATCTCCCGCAGGGAAGCTGCTACCATCAAATGTTTGCCCTCATTAGACTCCCCTCTGGAAGCGCTTTCACTGCAGGCTGCAGATTCCCTCCTAACAGCAAGCTTTAGGATAGGGTCCTGAATTGTAACTTACTTTCGCCTAATAATGCGATTTTGGCAAAGAGAGTATCACCCGCAGGGAAGATGCTAACATCAAATGTTTGCCCTCATTAGACTCCCCTCTGGAAGCGCTTTCACTGCAAGTTGCAGATTCCCTCCTAACAGCAAGCTTTAGGATAGGGTACTGAATTGTAACTTAACTGCGGCTAATAAGGAGAATTTGGCAAAGAGAATATCTCCCGCAGGGAAGATGCTACCATCAAATGTTTGCCCTCATTAGACTCCCCTCTGGAAGCACTTTCACTGCAAGCTGCAGATTCCCTCCTAACAGCAAGCTTTAGGATAGGGTACTGAATTGTAACTTAACTGCGGCTAATAAGGCGATTTTGGCAAAGAGAATATCTCCCGCAGGGAAGCTGCTACCATCAAATCTTTGCCCTCATTAGACTCCCCTCTGGAAGCGCTTTCACTGCAAGCTGCAGATTCCCTCCTAACAGCAAGCTTTAGGATAGGGTACTGAATTGTAACTTACTTTCGCCTAATAATGCGATTTTGCAAAAAGAGTATCTCCCGCAGGGAAGCTGCTACCATCAAATGCTTGCCCTCATTAGACTCCCCTCTGGAAGCGATTTCACTGCAAGCTGCAGATTCCCTCCTAACAGCAATCTTTAGGAAAGGGTACTGAATTGTAACGTACTTTCGCCTAATAATGCGATTTTAGCAAAGAGACTTTCTCCCGCAGGGAAGCTGCTACCATCAAATGTTTGCCCTCATTAGACTCCCCTCTGGAAGTGCTTTCACTGCAAGCTGCAGATTCCCTCCTAACAGCAAGGTTTATGATAGGGTACTGAATTGTAACTTACTTTCGCCTAATAATGCGATTTTGGCAAAGAGAGTATCTCCCGCAGGGAAGCTGCTACCATCAAATGTTTGCCCTCATTAGACTCCCCTCTGGAAGCGCTTTCACTGCAAGCTGCAGATTCCCTCCTAACAGCAAGCTTTAGGATAGGGTACTGAATTGTAACTTCCTTTCGCCTAATAATGCGATTTGGCAAAGAGAGTATCTCCCGCAGGGAAGCTGCTACCATCAAATGTTTGCCCTCATTAGACTCCCCTCTGGAAGCGCTTTCACTGCAAGCTGCAGATTCCCTCCTAACAGCAATCTTTAGGAAAGGGTACTGAATTGTAACGTACTTTCGCCTAATAATGCGATTTTAGCAAAGAGACTTTCTCCCGCAGGGAAGCTGCTACCATCAAATGTTTGCCCTCATTAGACTCCCCTCTGGAAGCGCTTTCACTGCAAGCTGCAGATTCCCTCCTAACAGCAAGCTTTAGGATAGGGTACTGAATTGTAACTTACTTTCGCCTAATAATGCGATTTTGGCAAAGAGAGTATCTCCCGCAGGGAAGCTGCTACCATCAAATGTTTGCCCTCATTAGACTCCCCTCTGGAAGCGCTTTCACTGCAGGCTGCAGATTCCCTCCTAACAGCAAGCTTTAGGATAGGGTCCTGAATTGTAACTTACTTTCGCCTAATAATGCGATTTTGGCAAAGAGAGTATCACCCGCAGGGAAGATGCTAACATCAAATGTTTGCCCTCATTAGACTCCCCTCTGGAAGCGCTTTCACTGCAAGTTGCAGATTCCCTCCTAACAGCAAGCTTTAGGATAGGGTACTGAATTGTAACTTAACTGCGGCTAATAAGGAGAATTTGGCAAAGAGAATATCTCCCGCAGGGAAGATGCTACCATCAAATGTTTGCCCTCATTAGACTCCCCTCTGGAAGCACTTTCACTGCAAGCTGCAGATTCCCTCCTAACAGCAAGCTTTAGGATAGGGTACTGAATTGTAACTTAACTGCGGCTAATAAGGCGATTTTGGCAAAGAGAATATCTCCCGCAGGGAAGCTGCTACCATCAAATCTTTGCCCTCATTAGACTCCCCTCTGGAAGCGCTTTCACTGCAAGCTGCAGATTCCCTCCTAACAGCAAGCTTTAGGATAGGGTACTGAATTGTAACTTACTTTCGCCTAATAATGCGATTTTGCAAAAAGAGTATCTCCCGCAGGGAAGCTGCTACCATCAAATATTTGCCCTCATTAGACTCCCCTCTGGAAGCGATTTCACTGCAAGCTGCAGATTCCCTCCTAACAGCAATCTTTAGGAAAGGGTACTGAATTGTAACGTACTTTCCCCTAATAATGCGATTTTAGCAAAGAGACTTTCTCCCGCAGGGAAGCTGCTACCATCAAATGTTTGCCCTCATTAGACTCCCCTCTGGAAGTGCTTTCACTGCAAGCTGCAGATTCCCTCCTAACAGCAAGGTTTATGATAGGGTACTGAATTGTAACTTACTTTCGCCTAATAATGCGATTTTGGCAAAGAGAGTATCTCCCGCAGGGAAGCTGCTACCATCAAATGTTTGCCCTCATTAGACTCCCCTCTGGAAGCGCTTTCACTGCAAGCTGCAGATTCCCTCCTAACAGCAAGCTTTAGGATAGGGTACTGAATTGTAACTTCCTTTCGCCTAATAATGCGATTTGGCAAAGAGAGTATCTCCCGCAGGGAAGCTGCTACCATCAAATGTTTGCCCTCATTAGACTCCCCTCTGGAAGCGCTTTCACTGCAAGCTGCAGATTCCCTCCTAACAGCAATCTTTAGGAAAGTGTACTGAATTGTAACGTACTTTCGCCTAATAATGCGATTTTAGCAAAGAGACTTTCTCCCGCAGGGAAGCTGCTACCATCAAATGTTTGCCCTCATTAGACTCCCCTCTGGAAGCGCTTTCACTGCAAGCTGCAGATTCCCTCCTAACAGCAAGCTTTAGGATAGGATACTGAATTGTAACTTACTTTCGCCTAATAATGCGATTTTGGCAAAGAGACTATCTCCCGCAGGGAAGCTGCTACCATCAAATGTTTGCCCTCATTAGACTCCCCTCTGGAAGCGCTTTCACTGCAAGCTTCAGATTCCCTCCTAACAGCAAGCTTTAGGATAGGGTACTGAATTGTAACTTAACTGCGGCTAATAAGGCGATTTTGGCAAAGAGAATATCTCCCGCAGGGAAGCTGCTACCATCAAATATTTGCCCTCATTTGAGTCCCCTCTGGAAGCGCTTTCACTGCAAGCTGCAGATTCCCTCCTAACAGCAAGCTTTAGGATAGGGTACTGAATTGTATCTTACTTTCGCCTAATAATGCGATTTTGGCAAAGAGAGTATCACCCGCAGGGAAGCTGCTACCATCAAATGTTTGCCCTCATTAGACTCCCCTCTGGAAGCGCTTTCACTGCAAGCTGCAGATTCCCTCCTAACAGCAAGCTGTAGGACAGTGTACTGAATTGTAACTTAACTGCGGCTAATAAGGCGATTTTGGCAAAGAGAATATCTCCCGCAGGGAAGCTGCTACCATCAAATGTTTGCCCTCATTAGACTCCCCTCTGGAAGCGCTTTCACTGCAAGCGGCAGATTCCCTCCTAACAGCAAGCTTTAGGATAGGGTACTGAATTCTATCTTAACTGCGCCTAATAATGCGATTTTGGCAAAAGAGTATCTCCCGCAGGGAAGCTGCTACCATCAAATGTTTGCCCTCATTAGACTCCCCTCTGGAAGCGCTTTCACTGCAAGCTGCAGATTCCCTCTTAACAGCAAGCTGTAGGACAGTGTAATGAATTGTATCTTAACTGCGTCTAATAATGCGATTTTGGCAAAGAGAGTATCTCCCGCAGGGAAGCTGCTACCATCAAATATTTGCCCTCATTAGACTCCCCTCTGGAAGCGCTTTCACTGCAAGCTGCAGATTCCCTCCTAACAGCAAGCTTTAGGATAGGGTACTGAATTGTAACTTACTTTCGCCTAATAATGCGATTTTGGAAAAGAGAATATCTCCCGCAGGGAAGCTGTTACCATCAAATGTTTGCCCTCATTACACTCCCCTCTGGAAGCGCTTTCACTGCAAGTGGCAGATTCCCACCTAACAGCAAGCTTTAGGATAGGGTACTGCATTGTATCTTAGTTTCGCCTAATAATGCTATTTTGGCAAAGAGACTATCTCCCGCAGGGAAGCTGCTACCATCAAATGTTTGCCCTCATTAGACTCCCCTCTGGAAGCGCTTTCACTGCAAGCTGCAGATTCCCTCCTAACAGCAAGCTTTAGGATAGGGTACTGAATTGTAACTTAACTGCGGCTAATAAGGCGATTTCGGAAAAGAGAGTATATCCTGCAGGGAAGCTGCTACCATCAAATGTTTGCCCTCATTAGACTCCCCTCTGGAAGCGCTTTCACTGCAAGCTGCAGATTCCCTCCTAACAGCAAGCTTTAGGATAGGGTACTGAATTGTAACTTACTTTCGCCTAATAATGCGATTTTGGCAAAGAGAATATATCCCGCAGGGAAGCTGCTACCATCAAATGTTTGCCCTCATTAGACTCCCCTCTGGAAGCGCTTTCACTGCAAGCTGCAGATTCCCTCCTAACAGCAAGCTTTAGCATAGGGTACTGAATTGTAACTTACTTTCGCCTAATAATGCGATTTTGGCAAAGAGAGTATCTCCCGCAGGGAAGCTGCTACCATCAAATGTTTGCCCTCATTAGACTCCCCTCTGGAAGCGCTTTCACTGCAAGCTGCAGATTCCCTCCTAACAGCAAGCTGTAGGACACTGTACTGAATTGTATCTTAACTGCGTCTAATGAGGCGATTTTGGCAAAGAGAATATCTCCCGCAGGGAAGCTGTTACCATCAAATGTTTGCCCTCATTAGACTCCCCTCTGGAAGCGCTTTCACTGCAAGCTGCAGATTCCCTCCTAACAGCAAGCTTTAGGATAGGGTACTGAATTGTAACTTACTTTCGCCTAATAATGCGATTGTGGCAAAGAGAGTATCTCCCGCAGGGAAGCTGCTACCATCAAATGTTTGCCCTCATTACAATCCCCTCTGGAAGCACTTTCACTGCAAGCTGCAGATTCCCTCCTAACAGCAAGCTTTAGGATAGGGTACTGAATTGTAACTTACTTTCGCCTAATAATGCGGTTTTTGCAAAGAGAATATCTCCCGCAGGGAAACTGCTACCATCAAATATTTGCCCTCATTAGACTCCCCTCTGGAAGCGCTTTCACTGCAAGCTGCAGATTCCCTCCTAACAGCAAGCTTTAGGATAGGGTACTGAATTGTAACTTACTTTCGCCTAATAATGCGATTTTGGCAAAGAGAGTATCTCCCGCAGGGAAGCTGCTACCATCAAATGTTTGCCCTCATTAGACTACCCTGTGGAAGCGCTTTCACTGCAAGCTGCAGATTCCCTCCTAACAGCAAGCTTTAGGATAGGGTACTGAATTGTAACTTACTTTCGCCTAATAAAGCGATTTTGGCAAAGAGAATATCTCCCGCAGGGAAGCTGCTACCATCAAATGTTTGCCCTCATTAGACTCCCCTCTGGAAGCGCTTTCACTACAAGCTGCAGATTCCCTCCTAACAGCAAGCTGTAGGAGAGTGTACTGAATTGTAACTTAACTGCGGCTAATAATGCGATTTTGGCAAAGAGAATATCTCCCGCAGGGAAGCTGCTACCATCAAATGCTTGCCCTCATTAGACTCCCTTCTGGAAGCGCTTTCACTGCAAGCTGCAGATTCCCTCCTAACAGCAAGCTTTAGGATAGTGTACTGAATTGTAACTTAACTGCGGCTAATAAGGGGATTATGGCAAAGAGAATATCTCCCGCAGGGAAGCTGCTACCATCAAATATTTGCCCTCATTAGACTCCCCTCTGGAAGCGCTTTCACTGCAAGCTGCAGATTCCCTCCTAACAGCAAGCTTTAGGATAGGGTCCTGAATTGTAACTTACTTTCGCCTAATAATGCGATTCTGGCAAAGAGAGTATCTCCCGCAGGGAAGCTGCTACCATCAAATGTTTGCCCTCATTAGACTCCCCTCTGGAAGCGCTTTCACTGCAAGCTGCAGATTCCCTCCTAACAGCAAGCTTTAGGATAGGGTACTGAATTGTAACTTACTTTCGCCTAATAATGCGATTTTGGCAAAGAGACTATCTCCCGCAGGGAAGCTGCTACCATCAAATGTTTGCCCTCATTAGACTCCCCTCTGGAAGCGCTTTCACTGCAAGCTGCAGATTCCCTCCTAACAGCAATCTTTAGGATAGGGTACTGAATTGTAACTTACTTTCGCCTAATAATGCGATTTTGGCAAAGAGAGTATCTCCCGCAGGGAAGCTGCTACCATCAAATGTTTGCCCTCGTTAGACTCCCCTCTGGAAGCGCTTTCACTGCAAGCTGCAGATTCCCTCCTAACAGCAAGCTTTAGGATAGGGTACTGAATTGTAACTTACTTTCGCCTAATAATGCGATTTTGGAAAAGAGAGTATCTCCCGCAGGGAAGCTGCTACCATCAAATGTTTGCCCTCATTAGACTCCCCTCTGGAAGCGCTTTCACTGCAAGCTGCAGATTCCCTCCTAACAGCAAGCTTTAGGATAGGGTACTGAATTGTAACTTACTTTCGCCTAATAATGCGATTTTGGCAAAGAGAGTATCTCCGGCAGGGAAGCTGCTACCATCAAATGTTTGCCCTCATTAGACTCCCCTCTGGAAGCGCTTTCACTGCAAGCTGCAGATTCCCTCCTAACAGCAAGCTTTAGGATAGGGTACTGAATTGTAACTTAACTGCGGCTAATAAGGCGATTATGGCAAAGAGAATATCTCCCGCAGGGAAGCTGCTACCATCAAATATTTGCCCTCATTAGACTCCCCTCTGGAAGCGCTTTCACTGCAAGCTGCAGATTCCCTCCTAACAGCAAGCTTTAGGATAGGGTACTGAATTGTAACTTACTTTCGCCTAATAATGCGATTGTGGCAAAGAGAGTATCTCCCGCAGGGAAGCTGCTACCATCAAATGTTTGCCCTCATTACAATCCCCTCTGGAAGCACTTTCACTGCAAGCTGCAGATTCCCTCCTAACAGCAAGCTTTAGGATAGGGTACTGAATTGTAACTTACTTTCGCCTAATAATGCGGTTTTTGCAAAGAGAATATCTCCCGCAGGGAAACTGCTACCATCAAATATTTGCCCTCATTAGACTCCCCTCTGGAAGCGCTTTCACTGCAAGCTGCAGATTCCCTCCTAACAGCAAGCTTTAGGATAGGGTACTGAATTGTAACTTACTTTCGCCTAATAATGCGATTTTGGCAAAGAGAATATCTCCCGCAGGGAAGCTGCTACCATCAAATGCTTGCCCTCATTAGACTCCCCTCTGGAAGCGCTTTCACTGCAAGCTGCAGATTCCCTCCTAACAGCAAGCTTTAGGATAGGGTACTGAATTGTAACTTACTTTCGCCTAATAATGCGATTAAGGCAAAGAGAATATCTCCCGCAGGGAAGCTGTTACCATCAAATGTTTGCCCTCATTAGACTCCCCCCTGGAAGCGCTTTCACTGCAAGCTGCAGATTCCCTCCTAACAGCAAGCTTTAGGATAGAGTACTGAATTGTAACTTACTTTCGCCTAATAATGCGATTTTGGCAAAGAGAGTATCTCCCGCAGGGAAGCTGCTACCATCAAATGTTTGCCCTCATTAGACTCCCCTCTGGAAGCGCTTTCACTGCAAGCTGCAGATTCCCTCCTAACAGCAAGCTTTAGGATAGTGTACTGAATTGTAACTTAACTGCGGCTAATAAGGCGATTATGGCAAAGAGAATATCTCCCGCAGGGAAGCTGCTACCATCAAATATTTGCCCTCATTAGACTCCCCTCTGGAAGCGCTTTCACTGCAAGCTGCAGATTCCCTCCTAACAGCAAGCTTTAGGATAGGGTACTGAATTGTAACTTACTTTCGCCTAATAATGCGATTTTGGCAAAGAGAGTATCTCCCGCAGGGAAGCTGCTACCATCAAATGTTTGCCCTCATTAGACTCCCCTCTGGAAGCGCTTTCACTGCAAGCTGCAGATTCCCTCCTAACAGCAAGCTTTAGGATAGGGTACTGAATTGTAACTTACTTTCGCCTAATAATGCGATTTTGGCAAAGAGAGTATCTCCCGCAGGGAAGCTGCTACCATCAAAAGTTTGCCCTCATTAGACTCCCCTCTGGAAGCGCTTTCACTGCAAGCTGCAGATTCCCTCCTAACAGCAAGCTTTAGGATAGGGTACTGAATTGTAACTTAACTGCGGCTAATAAGGCGATTATCGCAAAGAGAATATCTCCCGCAGGGAAGCTGCTACCATCAAATATTTGCCCTCATTAGACTCCCCTCTGGAAGCGCTTTCACTGCAAGCTGCAGATTCCCTCCTAACAGCAAGCTTTAGGATAGGGTACTGAATTGTAACTTACTTTCGCCTAATAATGCGATTTTGGCAAAGAGAATATCTCCCGCAGGGAAGCTGCTACCATCAAATCTTTGCCCTCATTAGACTCCCCTCTGGAAGCGCTTTCACTGCAAGCTGCAGATTCCCTCCTAACAGCAAGCTTTAGGATAGGGTACTGAATTGTAACTTAACTGCGGCTAATAAGGCGATTTCGGAAAAGAGAGTATATCCTGCAGGGAAGCTGCTACCATCAAATGTTTGCCCTCGTTAGACTCCCCTCTGGAAGCGCTTTCACTGCAAGCTGCAGATTCCCTCCTAACAGCAAGCTTTAGGATAGGGTACTGAATTGTAACTTACTTTCGCCTAATAATGCGATTTTGGCAAAGAGAATATATCCCGCAGGGAAGCTGCTACCATCAAATGTTTGCCCTCATTAGACTCCCCTCTGGAAGCGCTTTCACTGCAAGCTGCAGATTCCCTCCTAACAGCAAGCTTTAGGATAGGGTACTGAATTGTAACTTACTTTCGCATATTAATGTGATTTTGGCAAAGAGAGTATCTCCCGCAGGGAAACTGCTACCATCAAATGTTTGCCCTCATTAGACTCCCTTCTGGAAGCGCTTTCACTGCAAGCTGCAGATTCCCTCCTAACAGCAAGCTGTAGGACACTGTACTGAATTGTATCTTAACTGCGTCTAATGAGGCGATTTTGGCAAAGAGAATATCTCCCGCAGGGAAGCTGTTACCATCAAATGTTTGCCCTCATTAGACTCCCCTCTGGAAGCGCTTTCACTGCAAGCTGCAGATTCCCTCCTAACAGCAAGCTTTAGGAAAGGGTACTGAATTGTAACTTACTTTCGCCTAATAATGCGATTGTGGCAAAGAGAGTATCTCCCGCAGGGAAGCTGCTACCATCAAATGTTTGCCCTCATTACAATCCCCTCTGGAAGCACTTTCACTGCAAGCTGCAGATTCCCTCCTAACAGCAAGCTTTAGGATAGGGTACTGAATTGTAACTTACTTTCGCCTAATAATGCGGTTTTTGCAAAGAGAATATCTCCCGCAGGGAAGCTGCTACCATCAAATATTTGCCCTCCTTAGACTCCCCTCTGGAAGCGCTTTCACTGCAAGCGGCAGATTCCCTCCTAACAGCAAGCTTTAGGATAGGGTACTGAATTGTAACTTACTTTCGCCTAATAAAGCGATTTTGGCAAAAAGAGTATCTCCCGCAGGGAAGCTGCTACCATCAAATGTTTGCCCTCCTTAGACTCCCCTCTGGAAGCGCTTTCACTGCAAGCTGCAGATTCCCTCCTAACAGCAAGCTTTAGGATAGGGTACTGAATTGTAACTTACTTTCGCATAATAATGCGATTTTGGCAAAGAGACTATCTCCCGCAGGGAAGCTGCTACCATCAAATGTTTGCCCTCATTAGACTACCCTGTGGAAGCGCTTTCACTGCAAGCTGCAGATTCCCTCCTAACAGCAAGCTTTAGGATAGGGTACTGAATTGTAACTTACTTTCGCCTAATAAAGCGATTTTGGCAAAGAGAGTATCTCCCGCAGGGAAGCTGCTACCATCAAATGTTTGCCCTCATTAGACTCCCCTCTGGAAGCGCTTTCACTGCAAGCTGCAGATTCCCTCCTAACAGCAAGCTTTAGGATAGTGTACTGAATTGTAACTTACTTTCGCCTAATAATGCGATTTTGGCAAAGAGAGTATCTCCCGCAGGGAAGCTGCTACCATCAAATGTTTGCCCTCATTAGACTCCCCTCTGGAAGCGCTTTCACTGCAAGCTGCAGATTCCCTCCTAACAGCAAGCTTTAGGATATGGTACTGAATTGTAACTTAACTGCGGCTAATAAGGCGATTATGGCAAAGAGAATATCTCCCGCAGGGATGCTGCTACCATCAAATATTTGCCCTCATTAGACTCCCCTCTGGAAGCGCTTTCACTGCAAGCTGCAGATTCCCTCCTAACAGCAAGCTTTAGGATAGGGTACTGAATTGTAACTTACTTTCGCCTAATAATGCGATTTTGGCAAAGAGAGTATCTCCCGCAGGGAAGCTGCTACCATCAAATGTTTGCCCGCGTTAGACTCCCCTCTGGAAGCGCTTTCACTGCAAGCTGCAGATTCCCTCCTAACAGCAAGCTTTAGGATAGGGTACTGAATTGTAACTTACTTTCGCCTAATAATGCGATTTTGGCAAAGAGAGTATCTCCCGCAGGGAAGCTGCTACCATCAAATGTTTGCCCTCATTAGACTCCCCTCTGGAAGCGCTTTCACTGCAAGCTGCAGATTCCCTCCTAACAGCAAGCTTTAGGATAGGGTACTGAATTGTAACTTACTTTCGCCTAATAATGCGATTTTGGCAAAGAGAGTATCTCCCGCAGGGAAGCTGCTACCATCAAATGTTTGCCCTCATTAGACTCCCCTCTGGAAGCGCTTTCACTGCAAGCTGCAGATTCCCTCCTAACAGCAAGCTTTAGGATAGGGTACTGAATTGTAACTTACTTTCGCCTAATAATGCGATTTTGGAAAAGAGAGTATCTCCCGCAGGGAAGCTGCTACCATCAAATGTTTGCCCTCATTAGACTCCCCTCTGGAAGCGCTTTCACTGCAAGCTGCAGATTCCCTCCTAACAGCAAGCTTTAGGATAGGGTACTGAATTGTAACTTACTTTCGCCTAATAATGTGATTTTGGCAAAGAGAGTATCTCCGGCAGGGAAGCTGCTACCATCAAATGTTTGCCCTCATTAGACTCCCCTCTGGAAGCGCTTTCACTGCAAGCTGCAGATTCCCTCCTAACAGCAAGCTTTAGGATAGGGTACTGAATTGTAACTTAACTGCGGCTAATAAGGCGATTATGGCAAAGAGAATATCTCCCGCAGGGAAGCTGCTACCATCAAATATTTGCCCTCATTAGACTCCCCTCTGGAAGCGCTTTCACTGCAAGCTGCAGATTCCCTCCTAACAGCAAGCTTTAGGATAGGGTACTGAATCGTAACTTACTTTCGCCTAATAATGCGATTTTGGCAAAGAGAGTATCTCCCGCAGGGAAGCTGCTACCATCAAATCTTTGCCCTCATTAGACTCCCCTCTGGAAGCGCTTTCACTGCAAGCTGCAGATTCCCTCCTAACAGCAAGCTTTAGGATAGGGTACTGAATTGTAACTTACTTTCGCATAATAAAGCGATATTGTCAAAGAGACTATCTCCCGCAGGGAAGCTGCTACCATCAAATGTTTGCCCTCATTAGACTCCCCTCTGGAAGCGCTTTCACTGCAAGCTGCAGATTCCCTCCTAACAGCAAGCTTTAGGATAGGGTCCTGAATTGTAACTTAATTTCGCCTAATAATGCGATTTTGGCAAAGAGAGTATCTCCCGCAGGGAAGCTGCTACCATCAAATGTTTGCCCTCATTAGACTCCCCTCTGGAAGCGCTTTCACTGCAAGCTGCAGATTCCCTCCTAACAGCAAGCTTTAGGATAGGGTACTGAATTGAAACTTACTCTCGCCTAAAAATGCGATTTTGGCAAAGAGAGTATCTCCGGCAGGGAAGCTGCTACCATCAAATGTTTGCCCTCATTAGACTCCCCTCTGGAAGCGCTTTCACTGCAAGCTGCAGATTCCCTCCTAACAGCAAGCTTTAGGATAGGGTACTGAATTGTAACTCACTTTCGCCTAATAATGCGATTTTGGCAAAGAGAGTATCTCCCGCAGGGAAGCTGCTACCATCAAATGTTTGCCCTCATTAGACTCCCCTCTGGAAGCGCTTTCACTGCAAGCTGCAGATTCCCTCCTAACAGCAAGCTTTAGGATAGGGTACTGAATTGTAACTTACTTTCGCCTAATAATGCGATTTTGGCAAAGAGAGTATCTCCCGCAGGGAAGCTGCTACCATCAAATGTTTGCCCTCATTAGACTCCCCTCTGGAAGCGCTTTCACTGCAAGCTGCAGATTCCCTCCTAACAGCAAGCTTTAGGATAGGGTACTGAATTGTAACTTACTTTCGCATAATAATGCGATTTTGGCAAAGAGACTATCTCCGGCAGGGAAGCTGCTACCATCAAATGCTTGCCCTCATTAGACTCCCCTCTGGAAGCGCTTTCACTGCAAGCTGCAGATTCCCTCCTAACAGCAAGCTTTAGGATAGGGTACTGAATTGTATCTTAACTGCGGCTAATAAGGCGATTATGGCAAAGAGAATATCTCCCGCAGGGAAGCTGCTACCATCAAATATTTGCCCTCATTAGACTCCCCTCTGGAAGCGCTTTCACTGCAAGCTGCAGATTCCCTCCTAACAGCAAGCTTTAGGATAGGGTACTGAATTGTAACTTACTTTCGCCTAATAATGCGATTTTGGCAAAGAGACTATCTCCCGCAGGGAAGCTGCTACCATCAAATGTTTGCCCTCGTTAGACTCCCCTCTGGAAGCGCTTTCACTGCAAGCTGCAGATTCCCTCCTAACAGCAAGCTTTAGGATAGTGTACTGAATTGTAACTTACTTTCGCCTAATAATGCGATTTTGGCAAAGAGAGTATCTCCCGCAGGGAAGCTGCTACCATCAAATGTTTGCCCTCATTAGACTCCCCTCTGGAAGCGCTTTCACTGCAAGCTGCAGATTCCCTCCTAACAGCAAGCTTTAGGATAGGGTACTGAATTGTAACTTACTTTAGCCTAATAATGCGATTTTGGCAAAGAGAGTATCTCCCGCAGGGAAGCTGCTACCATCAAATGTTTGCCCTCGTTAGACTCCCCTCTGGAAGCGCTTTCACTGCAAGCGGCAGATTCCCTCCTAACAGCAAGCTTTAGGATAGGGTACTGAATTGTAACTTACTTTCGCCTAATAATGCGATTTTGGCAAAGAGAGTATCTCCCGCAGGGAAGCTGCTACCATCAAATGTTTGCCCTCATTAGACTACCCTGTGGAAGCGCTTTCACTGCAAGCTGCAGATTCCCTCCTAACAGCAAGCTTTAGGATAGGGTATTGAATTGTATCTTACTTTCGTCTAATAATGCGATTTTGGCAAAGAGAATATCTCCCGCAGGGAAGCTGCTACCATCAAATGTTTGCCCTCATTAGACTACCCTGTGGAAGCGCTTTCACTGCAAGCTGCAGATTCCCTCCTAACAGCAAGCTTTAGGATAGGGTACTGAATTGTAACTTACTTTCGCCTAATAATGCGATTGTGGCAAAGAGAGTATCTCCCGCAGGGAAGCTGCTACCATCAAATGTTTGCCCTCATTACAATCCCCTCTGGAAGCACTTTCACTGCAAGGTGCAGATTCCCTCCTAACAGCAAGCTTTAGGATAGGGTACTGAATTGTAACTTACTTTCGCCTAATAATGCGGTTTTTGCAAAGAGAATATCTCCCGCAGGGAAACTGCTACCATCAAATATTTGCAATCATTAGACTCCCCTCTGGAAGCGCTTTCACTGCAAGCTGCAGATTCCCTCCTAACAGCAAGCTTTAGGATAGGGTACTGAATTGTAACTTACTTTCGCCTAATAAAGCGATTTTGGCAAAGAGAATATCTCCCGCAGGGAAGCTGCTACCATCAAATGTTTGCCCTCATTAGACTCCCCTCTGGAAGCGCTTTCACTGCAAGCTGCAGATTCCCTCCTAACAGCAAGCTGTAGGAGAGTGTACTGAATTGTAACTTAACTGCGGCTAATAATGCGATTTTGGCAAAGAGAATATCTCCCGCAGGGAAGCTGCTACCATCAAATGCTTGCCCTCATTAGACTCCCCTCTGGAAGCGCTTTCACTGCAAGCTGCAGATTCCCTCCTAACAGCAAGCTTTAGGATAGTGTACTGAATTTTAACTTAACTGCGGCTAATAAGGCGATTATGGCAAAGAGAATATCTCCCGCAGGGAAGCTGCTACCATCAAATGTTTGCCCTCATTAGACTCCCCTCTGGAAGCGCTTTCACTGCAAGCTGCAGATTCCCTCCTAACAGCAAGCTTTAGGATAGGGTCCTGAATTGTAACTTACTTTCGCCTAATAATGCGATTCTGGCAAAGAGAGTATCTCCCGCAGGGAAGCTGCTACCATCAAATGTTTGCCCTCATTAGACTCCCCTCTGGAAGCGCTTTCACTGCAAGCTGCAGATTCCCTCCTAACAGCAAGCTTTAGGATAGGGTACTGAATTGTAACTTACTTTCGCCTAATAATGCGATTTTGGCAAAGAGACTATCTCCCGCAGGGAAGCTGCTACCATCAAATGTTTGCCCTCATTAGACTCCCCTCTGGAAGCGCTTTCACTGCAAGCTGCAGATTCCCTCCTAACAGCAATCTTTAGGATAGGGTACTGAATTGTAACTTACTTTCGCCTAATAATGCGATTTTGGCAAAGAGAGTATCTCCCGCAGGGAAGCTGCTACCATCAAATGTTTGCCCTCGTTAGACTCCCCTCTGGAAGCGCTTTCACTGCAAGCTGCAGATTCCCTCCTAACAGCAAGCTTTAGGATAGGGTACTGAATTGTAACTTACTTTCGCCTAATAATGCGATTTTGGAAAAGAGAGTATCTCCCGCAGGGAAGCTGCTACCATCAAATGTTTGCCCTCATTAGACTCCCCTCTGGAAGCGCTTTCACTGCAAGCTGCAGATTCCCTCCTAACAGCAAGCTTTAGGATAGGGTACTGAATTGTAACTTACTTTCGCCTAATAATGCGATTTTGGCAAAGAGAGTATCTCCCGCAGGGAAGCTGCTACCATCAAATGTTTGCCCTCATTAGACTCCCCTCTGGAAGCGCTTTCACTGCAAGCTGCAGATTCCCTCCTAACAGCAAGCTTTAGGATAGGGTACTGAATTGTAACTTAACTGCGGCTAATAAGGCGATTATGGCAAAGAGAATATCTCCCGCAGGGAAGCTGCTACCATCAAATATTTGCCCTCATTAGACTCCCCTCTGGAAGCGCTTTCACTGCAAGCTGCAGATTCCCTCCTAACAGCAAGCTTTAGGATAGGGTACTGAATTGTAACTTACTTTCGCCTAATAATGCGATTGTGGCAAAGAGAGTATCTCCCGCAGGGAAGCTGCTACCATCAAATGTTTGCCCTCATTACAATCCCCTCTGGAAGCACTTTCACTGCAAGCTGCAGATTCCCTCCTAACAGCAAGCTTTAGGATAGGGTACTGAATTGTAACTTACTTTCGCCTAATAATGCGATTTTGGCAAAGAGAGTATCTCCCGCAGGGAAGCTGCTACCATCAAATGTTTGCCCTCGTTAGACTCCCCTCTGGAAGCGCTTTCACTGCAAGCGGCAGATTCCCTCCTAACAGCAAGCTTTAGGATAGGGTACTGAATTGTAACTTACTTTCGCCTAATAATGCGATTTTGGCAAAGAGAGTATCTCCCGCAGGGAAGCTGCTACCATCAAATGTTTGCCCTCATTAGACTACCCTGTGGAAGCGCTTTCACTGCAAGCTGCAGATTCCCTCCTAACAGCAAGCTTTAGGATAGGGTATTGAATTGTATCTTACTTTCGTCTAATAATGCGATTTTGGCAAAGAGAATATCTCCCGCAGGGAAGCTGCTACCATCAAATGTTTGCCCTCATTAGACTACCCTGTGGAAGCGCTTTCACTGCAAGCTGCAGATTCCCTCCTAACAGCAAGCTTTAGGATAGGCTCCTGAATTGTAACTTACTTTCGCCTAATAAAGCGATTTTGGCAAAGAGAATATCTCCCGCAGGGAAGCTGCTACCATCAAATGTTTGCCCTCATTAGACTCCCCTCTGGAAGCGCTTTCACTGCAAGCTGCAGATTCCCTCCTAACAGCAAGCTTTAGCATAGGGTACTGAATTGTAACTTACTTTCGCCTAATAATGCGATTTTGGCAAAGAGAGTATCTCCCGCAGGGAAGCTGCTACCATCAAATGTTTGCCCTCATTAGACTCCCCTCTGGAAGCGCTTTCACTGCAAGCTGCAGATTCCCTCCTAACAGCAAGCTTCAGGATAGGGTACTGAATTGTAACTTACTTTCGACTATTAATGCGATTTTGGCAAAGAGAGTATCTCCCGCAGGGAAGCTGCTACCATCAAATGTTTGCCCTCATTAGACTCCCCTCTGGAAGCGCTTTCACTGCAAGCTGCAGATTCCCTCCTAACAGCAAGCTGTAGGACACTGTACCGAATTGTAACTTAACTGCGTCTAATGAGGCGATTTTGGCAAAGAGAATATCTCCCGCAGGGAAGCTGTTACCATCAAATGTTTGCCCTCATTAGACTCCCCTCTGGAAGCGCTTTCACTGCAAGCTGCAGATTCCCTCCTAACAGCAAGCTTTAGGATAGGGTACTGAATTGTAACTTACTTTCGCCTAATAATGCGATTGTGGCAAAGAGAGTATCTCCCGCAGGGAAGCTGCTACCATCAAATGTTTGCCCTCATTACAATCCCCTCTGGAAGCACTTTCACTGCAAGCTGCAGATTCCCTCCTAACAGCAAGCTTTAGGATAGGGTACTGAATTGTAACTTACTTTCGCCTAATAATGCGGTTTTTGCAAAGAGAATATCTCCCGCAGGGAAACTGCTACCATCAAATATTTGCAATCATTAGACTCCCCTCTGGAAGCGCTTTCACTGCAAGCTGCAGATTCCCTCCTAACAGCAAGCTTTAGGATAGGGTACTGAATTGTAACTTACTTTCGCCTAATAATGCGATTTTGGCAAAGAGAGTATCTCCCGCAGGGAAGCTGCTACCATCAAATGTTTGCCCTCATTAGACTACCCTGTGGAAGCGCTTTCACTGCAAGCTGCAGATTCCCTCCTAACAGCAAGCTTTAGGATAGGGTACTGAATTGTAACTTACTTTCGCCTAATAAAGCGATTTTGGCAAAGAGAATATCTCCCGCAGGGAAGCTGCTACCATCAAATGTTTGCCCTCATTAGATTCCCCTCTGGAAGCGCTTTCACTGCAAGCTGCAGATTCCCTCCTAACAGCAAGCTGTAGGAGAGTGTACTGAATTGTAACTTAACTGCGGCTAATAATGCGATTTTGGCAAAGAGAATATCTCCCGCAGGGAAGCTGCTACCATCAAATGCTTGCCCTCATTAGACTCCCCTCTGGAAGCGCTTTCACTGCAAGCTGCAGATTCCCTCCTAACAGCAAGCTTTAGGATAGTGTACTGAATTGTAACTTAACTGCGGCTAATAAGGCGATTATGGCAAAGAGAATATCTCCCGCAGGGAAGCTGCTACCATCAAATATTTGCCCTCATTAGACTCCCCTCTGGAAGCGCTTTCACTGCAAGCTGCAGATTCCCTCCTAACAGCAAGCTTTAGGATAGGGTCCTGAATTGTAACTTACTTTCGCCTAATAATGCGATTCTGGCAAAGAGAGTATCTCCCGCAGGGAAGCTGCTACCATCAAATGTTTGCCCTCATTAGACTCCCCTCTGGAAGCGCTTTCACTGCAAGCTGCAGATTCCCTCCTAACAGCAAGCTTTAGGATAGGGTACTGAATTGTAACTTACTTTCGCCTAATAATGCGATTTTGGCAAAGAGACTATCTCCCGCAGGGAAGCTGCTACCATCAAATGTTTGCCCTCATTAGACTCCCCTCTGGAAGCGCTTTCACTGCAAGCTGCAGATTCCCTCCTAACAGCAATCTTTAGGATAGGGTACTGAATTGTAACTTACTTTCGCCTAATAATGCGATTTTGGCAAAGAGAGTATCTCCCGCAGGGAAGCTGCTACCATCAAATGTTTGCCCTCGTTAGACTCCCCTCTGGAAGCGCTTTCACTGCAAGCTGCAGATTCCCTCCTAACAGCAAGCTTTAGGATAGGGTACTGAATTGTAACTTACTTTCGCCTAATAATGCGATTTTGGCAAAGAGAGTATCTCCCGCAGGGAAGCTGCTACCATCAAATGTTTGCCCTCATTAGACTCCCCTCTGGAAGCGCTTTCACTGCAAGCTGCAGATTCCCTCCTAACAGCAAGCTTTAGGATAGGGTACTGAATTGTAACTTAACTGCGGCTAATAAGGCGATTATGGCAAAGAGAATATCTCCCGCAGGGAAGCTGCTACCATCAAATATTTGCCCTCATTAGACTCCCCTCTGGAAGCGCTTTCACTGCAAGCTGCAGATTCCCTCCTAACAGCAAGCTTTAGGATAGGGTACTGAATTGTAACTTACTTTCGCTTAATAATGCGATTGTGGCAAAGAGAGTATCTCCCGCAGGGAAGCTGCTACCATCAAATGTTTGCCCTCATTACAATCCCCTCTGGAAGCACTTTCACTGCAAGCTGCAGATTCCCTCCTAACAGCAAGCTTTAGGATAGGGTACTGAATTGTAACTTACTTTCGCCTAATAATGCGATTTTGGCAAAGAGAATATCTCCCGCAGGGAAACTGCTACCATCAAATATTTGCCCTCATTAGACTCCCCTCTGGAAGCGCTTTCACTGCAAGCTGCAGATTCCCTCCTAACAGCAAGCTTTAGGATAGGGTACTGAATTGTAACTTACTTTCGCCTAATAATGCGATTTTGGCAAAGAGAATATCTCCCGCAGGGAAGCTGCTACCATCAAATGCTTGCCCTCATTAGACTCCCCTCTGGAAGCGCTTTCACTGCAAGCTGCAGATTCCCTCCTAACAGCAAGCTTTAGGATAGGGTACTGAATTGTAACTTACTTTCGCCTAATAATGCGATTTTGGCAAAGAGAATATCTCCCGCAGGGAAGCTGTTACCATCAAATGTTTGCCCTCATTAGACTCCCCTCTGGAAGCGCTTTCACTGCAAGCTGCAGATTCCCTCCTAACAGCAAGCTTTAGGATAGGGTACTGAATTGTAACTTACTTTCGCCTAATAATGCGATTTTGGCAAAGAGAGTATCTCCCGCAGGGAAGCTGCTACCATCAAATGTTTGCCCTCATTAGACTCCCCTCTGGAAGCGCTTTCACTGCAAGCTGCAGATTCCCTCCTAACAGCAAGCTTTAGGATAGTGTACTGAATTGTAACTTAACTGCGGCTAATAAGGCGATTATGGCAAAGAGAATATCTCCCGCAGGGAAGCTGCTACCATCAAATATTTGCCCTCATTAGACTCCCCTCTGGAAGCGCTTTCACTGCAAGCTGCAGATTCCCTCCTAACAGCAAGCTTTACGATAGGGTACTGAATTGTAACTTACTTTCGCCTAATAATGCGATTTTGGCAAAGAGAGTATCTCCCGCAGGGAAGCTGCTACCATCAAATGTTTGCCCTCATTAGACTCCCCTCTGGAAGCGCTTTCACTGCAAGCTGCAGATTCCCTCCTAACAGCAAGCTTTAGGATAGGGTACTGAATTGTAACTTACTTTCGCCTAATAATGCGATTTTGGCAAAGAGAGTATCTCCCGCAGGGAAGCTGCTAACATCAAATGTTTGCCCTCATTAGACTCCCCTCTGGAAGCGCTTTCACTGCAAGCTGCAGATTCCCTCCTAACAGCAAGCTTTAGGATAGGGTACTGAATTGTAACTTAACTGCGGCTAATAAGGCGATTATGGCAAAGAGAATATCTCCCGCAGGGAAGCTGCTACCATCAAATATTTGCCCTCATTAGACTCCCCTCTGGAAGCGCTTTCACTGCAAGCTGCAGATTCCCTCCTAACAGCAAGCTTTAGGATAGGGTACTGAATTGTAACTTACTTTCGCCTAATAATGCGATTTTGGCAAAGAGAGTATCTCCCGCAGGGAAGCTGCTACCATCAAATCTTTGCCCTCATTAGACTCCCCTCTGGAAGCGCTTTCACTGCAAGCTGCAGATTCCCTCCTAACAGCAAGCTTTAGGATAGGGTACTGAATTGTAACTTAACTGCGGCTAATAAGGCGATTTCGGAAAAGAGAGTATATCCTGCAGGGAAGCTGCTACCATCAAATGTTTGCCCTCGTTAGACTCCCCTCTGGAAGCGCTTTCACTGCAAGCTGCAGATTCCCTCCTAACAGCAAGCTTTAGGATAGGGTACTGAATTGTAACTTACTTTCGCCTAATAATGCGATTTTGGCAAAGAGAATATATCCCGCAGGGAAGCTGCTACCATCAAATGTTTGCCCTCATTAGACTCCCCTCTGGAAGCGCTTTCACTGCAAGCTGCAGATTCCCTCCTAACAGCAAGCTTTAGGATAGGGTACTGAATTGTAACTTACTTTCGCCTAATAATGCGATTTTGGCAAAGAGAGTATCTCCCGCAGGGAAGCTGCTACCATCAAATGTTTGCCCTCATTAGACTCCCCTCTGGAAGCGCTTTCACTGCAAGCTGCAGATTCCCTCCTAACAGCAAGCTTTAGGATAGGGTACTGAATTGTAACTTACTTTCGCATATTAATGTGATTTTGGCAAAGAGAGTATCTCCCGCAGGGAAACTGCTACCATCAAATGTTTGCCCTCATTAGACTCCCTTCTGGAAGCGCTTTCACTGCAAGCTGCAGATTCCCTCCTAACAGCAAGCTGTAGGACACTGTACTGAATTGTATCTTAACTGCGTCTAATGAGGCGATTTTGGCAAAGAGAATATCTCCCGCAGGGAAGCTGTTACCATCAAATGTTTGCCCTCATTAGACTCCCCTCTGGAAGCGCTTTCACTGCAAGCTGCAGATTCCCTCCTAACAGCAAGCTTTAGGAAAGGGTACTGAATTGTAACTTACTTTCGCCTAATAATGCGATTGTGGCAAAGAGAGTATCTCCCGCAGGGAAGCTGCTACCATCAAATGTTTGCCCTCATTACAATCCCCTCTGGAAGCACTTTCACTGCAAGCTGCAGATTCCCTCCTAACAGCAAGCTTTAGGATAGGGTACTGAATTGTAACTTACTTTCGCCTAATAATGCGGTTTTTGCAAAGAGAATATCTCCTGCAGGGAAACTGCTACCATCAAATATTTGCCCTCCTTAGACTCCCCTCTGGAAGCGCTTTCACTGCAAGCTGCAGATTCCCTCCTAACAGCAAGCTTTAGGATAGGGTACTGAATTGTAACTTACTTTCGCCTAATAATGCGATTTTGGCAAAAAGAGTATCTCCCGCAGGGAAGCTGCTACCATCAAATGTTTGCCCTCCTTAGACTCCCCTCTGGAAGCGCTTTCACTGCAAGCTGCAGATTCCCTCCTAACAGCAAGCTTTAGGATAGGGTACTGAATTGTAACTTACTTTCGCCTAATAATGCGATTTTGGCAAAGAGACTATCTCCCGCAGGGAAGCTGCTACCATCAAATGTTTGCCCTCATTAGACTACCCTGTGGAAGCGCTTTCACTGCAAGCTGCAGATTCCCTCCTAACAGCAAGCTTTAGGATAGGGTACTGAATTGTAACTTACTTTCGCCTAATAAAGCGATTTTGGCAAAGAGAGTATCTCCCGCAGGGAAGCTGCTACCATCAAATGTTTGCCCTCATTAGACTCCCCTCTGGAAGCGCTTTCACTGCAAGCTGCAGATTCCCTCCTAACAGCAAGCTTTAGGATAGTGTACTGAATTGTAACTTACTTTCGCCTAATAATGCGATTTTGGCAAAGAGAGTATCTCCCGCAGGGAAGCTGCTACCATCAAATGTTTGCCCTCATTAGACTCCCCTCTGGAAGCGCTTTCACTGCAAGCTGCAGATTCCCTCCTAACAGCAAGCTTTAGGATATGGTACTGAATTGTGACTTAACTGCGGTTAATAAGGCGATTATTGCAAAGAGAATATCTCCCGCAGGGATGCTGCTACCATCAAATATTTGCCCTCATTAGACTCCCCTCTGGAAGCGCTTTCACTGCAAGCTGCAGATTCCCTCCTAACAGCAAGCTTTAGGATAGGGTACTGAATTGTAACTTACTTTCGCCTAATAATGCGATTTTGGCAAAGAGAGTATCTCCCGCAGGGAAGCTGCTACCATCAAATGTTTGCCCGCGTTAGACTCCCCTCTGGAAGCGCTTTCACTGCAAGCTGCAGATTCCCTCCTAACAGCAAGCTTTAGGATAGGGTACTGAATTGTAACTTACTTTCGCCTAATAATGCGATTTTGGCAAAGAGAGTATCTCCCGCAGAGAAGCTGCTACCATCAAATGTTTGCCCTCATTAGACTCCCCTCTGGAAGCGCTTTCACTGCAAGCTGCAGATTCCCTCCTAACAGCAAGCTTTAGGATAGGGTACTGAATTGTAACTTACTTTCGCCTAATAATGCGATTTTGGCAAAGAGAGTATCTCCCGCAGGGAAGCTGCTACCATCAAATGTTTGCCCTCATTAGACTCCCCTCTGGAAGCGCTTTCACTGCAAGCTGCAGATTCCCTCCTAACAGCAAGCTTTAGGATAGGGTACTGAATTGTAACTTACTTTCGCCTAATAATGCGATTTTGGAAAAGAGAGTATCTCCCGCAGGGAAGCTGCTACCATCAAATGTTTGCCCTCATTAGACTCCCCTCTGGAAGCGCTTTCACTGCAAGCTGCAGATTCCCTCCTAACAGCAAGCTTTAGGATAGGGTACTGAATTGTAACTTACTTTCGCCTAATAATGTGATTTTGGCAAAGAGAGTATCTCCGGCAGGGAAGCTGCTACCATCAAATGTTTGCCCTCATTAGACTCCCCTCTGGAAGCGCTTTCACTGCAAGCTGCAGATTCCCTCCTAACAGCAAGCTTTAGGATAGGGTACTGAATTGTAACTTAACTGCGGCTAATAAGGCGATTATGGCAAAGAGAATATCTCCCGCAGGGAAGCTGCTACCATCAAATATTTGCCCTCATTAGACTCCCCTCTGGAAGCGCTTTCACTGCAAGCTGCAGATTCCCTCCTAACAGCAAGCTTTAGGATAGGGTACTGAATCGTAACTTACTTTCGCCTAATAATGCGATTTTGGCAAAGAGAGTATCTCCCGCAGGGAAGCTGCTACCATCAAATGTTTGCCCTCATTAGACTCCCCTCTGGAAGCGCTTTCACTGCAAGCTGCAGATTCCCTCCTAACAGCAAGCTTTAGGATAGGGTCCTGAATTGTAACTTACTTTCGCCTAATAATGCGATTTTGGCAAAGAGAGTATCTCCCGCAGGGAAGCTGCTACCATCAAACGTTTGCCCTCATTAGACTCCCCTCTGGAAGCGCTTTCACTGCAAGCTGCAGATTCCCTCCTAACAGCAAGCTTTAGGATAGGGTACTGAATTGAAACTTACTTTCGCTAAAAATGCGATTTTGGCAAAGAGAGTATCTCCGGCAGGGAAGCTGCTACCATCAAATGTTTGCCCTCATTAGACTCCCCTCTGGAAGCGCTTTCACTGCAAGCTGCAGATTCCCTCCTAACAGCAAGCTTTAGGATAGGGTACTGAATTGTAACTCACTTTCGCCTAATAATGAGATTTTGGCAAAGAGAGTATCTCCCGCAGGGAAGCTGCTACCATCAAATGTTTGCCCTCATTAGACTACCCTGTGGAAGCGCTTTCACTGCAAGCTGCAGATTCCCTCCTAACAGCAAGCTTTAGGATAGGGTACTGAATTGTAACTTACTTTCGCATAATAATGCGATTTTGGCAAAGAGACTATCTCCGGCAGGGAAGCTGCTACCATCAAATGCTTGCCCTCATTAGACTCCCCTCTGGAAGCGCTTTCACTGCAAGCTGCAGATTCCCTCCTAACAGCAAGCTTTAGGATAGGGTACTGAATTGTATCTTAACTGCGGCTAATAAGGCGATTATGGCAAAGAGAATATCTCCCGCAGGGAAGCTGCTACCATCAAATATTTGCCCTCATTAGACTCCCCTCTGGAAGCGCTTTCACTGCAAGCTGCAGATTCCCTCCTAACAGCAAGCTTTAGGATAGGGTACTGAATTGTAACTTACTTTCGCCTAATAATGCGATTTTGGCAAAGAGACTATCTCCCGCAGGGAAGCTGCTACCATCAAATGTTTGCCCTCGTTAGACTCCCCTCTGGAAGCGCTTTCACTGCAAGCTGCAGATTCCCTCCTAACAGCAAGCTTTAGGATAGTGTACTGAATTGTAACTTACTTTCGCCTAATAATGCGATTTTGGCAAAGAGAGTATCTACCGCAGGGAAGCTGCTACCATCAAATGTTTGCCCTCATTAGACTCCCCTCTGGAAGCGCTTTCACTGCAAGCTGCAGATTCCCTCCTAACAGCAAGCTTTAGGATAGGGTACTGAATTGTAACTTACTTTAGCCTAATAATGCGATTTTGGCAAAGAGAGTATCTCCCGCAGGGAAGCTGCTACCATCAAATGTTTGCCCTCATTAGACTACCCTGTGGAAGCGCTTTCACTGCAAGCTGCAGATTCCCTCCTAACAGCAAGCTTTAGGATAGGGTATTGAATTGTATCTTACTTTCGTCTAATAATGCGATTTTGGCAAAGAGAATATCTCCCGCAGGGAAGCTGCTACCATCAAATGTTTGCCCTCATTAGACTACCCTGTGGAAGCGCTTTCACTGCAAGCTGCAGATTCCCTCCTAACAGCAAGCTTTAGGATAGGGTACTGAATTGTAACTTACTTTCGCCTAATAAAGCGATTTTGGCAAAGAGAATATCTCCCGCAGGGAAGCTGCTACCATCAAATGTTTGCCCTCATTAGACTCCCCTCTGGAAGCGCTTTCACTGCAAGCTGCAGATTCCCTCCTAACAGCAAGCTGTAGGAGAGTGTACTGAATTGTAACTTAACTGCGGCTAATAATGCGATTTTGGCAAAGAGAATATCTCCCGCAGGGAAGCTGCTACCATCAAATGCTTGCCCTCATTAGACTCCCCTCTGGAAGCGCTTTCACTGCAAGCTGCAGATTCCCTCCTAACAGCAAGCTTTAGGATAGGGTACTGAATTGTAACTTACTTTCGCCTAATAATGCGATTTTGGCAAAGAGAATATCTCCCGCAGGGAAGCTGTTACCATCAAATGTTTGCCCTCATTAGACTCCCCCCTGGAAGCGCTTTCACTGCAAGCTGCAGATTCCCTCCTAACAGCAAGCTTTAGGATAGGGTACTGAATTGTAACTTACTTTCGCTTAATAATGCGATTTTGGCAAAGAGAGTATCTCCCGCAGGGAAGCTGCTACCATCAAATGTTTGCCCTCATTAGACTCCCCTCTGGAAGCGCTTTCACTGCAAGCTGCAGATTCCCTCCTAACAGCAAGCTTTAGGATAGTGTACTGAATTGTAACTTAACTGCGGCTAATAAGGCGATTATGGCAAAGAGAATATCTCCCGCAGGGAAGCTGCTACCATCAAATATTTGCCCTCATTAGACTCCCCTCTGGAAGCGCTTTCACTGCAAGCTGCAGATTCCCTCCTAACAGCAAGCTTTAGGATAGGGTACTGAATTGTAACTTACTTTCGCCTAATAATGCGATTTTGGCAAAGAGAGTATCTCCCGCAGGGAAGCTGCTACCATCAAATGTTTGCCCTCGTTAGACTCCCCTCTGGAAGCGCTTTCACTGCAAGCTGCAGATTCCCTCCTAACAGCAAGCTTTAGGATAGGGTACTGAATTGTAACTTACTTTCGCCTAATAATGCGATTTTGGCAAAGAGAGTATCTCCCGCAGGGAAGCTGCTAACATCAAATGTTTGCCCTCATTAGACTCCCCTCTGGAAGCGCTTTCACTGCAAGCTGCAGATTCCCTCCTAACAGCAAGCTTTAGGATAGGGTACTGAATTGTAACTTAACTGCGGCTAATAAGGCGATTATGGCAAAGAGAATATCTCCCGCAGGGAAGCTGCTACCATCAAATATTTGCCCTCATTAGACTCCCCTCTGGAAGCGCTTTCACTGCAAGCTGCAGATTCCCTCCTAACAGCAAGCTTTAGGATAGGGTACTGAATTGTAACTTACTTTCGCGTAATAATGCGATTTTGGCAA
The DNA here is from genome assembly GCF_032191515.1 of Phaenicophaeus curvirostris. Classification (NCBI taxonomy): domain Eukaryota; kingdom Metazoa; phylum Chordata; class Aves; order Cuculiformes; family Cuculidae; genus Phaenicophaeus; species Phaenicophaeus curvirostris. The sequence goes on from NW_027206738.1 coordinate 185,004, forward strand.
AGAGAGTATCTCCCGCAGGGAAGCTGCTACCATCAAATGTTTGCCCTCGTTAGACTCCCCTCTGGAAGCGCTTTCACTGCAAGCTGCAGATTCCCTCCTAACAGCAAGCTTTAGGATAGGGTACTGAATTGTAACTTACTTTCGCCTAATAATGTGATTTTGGCAAAGAGAGTATCTCCGGCAGGGAAGCTGCTACCATCAAATGTTTGCCCTCATTAGACTCCCCTCTGGAAGCGCTTTCACTGCAAGCTGCAGATTCCCTCCTAACAGCAAGCTTTAGGATAGGGTACTGAATTGTAACTTAACTGCGGCTAATAAGGCGATTATGGCAAAGAGAATATCTCCCGCAGGGAAGCTGCTACCATCAAATATTTGCCCTCATTAGACTCCCCTCTGGAAGCGCTTTCACTGCAAGCTGCAGATTCCCTCCTAACAGCAAGCTTTAGGATAGTGTACTGAATTGTACCTTACTTTCGCCTAATAATGCGATTTTGGCAAAGAGAATATCTCCCGCAGGGAAGCTGCTACCATCAAATCTTTGCCCTCATTAGACTCCCCTCTGGAAGCGCTTTCACTGCAAGCTGCAGATTCCCTCCTAACAGCAAGCTTTAGGATAGGGTACTGATTTGTAACTTAACTGCGGCTAATAAGGCGATTTCGGAAAAGAGAGTATATCCCGCAGGGAAGCTGCTACCATCAAATGTTTGCCCTCATTAGACTCCCCTCTGGAAGCGCTTTCACTGCAAGCTGCAGATTCCCTCCTAACAGCAAGCTTTAGGATAGGGTACTGAATTGTAACTTACTTTCGCCTAATAATGCGATTTTGGCAAAGAGAGTATCTCCCGCAGGGAAGCTGCTACCATCAAATGTTTGCCCTCATTAGACTCCCCTCTGGAAGCGCTTTCACTGCAAGCTGCAGATTCCCTCCTAACAGCAAGCTTTAGGATAGGGTACTGAATTGTAACTTAACTGCGGCTAATAAGGCGATTATGGCAAAGAGAATATCTCCCGCAGGGATGCTGCTACCATCAAATATTTGCCCTCATTAGACTCCCCTCTGGAAGCGCTTTCACTGCAAGCTGCAGATTCCCTCCTAACAGCAAGCTTTAGGATAGGGTACTGAATTGTAACTTACTTTCGCCTAATAATGCGATTTTGGCAAAGAGAGTATCTCCCGCAGGGAAGCTGCTACCATCAAATCTTTGCCCTCATTAGACTCCCCTCTGGAAGCGCTTTCACTGCAAGCTGCAGATTCCCTCCTAACAGCAAGCTTTAGGATAGGGTACTGAATTGTAACTTAACTGCGGCTAATAATGAGATTTTGGAAAAGAGAGTATCTCCCGCAGGGAAGCTGCTACCATCAAATGTTTGCCCTCATTAGACTCCCCTCTGGAAGCGCTTTCACTGCAAGCTGCAGATTCCCTCCTAACAGCAAGCTTTAGGATAGGGTACTGAATTGTAACTTACTTTCGCCTAATAATGTGATTTTGGCAAAGAGAGTATCTCCGGCAGGGAAGCTGCTACCATCAAATGTTTGCCCTCATTAGACTCCCCTCTGGAAGCGCTTTCACTGCAAGCTGCAGATTCCCTCCTAACAGCAAGCTTTAGGATAGGGTACTGAATTGTAACTTAACTGCGGCTAATAAGGCGATTTTGGCAAAGAGAATATCTCCCGCAGGGAAGCTGCTACCATCAAATGTTTGCCCTCATTAGACTCCCCTCTGGAAGCGCTTTCACTGCAAGCTGCAGATTCCCTCCTAACAGCAAGCTTTAGGATAGGGTACTGAATTGTAACTTACTTTCGCCTAATAAAGCGATATTGGCAAAGAGAGTATCTCCCGCAGGGAAGCTGCTACCATCAAATGTTTGCCCTCATTAGACTCCCCTCTGGAAGCGCTTTCACTGCAAGCTGCAGATTCCCTCCTAACAGCAAGCTTTAGGATAGGGTCCTGAATTGTAACTTACTTTCGCCTAATAATGCGATTTTGGCAAAGAGACTATCTCCCGCAGTGAAGCTGCTACCATCAAATGTTTGCCCTCATTAGACTCCCCTCTGGAAGCGCTTTCACTGCAAGCTGCAGATTCCCTCCTAACAGCAAGCTTTAGGATAGGGTACTGAATTGAAACTTACTCTCGCCTAAAAATGCGATTTTGGCAAAGAGAGTATCTCCCGCAGGGAAGCTGCTACCATCAAATGTTTGCCCTCATTAGACTCCCCTCTGGAAGCGCTTTCACTGCAAGCTGCAGATTCCCTCCTAACAGCAAGCTTTAGGATAGGGTACTGAATTGTAACTTACTTTCGCATAATAATGCGATTTTGGCAAAGAGACTATCTCCCGCAGGGAAGCTGCTACCATCAAATTTTTGCCCTCATTAGACTCCCCTCTGGAAGCGCTTTCACTGCAAGCTGCAGATTCCCTCCTAACAGCAAGCTTTAGGATAGGGTACTGAATTGTAACTTCACTGCGGCTAATAAGGCGATTATGGCAAAGAGACTATCTCCCGCAGGGAAGCTGCTACCATCAAATATTTGCCCTCATTAGACTCCCCTCTGGAAGCGCTTTCACTGCAAGCTGCAGATTCCCTCCTAACAGCAAGCTTTAGGATAGGGTACTGAATTGTAACTTACTTTCGCCTAATAATGCGATTTTGGCAAAGAGACTATCTCCCGCAGGGAAGCTGCTACCATCACATGTTTGCCCTCGTTAGACTCCACTCTGGAAGCGCTTTCACTGCAAGCTGCAGATTCCCTCCTAACAGCAAGCTTTAGGATAGTGTACTGAATTGTAACTTACTTTCGCCTAATAATGCGATTTTGGCAAAGAGAGCATCTCCCGCAGGGAAGCTGCTACCATCAAATGTTTGCCCTCATTAGACTCCCCTCTGGAAGCGCTTTCACTGCAAGCTGCAGATTCCCTCCTAACAGCAAGCTTTAGGATAGGGTACTGAATTGTAACTTACTTTAGCCTAATAATGCGATTTTGGCAAAGAGAGTATCTCCCGCAGGGAAGCTGCTACCATCAAATGTTTGCCCTCGTTAGACTCCCCTCTGGAAGCGCTTTCACTGCAAGCTGCAGATTCCCTCCTAACAGCAAGCTTTAGGATAGGGTACTGAATTGTAACTTACTTTCGCCTAATAATGCGATTTTGGCAAAGAGAGTATCTCCCGCAGGGAAGCTGCTACCATCAAATGTTTGCCCTCATTAGACTACCCTGTGGAAGCGCTTTCACTGCAAGCTGCAGATTCCCTCCTAACAGCAAGCTTTAGGATAGGGTACTGAATTGTATCTTACTTTCGCCTAATAAAGCGATTTTGGCAAAGAGAATATCTCCCGCAGGGAAGCTGCTACCATCAAATGTTTGCCCTCATTAGACTCCCCTCTGGAAGCGCTTTCACTGCAAGCTGCAGATTCCCTCCTAACAGCAAGCTTTAGGATAGGGTACTGAATTGTAACTTACTTTCGCCTAATAATGCGATTTTGGCAAAGAGAGTATCTCCCGCAGGGAAGCTGCTACCATCAAATGTTTGCCCTCGTTAGACTCCCCTCTGGAAGCGCTTTCACTGCAAGCTGCAGATTCCCTCCTAACAGCAAGCTTTAGGATAGGGTACTGAATTGTAACTTACTTTCGCCTAATAATGCGATTTTGGAAAAGATACTATCTCCCGCAGGGAAGCTGCTACCATCAAATATTTGCCCTCATTAGACTCTCCTCTGGAAGCGCGTTCACTGCAAGCTGCAGATTCCCTCCTAACAGCAAGCTTTAGGATAGGGTACTGAATTGTAACTTACTTTCGCCTAATAATGCGATTTTGGCAAAGAGACTATCTCCCGCAGGGAAGCTGCTACCATCAAATTTTTGCCCTCATTAGACTCCCCTCTGGAAGCGCTTTCACTGCAAGCTGCAGATTCCCTCCTAACAGCAAGCTTTAGGATAGGGTACTGAATTGTAACTTAACTGCAGCTAATAAGGCGATTATGGCAAAGAGAATATCTCCCGCAGGGAAGCTGCTACCATCAAATATTTGCCCTCATTAGACTCCCCTCTGGAAGCGCTTTCACTGCAAGCTGCAGATTCCCTCCTAACAGCAAGTTTTAGGATAGGGTACTGAATTGTAACTTACTTTCGCCTAATAATGCGATTTTGGAAAAGAGACTATCTCCCGCAGGGAAGCTGCTACCATCAAATGTTTGCCCTCATTAGACTCCCCTCTGGAAGCGCTTTCACTGCAAGCTGCAGATTCCCTCCTAACAGCAAGCTTTAGGATAGGGTACTGAATTGTAACTTACTTTCGCCTAATAATGCGATTTTGGAAAAGAGAGTATCTCCCGCAGGGAAGCTGCTACCATCAAATGTTTGCCCTCGTTAGACTCCCCTCTGGAAGCGCTTTCACTGCAAGCTGCAGATTCCCTCCTAACAGCAAGCTTTAGGATAGGGTACTGAATTGAAACTTACTCTCGCCTAATAATGCGATTTTGGCAAAGAGAGTATCTCCCGCAGGGAAGCTGCTACCATCAAATGTTTGCCCTCATTAGACTCCCCTCTGGAAGCGCTTTCACTGCAAGCTGCAGATTCCCTCCTAACAGCAAGCTTTAGGATAGGGTACTGAATTGTATCTCACTTTCGCCTAATAAAGCGATTTTGGCAAAGAGAGTATCTCCCGCAGGGAAGCTGCTACCATCAAATGTTTGCCCTCATTAGACTCCCCTCTGGAAGCGCTTTCACTGCAAGCTGCAGATTCCCTCCTAACAGCAAGCTTTAGGATAGGGTACTGAATTGTAACTTACTTTCGCCTAATAATGCGATTTTGGCAAAGAGAGTATCTCCCGCAGGGGAGCTGCTACCATCAAATATTTGCCCTCATTAGACTCTCCTCTGGAAGCGCTTTCACTGCAAGCTGCAGATTCCCTCCTAACAGCAAGCTTTAGGATAGGGTACTGAATTGTAACTTAACTGCGGCTCATAAGGCGATTTTGGCAAAGAGAGTATCTCCCGCAGGGAAGCTGCTACCATCAAATGTTTGCCCTCGTTAGACTGCCCTCTGGAAGCGCTTTCACTGCAAGCTGCAGATTCCCTCCTAACAGCAAGCTTTAGGATAGGGTACTGAATTGTAACTTACTTTCGCCTAATAATGCGATTTTGGCAAAGAGAGTATCTCCCGCAGGGAAGCTGCTACCATCAAATGTTTGCCCTCATTAGACTCCCCTCTGGAAGCGCTTTCACTGCAAGCTGCAGATTCCCTCCTAACAGCAAGCTTTAGGATAGGGTACTGAATTGTATCTTACTTTCGCCTAAAAATGCGATTTTGGCAAAGAGACTATCTCCCGCAGGGAAGCTGTTACCATCAAACGTTTGCCCTCATTAGACTCCCCTCTGGAAGCGCTTTCACTGCAAGCTGCAGATTCCCTCCTAACAGCAAGCTTTAGGATAGGGTACTGAATTGTAACTTAACTGCGGCTAATAATGCGATTTTGGCAAAGAGACTATCTCCCGCAGGGAAGCTGCTACCATCAAATGTTTGCCCTCATTAGACTCCCCTCTGGAAGCGCTTTCACTGCAAGCTGCAGATTCCCTCCTAACAGCAAGCTTTAGGATAGGGTACTGAATTGTAACTTACTTTCGCCTAATAATGCGATTTTGGCAAAGAGAGTATCTCCCGCAGGGAAGCTGCTACCATCAAATGTTTGCCCTCGTTAGACTCCCCTCTGGAAGCGCTTTCACTGCAAGCTGCAGATTCCCTCCTAACAGCAAGCTTTAGGATAGGGTACTGAATCGTAACTTACTTTCGCCTAATAGGGCGATTTTGGAAAAGAGAGTATCTCCCGCAGGGAAGCTGCTACCATCAAATGTTTGCCCTCATTAGACTCCCCTCTGGAAGCGCTTTCACTGCAAGCTGCAGATTCCCTCCTAACAGCAAGCTTTAGGATAGGGTACTGAATTGAAACTTACTTTCGCCTAGTAATGCGATTTTGGCAAAGAGAGTATCTCCCACAGGGAAGCTGCTACCATCAAATGTTTGCCCTCATTAGACTCCCCTCTGGAAGCGCTTTCACTGCAAGCTGCAGATTCCCTCCTAACAGCAAGCTTTAGGATAGGGTACTGAATTGTAACTTAACTGCGGCTAATAAGGCGATTTTGGCAAAGAGAGTATCTCCCGCAGGGAAGCTGCTACCATAAAATGTTTGCCCTCATTAGACTCCCCTCTGGAAGCGCTTTCACTGCAAGCTGCAGATTCCCTCCTAACAGCAAGCTTTAGGATAGGGTACTGAATTGTATCTTACTTTCGCCTAATAAAGCGATTTTGGCAAAGAGAGTATCTCCCGCAGGGAAGCTGCTACCATCAAATGTTTGCCCTCATTAGACTCCCCTCTGGAAGCGCTTTCACTGCAAGCTGCAGATTCCCTCCTAACAGCAAGCTTTAGGATAGGGTACTGAATTGTAACTTAACTGCGGCTAATAATGCGATTATGGCAAAGAGACTATCTCCCGCAGGGAAGCTGCTACCATCAAATGTTTGCCCTCATTAGACTCCCCTCTGGAAGCGCTTTCACTGCAAGCTGCAGATTCCTTCCTAACAGCAAGCTTTAGGATAGGGTACTGAATTGTATCTTACTTTCGCCTAATAATGCGATTTTGGCAAAGAGACTATCTCCGGCAGGGAAGCTGCTACCATCAAATGCTTGCCCTCATTAGACTCCCCTCTGGAAGCGCTTTCACTGCAAGCTGCAGATTCCCTCCTAACAGCAAGCTTTAGGATAGGGTACTGAATTGTAACTTACTTTCGCCTAATAATGCGATTTTGGCAAAGAGAGTATCTCCCGCAGGGAAGCTGCTACCATCAAAAGTTTGCCCTCATTAGACTCCCCTCTGGAAGCGCTTTCACTGCAAGCTGCAGATTCCCTCCTAACAGCAAGCTTTAGGATAGGGTACTGAATTGTAACTTCACTGCGGCTAATAAGCCGATTTTCGCAAAGAGACTATCTCCCGCAGGGAAGCTGCTACCATCAAATGTTTGCCCTCATTAGACTCCCCTCTGGAAGCGCTTTCACTGCAAGCTGCAGATTCCCTCCTAACAGCAAGCTTTAGGATAGGGTACTGAATTGTAACTTCACTGCGGCTAATAAGGCGATTTTGGCAAAGAGACTATCTCCCGCAGGGAAGCTGCTACCATCAAATGTTTGCCCTCATTAGACTCCACTCTGGAAGCGCTTTCACTGCAAGCTGCAGAATCCTTCCTAACAGCAAGCTTTAGGATAGGGTACTTAATTGTAACTTACTTTCGCCTAATAATGCGATTTTGGCAAAGAGAGTATCTCCCGCAGGGAAGCTGCTACCATCAAATATTTGCCCTCGTTAGACTCCCCTCTGGAAGCGCTTTCACTGCAAGCTGCAGATTCCCTCTTAACAGCAAGCTTTAGGATAGGGTACTGAATTGTAACTTACTTTCGCCTAATAATGAGATTATAGCAAAGAGAGTATCTCCCGCAGGGAAGCTGCTACCATCAAATGTTTGCCCTCATTAGACTCCCCTCTGGAAGCGCTTTCACTGCAAGCTGCAGATTCCCTCCTAACAGCAAGCTTAAGGATAGGGTACTGAATTGTAACATAACTGCGGCTAATAAGGCGATATTGGAAAAGAGACTATCTCCGGCAGGGAAGCTGCTACCATCAAATGTTTGCCCTCATTAGACTCCCCTCTGGAAGCGCTTTCACTGCAAGCTGCAGATTCCCTCCTAACAGCAAGCTTTAGGATAGTGTACTGAATTGTATCTTTCTGTCGCCTAATAATGCTATTTTTGCAAAGAGACTGTCTCCCGCAGGGAAGCTGTTACCATCAAACGTTTGCCCTCATTAGACTCCCCTCTGGAAGCGTTTTCACTGCAAGCTGCAGATTCCCTCCTAACAGCAAGCTTTAGGATAGGGTACTGAATTGTAACTTAACTGCGGCTCATAAGGCGATTTTGGCAAAGAGAGTATATCCCGCAGGGAAGCTGCTACCATGAAATGTTTGCCCTCATTAGACTCCCCTCTGGAAGCGCTTTCACTGCAAGCTGCAGATTCCTTCCTAACAGCAAGCTTTCGGATAGGGTACTGAATTGTAACTTACTTTCGCCTAATAATGCGATTTTGGAAAAGAGACTATAACTCGCAGGGAAGCTGCTGCCATAAAATGTTTGCCCTCATCAGACTCCCCTCTGGAAGCGCTTTCACTGCAAGCTGCAGATTCCCTCCTAACAGCAAGCTTTAGGATAGGGTACTGAATTGTAACTTAACTGCGGCTCATAAGGCGATTTTGGCAAAGAGAGTATCTCCCGCAGGGAAGCTGCTACCATCAAATGTTTGCCCTCGTTAGACTCCCCTCTGGAAGCGCTTTCACTGCAAGCTGCAGATTCCTTCCTAACAGCAAGCTTTAGTATAGGGTACTGAATTGTAACTTACTTTCGCCTAATAATGCGATTTTGGCAAAGAGACTATAACTCGCAGGGAAGCTGCTGCCACCAAATGTTTGCCCTCGTTAGACTCCCCTCTGGAAGCGCTTTCACTGCAAGCTGCAGATTCCTTCCTAACAGCAAGCTTTAGGATAGGGTACTGAATTGTAACTTACTTTCGCCTAATAATGCGATTTTGGCAAAGAGAGTATCTCCCGCAGGGAAGCTGCTACCATCAAATGTTTGCCCTCATTAGACTCCCCTCTGGAAGCGCTTTCACTGCAAGCTGCAGATTCCCTCCTAACAGCAAGCTTTAGGTTAGGGTACTGAATTGTAACTTACTTTCGCCTAATAATGCGATTTTGGCAAAGAGAGTATCTCCCGCAGGGAAGCTGCTACCATCAAATGTTTGCCCTCATTAGACTCCCCTCTGGAAGCGCTTTCAATGCAAGCTGCAGATTCCCTCCTAACAGCAAGCTTTAGGATAGGGTACTGAATTGTAACTTACTTTCTCCTAATAATGCGATTTTGGCAAAGAGAGTATCTCCCGCAGGGAAGCTGCTACCATCAAATGTTTGCCCTCATTAGACTACCCTCTGGAAGCGCTTTCACTGCAAGCTGCAGATTCCCTCCTAACAGCAAGCTTTAGGATAGGGTACTGAATTGTAACTTACTTTCGAATAATAATAAGATTTTGGAAAAGAGAGTATCTCCCGCAGGGAAGCTGCTACCATCAAATGTTTGCCCTCATTAGACTCCCCTCTGGAAGCGCTTTCACTGCAAGCTGCAGATTCCCTCCTAACAGCAAGCTTTAGGATAGGGTACTGAATTGTAACTTACTTTCGCCTAATAATGCGATTTTGGCAAAGAGACTATAACTCGCAGGGAAGCTGCTGCCACCATATGTTTGCCCTCATTAGACTCCCCTCTGGAAGCGCTTTCACTGCAAGCTGCAGATTCCCTCCTAACAGCAACCTTTGGATAGGGTACTGAATTGTATCTTTCTGTCGCCTAATAATGCGATTTTTGCAAAGAGACTGTCTCCCGCAGGGAAGCTGTTACCATCAAACGTTTGCCCTCATTAGACTCCCCTCTGGAAGCGCTTTCACTGCAAGCTGCAGATTCCCTCCTAACAGCAAGCTTTAGGATAGGGTACTGAATTGTAACTTAACTGCGGCTCATAAGGCGATTTTGGCAAAGAGAGTATCTCCCGCAGGGAAGCTGCTACCATCAAATGTTTGCCCTCGTTAGACTGCCCTCTGGAAGCGCTTTCACTGCAAGCTGCAGATTCCCTCCTAACAGCAAGCTTTAGGATAGGGTACTGAATTGTATCTTACTTTCGCCTAATAATGCGATTTTGGCAAAGAGACTATAACTCTCAGGAAGCTGCTGCCACCAAATGTTTGCCCTCATTAGACTCCCCTCTGGAAGCGCTTTCACTGCAAGCTGCAGATTCCCTCCTAACAGCAAGCTTTAGGATAGGGTACTGAATTGTAACTTACTGTCGCCTAATAATGCGATTTTGGCAAAGAGACTGTCTCCCGCAGGGAAGCTGCTACCATCAAATGTTTGCCCTCATTAGACTCCCCTCTGGAAGCGCTTTCACTGCAAGCTGCAGATTCCCTCCTAACAGCAAGCTTTAGGATAGGGTACTGAATTGTAACTCACTTTCGCCTAATAATGCGATTTTGGCAAAGAGAGTATCTCCCGCAGGGAAGCTGCTACCATCAAATGTTTGCCCTCATTAGACTACCCTGTGGAAGCGCTTTCACTGCAAGCTGCAGATTCCCTCCTAACAGCAAGCTTTAGGATAGGGTACTGAATTGTATCTTACTTTCGTCTAATAAAGCGATTTTGGCAAAGAGAGTATCTCCCGCAGGGAAGCTGCTACCATCAAATGTTTGCCCTCATTAGACTCCCCTCTGGAAGCGCTTTCACTGCAAGCTGCAGATTCCCTCCTAACAGCAAGCTTTAGGATAGGGTACTGAATTGTAACTTACTTTCGCCTAATAATGCGATTTTGGCAAAGAGAGTATCTCCCGCAGGGAAGCTGCTACCATCAAATGTTTGCCCTCATTAGACTCCCCTCTTGAAGCGCTTTCACTGCAAGCTGCAGATTCCCTCCTAACAGCAAGCTTTAGGATAGGGTACTGAATTGTAACTTACTTTCGCCTAATAATGCGATATTGGAAAAGAGACTATCTCCCGCAGGGAAGCTGCTACCATCAAATATTTGCCCTCATTAGACTCTCCTCTGGAAGCGCTTTCACTGCAAGCTGCAGATTCCCTCCTAACAGCAAGCTTTAGGATAGGGTACTGAATTGTAACTTACTTTCGCCTAATAATGCGATTTTGGCAAAGAGAGTATCTCCCGCAGGGAAGCTGCTACCATCAAATGTTTGCCCTCATTAGACTCCCCTCTGGAAGCGCTTTCACTGCAAGCTGCAGATTCCCTCCTAACAGCAAGCTTTAGGATAGGGTCCTGAATTGTAACTTACTTTCGCCTAATAATGCGATTTTGGCAAAGAGACTATCTCCCGCAGGGAAGCTGCTACCATCAAATGTTTGCCCTCATTAGACTCCCCTCTGGAAGCGCTTTCACTGCAAGCTGCAGATTCCCTCCTAACAGCAAGCTTTAGGATAGGGTACTGAATTGTATCTTACTTTCGCCTAAAAATGCGATTTTGGCAAAGAGACTATCTCCCGCAGGGAAGCTGTTACCATCAAACGTTTGCCCTCATTAGACTCCCCTCTGGAAGCGCTTTCACTGCAAGCTGCAGATTCCCTCCTAACAGCAAGCTTTAGGATAGGGTACTGAATTGTAACTTAACTGCGGCTAATAATGCGATTTTGGCAAAGAGACTATCTCCCGCAGGGAAGCTGCTACCATCAAATGTTTGCCCTCATTAGACTCCCCTCTGGAAGCGCTTTCACTGCAAGCTGCAGATTCCCTCCTAACAGCAAGCTTTAGGATAGGGTACTGAATTGTAACTTACTTTCGCCTAATAATGCGATTTTGGCAAAGAGAGTATCTCCCGCAGGGAAGCTGCTACCATCAAATGTTTGCCCTCGTTAGACTACCCTCTGGAAGCGCTTTCACTGCAAGCTGCAGATTCCCTCCTAACAGCAAGCTTTAGGATAGGGTACTGAATTGTAACTTACTTTCGCCTAATAGGGCGAATTTGGAAAAGAGAGTATCTCCCGCAGGGAAGCTGCTACCATCAAATGTTTGCCCTCATTAGACTCCCCTCTGGAAGCGCTTTCACTGCAAGCTGCAGATTCCCTCCTAACAGCAAGCTTTAGGATAGGGTACTGAATTGAAACTTACTTTCGCCTAGTAATGCGATTTTGGCAAAGAGAGTATCTCCCACAGGGAAGCTGCTACCATCAAATGTTTGCCCTCATTAGACTCCCCTCTGGAAGCGCTTTCACTGCAAGCTGCAGATTCCCTCCTAACAGCAAGCTTTAGGATAGGGTACTGAATTGTAACTTAACTGCGGCTAATAAGGCGATTTTGGCAAAGAGAGTATCTCCCGCAGGGAAGCTGCTACCATAAAATGTTTGCCCTCATTAGACTCCCCTCTGGAAGCGCTTTCACTGCAAGCTGCAGATTCCCTCCTAACAGCAAGCTTTAGGATAGGGTACTGAATTGTATCTTACTTTCGCCTAATAAAGCGATTTTGGCAAAGAGAGTATCTCCCGCAGGGAAGCTGCTACCATCAAATGTTTGCCCTCATTAGACTCCCCTCTGGAAGCGCTTTCACTGCAAGCTGCAGATTCCCTCCTAACAGCAAGCTTTAGGATAGGGTACTGAATTGTAACTTAACTGCGGCTAATAATGCGATTATGGCAAAGAGAGTATCTCCCGCAGGGAAGCTGCTACCATCAAATGTTTGCCCTCATTAGACTCCCCTCTGGAAGCGCTTTCACTGCAAGCTGCAGATTCCCTCCTAACAGCAAGCTTTAGGATAGGGTACTGAATTGTAACTTACTTTCGCCTAATAATGCGTTTTTGGCAAAGAGACAATCTCCCGCAGGGAAGCTGCTACCATCAAATGTTTGCCCTCATTAGACTCCCCTCTGGAAGCGCTTTCACTGCAAGCTGCAGATTCCTTCCTAACAGCAAGCTTTAGGATAGGGTACTGAATTGTAACTTACTTTCGCCTAATAATGCGATTTTGGCAAAGAGACTATAACTCGCAGGGAAGCTGCTGCCACCAAATGTTTGCCCTCATTAGACTCCCCTCTGGAAGCGCTTTCACTGCAAGCTGCAGATTCCCTCCTAACAGCAAGCTTTAGGATAGGGTACTGAATTGTAACTTACTTTCGCCTAATAATGCGATTTTGGCAAAGAGAGTATCTCCCGCAGGGAAGCTGCTACCATCAAAAGTTTGCCCTCATTAGACTCCCCTCTGGAAGCGCTTTCACTGCAAGCTGCAGATTCCCTCCTAACAGCAAGCTTTAGGATAGGGTACTGAATTGTAACTTCACTGCGGCTAATAAGCCGATTTTCGCAAAGAGACTATCTCCCGCAGGGAAGCTGCTACCATCAAATGTTTGCCCTCATTAGACTCCCCTCTGGAAGCGCTTTCACTGCAAGCTGCAGATTCCCTCCTAACAGCAAGCTTTAGGATAGGGTCCTGAATTGTAACTTACTTTCGCCTAATAATGCGATTTTGGCAAAGAGAGTATCTCCCGCAGGGAAGCTGTTACCATCAAAAGTTTGCCCTCATTAGACTCCCCTCTGGAAGCGCTTTCACTGCAAGCTGCAGATTCCCTCCTAACAGCAAGCTTTAGGATAGGGTACTGAATTGTAACTTACTTTAGCCTAATAATGCGATTTTGGCAAAGAGACTATCTCCCGCAGGGAAGCTGCTACCATCAAATGTTTGCCCTCATTAGACTCCACTCTGGAAGCGCTTTCACTGCAAGCTGTAGAATCCTTCCTAACAGCAAGCTTTAGGATAGGGTACTTAATTGTAACTTACTTTCGCCTAATAATGCGATTTTGGCAAAGAGAGTATCTCCCGCAGGGAAGCTGCTACCATCAAATATTTGCCCTCGTTAGACTCCCCTCTGGAAGCGCTTTCACTGCAAGCTGCAGATTCCCTCTTAACAGCAAGCTGTAGGATAGGGTACTGAATTGTAACTTACTTTCGCCTAATAATGAGATTATAGCAAAGAGAGTATCTCCCGCAGGGAAGCTGCTACCATCAAATGTTTGCCCTCATTAGACTCCCCTCTGGAAGCGCTTTCACTGCAAGCTGCAGATTCCCTCCTAACAGCAAGCTTTAGGATAGGGTACTGAATTGTAACATAACTGCGGCTAATAAGGCGATATTGGAAAAGAGACTATCTCCGGCAGGGAAGCTGCTACCATCAAATGTTTGCCCTCATTAGACTCCCCTCTGGAAGCGCTTTCACTGCAAGCTGCAGATTCCCTCCTAACAGCAAGCTTTAGGATAGTGTACTGAATTGTATCTTTCTGTCGCCTAATAATGCGATTTTTGCAAAGAGACTGTCGCCCGCAGGGAAGCTGTTACCATCAAACGTTTGCCCTCATTAGACTCCCCTCTGGAAGCGTTTTCACTGCAAGCTGCAGATTCCCTCCTAACAGCAAGCTTTAGGATAGGGTACTGAATTGTAACTTAACTGCGGCTCATAAGGCGATTTTGGCAAAGAGAGTATATCCCGCAGGGAAGCTGCTACCATCAAATGTTTGCCCTCATTAGACTCCCCTCTGGAAGCGCTTTCACTGCAAGCTGCAGATTCCTTCCTAACAGCAAGCTTTCGGATAGGGTACTGAATTGTAACTTACTTTCGCCTAATAATGCGATTTTGGAAAAGAGACTATAACTCGCAGGGAAGCTGCTGCCATAAAATGTTTGCCCTCATTAGACTCCCCTCTGGAAGCGCTTTCACTGCAAGCTGCAGATTCCCTCCTAACAGCAAGCTTTAGGATAGGGTACAGAATTGTAACTTAACTGCGGCTCATAAGGCGATTTTGGCAAAGAGAGTATCTCCCGCAGGGAAGCTGCTACCATCAAATGTTTGCCCTCGTTAGACTCCCCTCTGGAAGCGCTTTCACTGCAAGCTGCAGATTCCTTCCTAACAGCAAGCTTTAGTATAGGGTACTGAATTGTAACTTACTTTCGCCTAATAATGCGATTTTGGCAAAGAGACTATAACTCGCAGGGAAGCTGCTGCCACCAAATGTTTGCCCTCGTTAGACTCCCCTCTGGAAGCGCTTTCACTGCAAGCTGCAGATTCCTTCCTAACAGCAAGCTTTAGGATAGGGTACTGAATTGTAACTTACTTTCGCCTAATAATGCGATTTTGGCAAAGAGAGTATCTCCCGCAGGGAAGCTGCTACCATCAAATGTTTGCCCTCATTAGACTCCCCTCTGGAAGCGCTTTCACTGCAAGCTGCAGATTCCCTCCTAACAGCAAGCTTTAGGTTAGGGTACTGAATTGTAACTTACTTTCGCCTAATAATGCGATTTTGGCAAAGAGAGTATCTCCCGCAGGGAAGCTGCTACCATCAAATGTTTGCCCTCATTAGACTCCCCTCTGGAAGCGCTTTCAATGCAAGCTGCAGATTCCCTCCTAACAGCAAGCTTTAGGATAGGGTACTGAATTGTAACTTACTTTCTCCTAATAATGCGATTTTGGCAAAGAGAGTATCTCACGCAGGGAAGCTGTTACCAGCAAACGTTTGCCCTCATTAGACTCCCTTCTGGAAGCGCTTTCACTGCAAGCTGCAGATTCCCTCCTAACAGCAAGCTTTAGGATAGGGTACTGAATTGTAACTTAACAGCGGCTAATAATGCGATTTTGGCAAAGAGAGTATCTCCCGCAGGGAAGCTGCTACCATCAAATGTTTGCCCTCATTAGACTCCCCTCTGGAAGCGCTTTCACTGCAAGCTGCAGATTCCCTCCTAACAGCAAGCTTTAGGATAGGGTACTGAATTGTAACTTACTTTCGCCTAATAATGCGATTATGGCAAAGAGACTATAACTCGCAGGGAAGCTGCAGCCACCATATGTTTGCCCTCATTAGACTCCCCTCTGGAAGCGCTTTCACTGCAAGCTGCAGATTCCCTCCTAACAGCAAGCTTTAGGATAGGGTACTGAATTGTAACATAACTGCGGCTAATAAGGCGATATTGGAAAAGAGACTATCTCCGGCAGGGAAGCTGCTACCATCAAATGTTTGCCCTCATTAGACTCCCCTCTGGAAGCGCTTTCACTGCAAGCTGCAGATTCCCTCCTAACAGCAAGCTTTAGGATAGTGTACTGAATTGTATCTTTCTGTCGCCTAATAATGCGATTTTTGCAAAGAGACTGTCGCCCGCAGGGAAGCTGTTACCATCAAACGTTTGCCCTCATTAGACTCCCCTCTGGAAGCGTTTTCACTGCAAGCTGCAGATTCCCTCCTAACAGCAAGCTTTAGGATAGGGTACTGAATTGTAACTTAACTGCGGCTCATAAGGCGATTTTGGCAAAGAGAGTATATCCCGCAGGGAAGCTGCTACCATCAAATGTTTGCCCTCATTAGACTCCCCTCTGGAAGCGCTTTCACTGCAAGCTGCAGATTCCTTCCTAACAGCAAGCTTTCGGATAGGGTACTGAATTGTAACTTACTTTCGCCTAATAATGCGATTTTGGAAAAGAGACTATAACTCGCAGGGAAGCTGCTGCCATAAAATGTTTGCCCTCATTAGACTCCCCTCTGGAAGCGCTTTCACTGCAAGCTGCAGATTCCCTCCTAACAGCAAGCTTTAGGATAGGGTACTGAATTGTAACTTAACTGCGGCTCATAAGGCGATTTTGGCAAAGAGAGTATCTCCCGCAGGGAAGCTGCTACCATCAAATGTTTGCCCTCGTTAGACTCCCCTCTGGAAGCGCTTTCACTGCAAGCTGCAGATTCCTTCCTAACAGCAAGCTTTAGTATAGGGTACTGAATTGTAACTTACTTTCGCCTAATAATGCGATTTTGGCAAAGAGACTATAACTCGCAGGGAAGCTGCTGCCACCAAATGTTTGCCCTCGTTAGACTCCCCTCTGGAAGCGCTTTCACTGCAAGCTGCAGATTCCTTCCTAACAGCAAGCTTTAGGATAGGGTACTGAATTGTAACTTACTTTCGCCTAATAATGCGATTTTGGCAAAGAGAGTATCTCCCGCAGGGAAGCTGCTACCATCAAATGTTTGCCCTCATTAGACTCCCCTCTGGAAGCGCTTTCACTGCAAGCTGCAGATTCCCTCCTAACAGCAAGCTTTAGGTTAGGGTACTGAATTGTAACTTACTTTCGCCTAATAATGCGATTTTGGCAAAGAGAGTATCTCCCGCAGGGAAGCTGCTACCATCAAATGTTTGCCCTCATTAGACTCCCCTCTGGAAGCGCTTTCAATGCAAGCTGCAGATTCCCTCCTAACAGCAAGCTTTAGGATAGGGTACTGAATTGTAACTTACTTTCTCCTAATAATGCGATTTTGGCAAAGAGAGTATCTCACGCAGGGAAGCTGTTACCATCAAACGTTTGCCCTCATTAGACTCCCTTCTGGAAGCGCTTTCACTGCAAGCTGCAGATTCCCTCCTAACAGCAAGCTTTAGGATAGGGTACTGAATTGTAACTTAACAGCGGCTAATAATGCGATTTTGGCAAAGAGAGTATCTCCCGCAGGGAAGCTGCTACCATCAAATGTTTGCCCTCATTAGACTCCCCTCTGGAAGCGCTTTCACTGCAAGCTGCAGATTCCCTCCTAACAGCAAGCTTTAGGATAGGGTACTGAATTGTAACTTACTTTCGCCTAATAATGCGATTTTGGCAAAGAGACTATAACTCGCAGGGAAGCTGCAGCCACCATATGTTTGCCCTCATTAGACTCCCCTCTGGAAGCGCTTTCACTGCAAGCTGCAGATTCCCTCCTAACAGCAACCTTTGGATAGGGTACTGAATTGTATCTTTCTGTCGCCTAATAATGCGATTTTTGCAAAGAGACTGTCTCCCGCAGGGAAGCTGTTACCATCAAACGTTTGCCCTCATTAGACTCCCCTCTGGAAGCGCTTTCACTGCAAGCCGCAGATTCCCTCCTAACAGCAAGCTTTAGGATAGGGTACTGAATTGTAACTTAACTGCGGCTCATAAGGCGATTTTGGCAAAGAGAGTATCTCCCGCAGGGAAGCTGCTACCATCAAATGTTTGCCCTCGTTAGACTGCCCTCTGGAAGCGCTTTCACTGCAAGCTGCAGATTCCCTCCTAACAGCAAGCTTTAGGATAGGGTACTGAATTGTATCTTACGTTCGCCTAATAATGCGATTTTGGCAAAGAGACTATAACTCTCAGGAAGCTGCTGCCACCAAATGTTTGCCCTCATTAGACTCCCCTCTGGAAGCGCTTTCACTGCAAGCTGCAGATTCCCTCCTAACAGCAAGCTTTAGGATAGGGTACTGAATTGTAACTTACTGTCGCCTAATAATGCGATTTTGGCAAAGAGACTGTCTCCCGCAGGGAAGCTGCTACCATCAAATGTTTGCCCTCATTAGACTCCCCTCTGGAAGCGCTTTCACTGCAAGCTGCAGATTCCCTCCTAACAGCAAGCTTTAGGATAGGGTACTGAATTGTAACTCACTTTCGCCTAATAATGCGATATTGGCAAAGAGAGTATCTCCCGCAGGGAAGCTGCTACCATCAAATGTTTGCCCTCATTAGACTCCCCTCTGGAAGCGCTTTCACTGCAAGCTGCAGATTCCCTCCTAACAGCAAGCTTTAGGATAGGGTACTGAATTGTATCTTACTTTCGTCTAATAAAGCGATTTTGGCAAAGAGAATATCTCCCGCAGGGAAGCTGCTACCATCAAATGTTTGCCCTCATTAGACTCCCCTCTGGAAGCGCTTTCACTGCAAGCTGCAGATTCCCTCCTAACAGCAAGCTTTAGGATAGGGTACTGAATTGTAACTTACTTTCGCCTAATAATGCGATTTTGGCAAAGAGAGTATCTCCCGCAGGGAAGCTGCTACCATCAAATGTTTGCCCTCATTAGACTCCCCTCTTGAAGCGCTTTCACTGCAAGCTGCAGATTCCCTCCTAACAGCAAGCTTTAGGATAGGGTACTGAATTGTAACTTACTTTCGCCTAATAATGCGATATTGGAAAAGAGACTATCTCCCGCAGGGAAGCTGCTACCATCAAATATTTGCCCTCATTAGACTCTCCTCTGGAAGCGCTTTCACTGCAAGCTGCAGATTCCCTCCTAACAGCAAGCTTTAGGATAGGGTACTGAATTGTAACTTACTTTCGCCTAATAATGCGATTTTGGCAAAGAGACTATCTCCCGCAGGGAAGCTGCTACCATCAAATTTTTGCCCTCATTAGACTCCCCTCTGGAAGCGCTTTCACTGCAAGCTGCAGATTCCCTCCTAACAGCAAGCTTTAGGATAGGGTACTGAATTGTAACTTACTTTCGCCTAATAGGGCGATTTTGGAAAAGAGACTATCTCCCGCAGGGAAGCTGCTACCATCAAATGCTTGCCCTCATTAGACTCCCCTCTGGAAGCGCTTTCACTGCAAGCTGCAGATTCCCTCCTAACAGCAAGCTTTAGGATAGGGTACTGAATTGTAACTTAACTGCGACTAATAAGGCGATTATGGCAAAGAGAATATCTCCCGCAGGGAAGCTGCTACCATCAAATATTTGCCCTCATTAGACTCCCCTCTGGAAGCGCTTTCACTGCAAGCTGCAGATTCCCTCCTAACAGCAAGCTTTAGGATAGGGTACTGAATTGTAACTTACTTTCGCCTAATAATGCGATTTTGGCAAAGAGAGTATCTCCCGCAGGGAAGCTGCTACCATCAAATGTTTGCCCTCGTTAGACTCCCCTCTGGAAGCGCTTTCACTGCAAGCTGCAGATTCCCTCCTAACAGCAAGCTTTAGGATAGGGTACTGAATTGTAACTTACTTTCGCCTAATAGGGCGATTTTGGAAAAGAGAGTATCTCCCGCAGGGAAGCTGCTACCATCAAATGTTTGCCCTCATTAGACTACCCTGTGGAAGCGCTTTCACTGCAAGCTGCAGATTCCCTCCTAACAGCAAGCTTTAGGATAGGGTACTGAATTGTATCTTACTTTCGTCTAATAAAGCGATTTTGGCAAAGAGAATATCTCCCGCAGGGAAGCTGCTACCATCAAATGTTTGCCCTCATTAGACTCCCCTCTGGAAGCGCTTTCACTGCAAGCTGCAGATTCCCTCCTAACAGCAAGCTTTAGGATAGGGTACTGAATTGTAACTTAACTGCGGCTAATAAGGCGATTATGGCAAAGAGAATATCTCCCGCAGGGAAGCTGCTACCATCAAATGTTTGCCCTCATTAGACTCCCCTCTGGAAGCGCTTTCACTGCAAGCTGCAGATTCCCTCCTAACAGCAAGCTTTAGGATAGGGTACTGAATTGTAACTTACTTTCGCCTAATAATGCGATTTTGGCAAAGAGAGTATCTCCCGCAGGGAAGCTGCTACCATCAAATGTTTGCCCTCATTAGACTCCCCTCTTGAAGCGCTTTCACTGCAAGCTGCAGATTCCCTCCTAACAGCAAGCTTTAGGATAGGGTACTGAATTGTAACTTACTTTCGCCTAATAATGCGATTTTGGCAAAGAGACTATCTCCCGCAGGGAAGCTGCTACCATCAAATGTTTGCCCTCATTAGACTCCCCTCTGGAAGCGCTTTCACTGCAAGCTGCAGATTCCCTCCTAAGAGCAAGCTTTAGGATAGGGTACTGAATTGTAACTTACTTTCGCCTAATAATGCGATTTTGGCAAAGAGACTATCTCCCGCAGGGAAGCTGCTACCATCAAATGCTTGCCCTCATTAGACTCCCCTCTGGAAGCGCTTTCACTGCAAGCTGCAGATTCCCTCCTAACAGCAAGCTTTAGGATAGGGTACTGAATTGTAACTTAACTGCGACTAATAATGCGATTATGGCAAAGAGACTATCTCCCGCAGGGAAGCTGCTACCATCAAATATTTGCCCTCATTAGACTCCCCTCTGGAAGCGCTTTCACTGCAAGCTGCAGATTCCCTCCTAACAGCAAGCTTTAGGATAGGGTACTGAATTGTAACTTACTTTTGTCTAATAAAGCGATTTTGGCAAAGAGACTATCTCCCGCAGGGAAGCTGCTACCATCAAATGTTTGCCCTCGTTAGACTCCCCTCTGGAAGCGCTTTCACTGCAAGCTGCAGATTCCCTCCTAACAGCAAGCTTTAGGATAGGGTACTGAATTGTAACTTACTTTCGCCTAATAATGCGATTTTGGCAAAGAGAGTATCTCCCGCAGGGAAGCTGCTACCATCAAATGTTTGCCCTCATTAGACTCCCCTCTGGAAGCGCTTTCACTGCAAGCTGCAGATTCCCTCCTAACAGCAAGCTTTAGGATAGGGTACTGAATTGTAACTTACTTTCGCCTAATAATGCGATTTTGGCAAAGAGAGTATCTCCCGCAGGGAAGCTGCTACCATCAAATGTTTGCCCTCGTTAGACTCCCCTCTGGAAGCGCTTTCACTGCAAGCTGCAGATTCCCTCCTAACAGCAAGCTTTAGGATAGGGTACTGAATTGTAACTTACTTTCGCCTAATAGGGCGATTTTGGAAAAGAGAGTATCTCCCGCAGGGAAGCTGCTACCATCAAATGTTTGCCCTCATTAGACTACCCTGTGGAAGCGCTTTCACTGCAAGCTGCAGATTCCCTCCTAACAGCAAGCTTTAGGATAGGGTACTGAATTGTATCTTACTTTCGTCTAATAAAGCGATTTTGGCAAAGAGAATATCTCCCGCAGGGAAGCTGCTACCATCAAATGTTTGCCCTCATTAGACTCCCCTCTGGAAGCGCTTTCACTGCAAGCTGCAGATTCCCTCCTAACAGCAAGCTTTAGGATAGGGTACTGAATTGTAACTTAACTGCGGCTAATAAGGCGATTATGGCAAAGAGAATATCTCCCGCAGGGAAGCTGCTACCATCAAATATTTGCCCTCATTAGACTCCCCTCTGGAAGCGCTTTCACTGCAAGCTGCAGATTCCCTCCTAACAGCAAGCTTTAGGATAGGGTACTGAATTGTAACTTACTTTCGCCTAATAAGGCGATTTTGGCAAAGAGAGTATCTCCCGCAGGGAAGCTGCTACCATCAAATGTTTGCCCTCGTTAGACTCCCCTCTGGAAGCGCTTTCACTGCAAGCTGCAGATTCCCTCCTAACAGCAAGCTTTAGGATAGGGTACTGAATTGTAACTTACTTTCGCCTAATAGTGCGATTTTGGAAAAGAGAGTATCTCCCGCAGGTAAGCTGCTACCATCAAATGTTTGCCCTCATTAGACTACCCTGTGGAAGCGCTTTCACTGCAAGCTGCAGATTCCCTCCTAACAGCAAGCTTTAGGATAGGGTACTGAATTGTATCTTACTTTCGTCTAATAAAGCGATTTTGGCAAAGAGAATATCTCCCGCAGGGAAGCTGCTACCATCAAATGTTTGCCCTCATTAGACTCCCCTCTGGAAGCGCTTTCACTGCAAGCTGCAGATTCCCTCCTAACAGCAAGCTTTAGGATAGGGTACTGAATTGTAACTTAACTGCGGATAATAATGCGATTTTTGCAAAGAGAGTATCTCCCGCAGGGAAGCTGCTACCATCAAATGTTTGCCCTCATTAGACTCCCCTCTGGAAGCGCTTTCACTGGAAGCTGCAGATTCCCTCCTAACAGCAAGCTTTAGGATAGGGTACTGAATTGTAACTTACTTTCGCCTAATAATGCGATTTTGGCAAAGAGACTATCTCCCGCAGGGAAGCTGCTACCATCAAATATTTGCCCTCATTAGACTCTCCTCTGGAAGCGCTTTCACTGCAAGCTGCAGATTCCCTCCTAACAGCAAGCTTTAGGATAGGGTACTGAATTGTAACTTACTTTCGCCTAATAATGCGATTTTGGCAAAGAGACTATCTCCGGCAGGGAAGCTGCTACCATCAAATGCTTGCCCTCATTAGACTCCCCTCTGGAAGCGCTTTCACTGCAAGCTGCAGATTCCCTCCTAACAGCAAGCTTTAGGATAGGGTACTGAATTGTAACTTAACTGCGGCTAATAAGGCGATTATGGCAAAGAGAGTATCTCCCGCAGGGAAGCTGCTACCATCAAATGTTTGCCCTCATTAGACTCCCCTCTGGAAGCGCTTTCACTGCAAGCTGCAGATTCCTTCCTAACAGCAAGCTTTAGGATAAGGTACTGAATTGTAACTTACTTTCGCCTAATAAAACGATTTTGGCAAAGAGAATATCTCCCGCAGGGAAGCTGCTACCATCAAATCTTTGCCCTCATTAGACTCCCCTCTGGAAGCGCTTTCACTGCAAGCTGCAGATTCCCTCCTAACAGCAAGCTTTAGGATAGGGTACTGAATTGTAACTTACTTTCGCCTAATAATGCGATTTTGGCAAAGAGAGTATCTCCCGCAGGGAAGCTGCTACCATCAAATGTTTGCCCTCATTAGACTCCCCTCTGGAAGCGCTTTCACTGCAAGCTGCAGGTTCCTTCATAACAGCAAGCTTTAGGATAGGGTACTGAATTGTAACTTACTTTCGCCTAATAATTCGATATTTGCAAAGAGAGTATCTCTCGCAGGGAAGCTGCTACCATCAAATGTTTGCCCTCGTTAGACTCCCCTCTGGAAGCGCTTTCACTGCAAGCTGCAGATTCCCTCCTAACAGCAAGCTTTAGGATAGGGTACTGAATTGTAACTTAACTGCGGCTAATAAGGCGATTTTGGCAAAGAGAATATCTCCCGCAGGAAAGCTGCTACCATCAAATGTTTGCCCTCATTAGACTCCCCTCTGGAAGCGCTTTCACTGCAAGCTGCAGATTCCCTCCTAACAGCAAGCTTTAGGATAGGGTACTGAATTGTATCTTAACTGCGGCTAATAAGGCGATTTTGGCAAAGAGAATATCTCCCGCAGGGAAGCTGTTACCATCAAATGTTTGTCCTCATTAGACTCCCCTCTGGAAGCGCTTTCACTGCAAGCTGCAGATTCCCTCCTAACAGCAAGCTTTAGGATAGGGTACTGAATTGTATCTTAACTGCGGCTAATAAGGCGATTATGGCAAAGAGAGTATCTCCCGCAGGGAAGCTGCTACCATCAAATGTTTGCCCTCATTAGACTCCCCTCTGGAAGCGCTTTCACTGCAAGCTGCAGATTCCCTCCTAACAGCAAGCTTTAGTATAGGGTACTGAATTATAACTTAACTGCGGATAATAATGCGATTTTGGCAAAGAGAGTATCTCCTGCAGGGAAGCTGCTACCATCAAATGTTTGCCCTCATTAGACTCCCCTCTGGAAGCGCTTTCACTGCAAGCTGCAGATTCCCTCCTAACAGCAAGCTGTAGGACAGTGTACTGAATTGTATCTTAACTGCGTCTTATAAGGCGATTTTGGCAAAGAGAATATCTCCCGCAGGGAAGCTGCTACTATCAAATATTTGCCCTCATTAGACCCCCCTCTGGAAGCGCTTTCACTGCAAGCTGCAGATTCCCTCCTAACAGCAAGCTTTAGGATAGGGTACTGAATTGTAACTTACTTTCGCCTAATAATGCGATTTTGGCAAAGAGAGTATCTCCCGCAGGGAAGCTGCTACCATCAAATGTTTGCCCTCATTAGACTACCCTCTGGAAGCGCTTTCACTGCAAGCTGCAGATTCCCTCCTAACAGCAAGCTTTAGGATAGGGTACTGAATTGTAACTGAACTGCGGCTAATAAGGCGATTTTGGCAAAGAGAATATCTCCCGCAGGGAAGCTGCTACCATCAAATGTTTGCCCTTATTAGACTCCCCTCTGGAAGCGCTTTCACTGCAAGCTGCAGATTCCCTCCTAACAGCAAGCTTTAGGATAGTGTACTGAATTTTTACTTTCTTTCGCATAATAATGCGATATTGGCAAAGAGACTATCTCCCGCAGGGAAGCTGATACCATCAAATATTTGCCCTCATTAGACTCCCCTCTGGAAGCGCTTTCACTGCAAGCTGCAGATTCCCTCCTAACAGCAAGCTTTAGGATAGTGTACTGAATTGTATCTTAACTGCGGCTAATAATGCGATTTTGGCAAAGAGAGTATCTCCCGCAGGGAAGCTGCTACCATCAAATGTTTGCCCTCATTAGACTCCCCTCTGGAAGCGCTTTCACTGCAAGCTGCAGATTCCCTCCTAACAGCAAGCTTTAGGATAGGGTACTGAATTGTAACTTACTTTCGCCTAATAATGCGATTTTGGCAAAGAGAGTATCTCCCGCAGGGAAGCTTCTACCATCAAATGTTTGCCCTCATTAGACTCCCCTCTGGAAGCGCTTTCACTGCAAGCTGCAGATTCCCTCCTAACAGCAAGCTGTAGGACAGTGTACTGAATTGTAACTTAACTGCGTCTAATAAGGCGATTTTGGCAAAGAGAGTATCTCCCGCAGGGAAGGTGCTACCATCAAATGTTTGCCCTCATTAGACTCCCCTCTGGAAGTGCTTTCACTGCAAGCTGCAGATTCCCTCCTAACAGCAAGCTTTAGGATAGGGTACTGAATTGTAACTTACTTTCGCCTAATAATGCGATTTTGGCAAAGAGACTATCTCCCGCAGGGAAGCTGCTACCATCTAATGTTTGCCCTCATTAGACTCCCCTCTGGAAGCGCTTTCACTGCAAGCTGCAGATTCCCTCCTAACAGCAACCTGTAGGACAGTGTACTGAATTGTAACTTAACTGCGGCTAATAAGGCGATTTTGGCAAAGAGAGTATCTCCCGTAGGGAAGCTGGTACCATCAAATGTTTCCCCTCATTAGACTCCCCTCTGGAAGCGCTTTCACTGCAAGCTGCAGATTCCCTCCTAACAGCAAGCTGTAGGACAGTATACTGAATTGTAACTTAACAGGGGCTAATAAGGCGATTTTGGCAAAGAGACTATCTCCCGCAGGGAAGCTGCTACCATCAAATGTTTGCCCTCATTAGACTCCCCTCTGGAAGCGCTTTCACTGCAAGCTGCAGATTCCCTCCTAACAGCAAGCTTTAGGATAGGGTACTGAATTGTAACTTACTTTCGCCTAATAATGCGATTTTGGCAAAGAGAGTATCTCCCGCAGAGAAGCTGCTACCATCAAATGTTTGCCTCATTAGACTCCCCTCTGGAAGCGCTTTCACTGCAAGCTGCAGATTCCCTCCTAACAGCAAGCTGTAGGACAGTGTACTGAATTGTAACTTAACTGCGTCTAATAAGGCGATTTTGGCAAAGAGAGTATCTCCCGCAGGGAAGCTGCTACCATCAAATGTTTGCCCTCATTAGACTCCCCTCTGGAAGCGCTTTCACTGCAAGCTGCAGATTCCCTCCTAACAGCAAGCTTTAGGATAGGGTACTGAATTGTAACTTACTTTCGCCTAATAATGCGATTTTGGCAAAGAGAGTATCTCCCGCAGGGAAGCTGCTACCATCAAATGTTTGCCCTCATTAGACTCCCCTCTGGAAGCGATTCACTGCAAGCTGCAGATTCCCTCCTAACAGCAAGCTTTAGGATAGGGTACTGAATTGTAACTTAAGTGCGGCTAAAAATGCGATTTTGGCAAAGAGAGTATCTCCCGCAGGGAAGCTGCTACCATCAAATGTTTGCCCTCATTAGACTCCCCTCTGGAAGCGCTTTCACTGCAAGCTGCAGATTCCCTCCTAACAGCAAGCTGTAGGACAGTGTACTGAATTGTACCTTAACTGCGTCTAATAAGGCGATTTTGGCAAAGAGAATATCTCCCGCAGGGAAGCTGCTACTATCAAATATTTGCCCTCATTAGATTCCCCTCTGGAAGCGCTTTCACTGCAAGCGGCAGATTCCCTCCTAACAGCAAGCTTTAGGATAGGGTACTGAATTGTAACTTACTTTCGCCTAATAATGCGATTTTGGCAAAGAGAGTATCTCCCGCAGGGAAGCTGCTACCATCAAATGTTTGCCCTCATTAGACTCCCCTCCGGAAGCGCTTTCACTGCAAGCTGCAGATTCCCTCCTAACAGCAAGCTTTAGGATAGTGTACTGAATTGTAACTTAACTGCGGCTAATAAGGCGATTTTGGCAAAGAGAATATCTCCCGCAGGGAAGGTGCTACCATCAAATGTTTGCCCTCATTAGACTCCCCTCTGGAAGCGCTTTCACTGCAAGCTGCAGATTCCCTCCTAACAGCAAGCTTTAGGATAGGGTACTGAATTGTAACTTACTTTCGCCTAATAATGCGATTTTGGCAAAGAGAGTATCTCCCGCAGGGAAGCTTCTACCATCAAATGTTTGCCCTCATTAGACTCCCCTCTGGAAGCGCTTTCACTGCAAGCTGCAGATTCCCTCCTAACAGCAAGCTTTAGGATAGGGTTCTGAATTGTTACTTTCTTTCGCCTAATAATGCGATTTTGGCAAAGAGAGTATCTCCCGCAGGGAAGCTGATACCATCAAATATTTGCCCTCATTAGACTCCCCTCTGGAAGCGCTTTCACTGCAAGCTGCAGATTCCCTCCTAACAGCAAGCTTTAGGATAGGGTACTGAATTGTAACTTACTTTCGCCTAATAATGCGATTTTGGCAAAGAGAGTATCTCCCGCAGGGAAGCTGCTACCATCAAATGTTTGCCCCCATTAGACTCCCCTCTGGAAGCGCTTTCACTGCAAGCTGCAGATTCCCTCCTAACAGCAAGCTTTAGGATAGGGTACTGAATTGTAACTTAACTGCGGCTTATAAGGCGATTTTGTCAAAGAGAATATCTCCCGCAGGGAAGCTGCTACCATCAAATGTTTGCCCTCATTAGACTCCCCTCTGGAAGCGCTTTCACTGCAAGCTGCAGATTCCCTCCTAACAGCAAGCTTTAGGATAGGGTACTGAATTGTAACTTAACTGCGGCTAATAATGCGATTTTGGCAAAGAGAGTATCTCCCGCAGGGAAGCTGCTACCATCAAATATTTGCCCTCATTAGACTCCCCTCTGGAAGCACTTTCACTGCAAGCTGCAGATTCCCTCCTAACAGGAAGCTTTAGGATAGGGTACTGAATTGTAACTTACTTTCGCATAATAATGCGATTTTGGCAAAGAGAGAATCTCCCGCAGGGAAGCTGCTACCATCAAATGTTTGCCCTCATTAGACTCCCCTCTGGAAGCGCTTTCACTGCAAGCTGCAGATTCCCTCCTAACAGCAAGCTTTAGGATAGTGTACTGAATTGTAACTTAAGTGCGGCTAATAATGCGATTTTGGCAAAGAGAGTATCTCCCGCAGGGAAGCTGCTACCATCAAATGTTTGCCCTCATTAGACTCCCCAATGGAAGCGCTTTCAACGCAAGCTGCAGATTCCCTCCTAAGAGCAAGCTTTAGGTAGGGTACTGAATTGTAACTCAACTGCGGCTAATAAGGCGATTTTGGCAAAGAGAATATCTCCCGCAGGGAAGCTGCTACCATCAAATGTTTGCCCTCGTTAGACTCCCCTCTGGAAGCGCTTTCAACGCAAGCTGCAGATTCCCTCCTAACAGCAAGCTTTAGGATAGGGTACTGAATTGTAACTTACTTTCGCATAATAATGCGATTTTGGCAAAGAGAGTATCACCCGCAGGGAAGCTGCTACCATCAAATCTTTGCCCTCATTAGACTCCCCTCTGGAAGCGCTTTCACTGCAAGCTGCAGATTCCCTCCTAACAGCAAGCTTTAGGACAGTGTACTAAATTGTATCTTAACTGCGGCTAATAAGGCGATTTTGGCAAAGAGAGTATCTCCCGCAGGGAAGCTGCTACCATCAAATGTTTGCCCTCATTAGACTCCCCTCTGGAAGCGCTTTCACTGCAAGCTGCAGATTCCCTCCTAACAGCAAGCTTTAGGATAGGGTACTGAATAGTAACTTACTTTCGCCTAATAATGCGTTTTTAGCAAAGAGAGTATCTCCCGCAGGGAAGCTGCTACCATCAAATGTTTGCCCTCATTAGACTCTCCTCTGGAAGCGCTTTCACTGCAAGCTGCAGATTCCCTCCTAACAGCAAGCTTTAGGATAGGGTACTGAATTGTAACTTACTTTCGCCTAATAATGCAATTTTGGAAAAGAGAGTATCTCCCGCAGGGAAGCTGCTACCATCAAATGTTTGCCCTCATTAGACTCCCCTCTGGAAGCGCTTTCACTGCAAGCAGCAGATTCCCTCCTAACAGCAAGCTTTAGGTAGGGTACTGAATTGTAACTCAACTGCGGCTAATAAGGCGATTTTGGGAAAGAGAAAATCTCCCGCAGGGAAGTTGCTACCATCAAATGTTTGCCCTCCTTAGACTCCCCTCTGGAAGCGCTTTCACTGCAAGCTGCAGATTCCCTCCTAACAGCAAGCTTTAGATAGGGTACTGAATTGTAACTCAACTGAGGCTAATAAGGCGATTTTGGCAAAGAGACTATCTCCCGCAGGGAAGCTGCTACCATCAAATGTTTGCCCTCGTTAGACTCCCCTCTGGAAGCGCTTTCACTGCAAGCTGCAGATTCCCTCCTAACAGCAAGCTTTAGGATAGGGTACTGAATTGTAACTTAACTGCGGCTAATAAGGCGATTTTGTCAAAGAGAATATCTCCCTCAGGGAAGCTGTTACCATCATTATATACGGGACAAGAATACGGGACAAGGGCAAAGAGGGGCGGACAAGGGCAAAGAGGGGCGGACAAGGGCAAAGAGGGGCGGACAAGGGCAAAGAGGGGCGGACAAGGGCAAAGAGGGGCGGACAAGGGCAAAGAGGGGCGGACAAGGGCAAAGAGGGGCGGACAAGGGCAAAGAGGGGCGGACAAGGGCAAAGAGGGGCGGACAAGGGCAAAGAGGGGCGGACAAGGGCAAAGAGGGGCGGACAAGGGCAAAGAGGGGCGGACAAGGGCAAAGAGGGGCGGACAAGGGCAAAGAGGGGCGGACAAGGGCAAAGAGGGGCGGACAAGGGCAAAGAGGGGCGGACAAGGGCAAAGAGGGGCGGACAAGGGCAAAGAGGGGCGGACAAGGGCAAAGAGGGGCGGACAAGGGCAAAGAGGGGCGGACAAGGGCAAAGAGGGGCGGACAAGGGCAAAGAGGGGCGGACAAGGGCAAAGAGGGGCGGACAAGGGCAAAGAGGGGCGGACAAGGGCAAAGAGGGGCGGACAAGGGCAAAGAGGGGCGGACAAGGGCAAAGAGGGGCGGACAAGGGCAAAGAGGGGCGGACAAGGGCAAAGAGGGGCGGACAAGGGCAAAGAGGGGCGGACAAGGGCAAAGAGGGGCGGACAAGGGCAAAGAGGGGCGGACAAGGGCAAAGAGGGGCGGACAAGGGCAAAGAGGGGCGGACAAGGGCAAAGAGGGGCGGACAAGGGCAAAGAGGGGCGGACAAGGGCAAAGAGGGGCGGACAAGGGCAAAGAGGGGCGGACAAGGGCAAAGAGGGGCGGACAAGGGCAAAGAGGGGCGGACAAGGGCAAAGAGGGGCGGACAAGGGCAAAGAGGGGCGGACAAGGGCAAAGAGGGGCGGACAAGGGCAAAGAGGGGCGGACAAGGGCAAAGAGGGGCGGACAAGGGCAAAGAGGGGCGGACAAGGGCAAAGAGGGGCGGACAAGGGCAAAGAGGGGCGGACAAGGGCAAAGAGGGGCGGACAAGGGCAAAGAGGGGCGGACAAGGGCAAAGAGGGGCGGACAAGGGCAAAGAGGGGCGGACAAGGGCAAAGAGGGGCGGACAAGGGCAAAGAGGGGCGGACAAGGGCAAAGAGGGGCGGACAAGGGCAAAGAGGGGCGGACAAGGGCAAAGAGGGGCGGACAAGGGCAAAGAGGGGCGGACAAGTGCGGAGAATATTGGTGAAGCGCAAAGAGGTGCGGACAAGGGCAAAGAGGGGCGGACAATTGTAAAAAGGGGCGGACAAGTGCAAACAGGGTCTGACAATTGCAAAGAGTCTCGGACAAGTGCAAAGAGAAGCGGAGAAGGGCAAAGAGGGGCGGAGAACTGCGGAGAATACGGGACAAGGGCAAAGAGGGGCGGAGAACTGCGGAGAATACGGGACAAGGGCAAAGAGGGGCGGAGAACTGCGGAGAATACGGGACAAGGGCAAAGAGGGGCGGAGAACTGCGGAGAATACGGGACAAGGGCAAAGAGGGGCGGGCAAGGGCAAAGAGGGGCGGGCAAGGGCAAAGAGGGGCGGGCAAGGGCAAAGAGGGGCGGGCAAGGGCAAAGAGGGGCGGGCAAGGGCAAAGAGGGGCGGGCAAGGGCAAAGAGGGGCGGGCAAGGGCAAAGAGGGGCGGGCAAGGGCAAAGAGGGGCGGGCAAGGGCAAAGAGGGGCGGGCAAGGGCAAAGAGGGGCGGGCAAGGGCAAAGAGGGGCGGGCAAGGGCAAAGAGGGGCGGGCAAGGGCAAAGAGGGGCGGGCAAGGGCAAAGAGGGGCGGGCAAGGGCAAAGAGGGGCGGGCAAGGGCAAAGAGGGGCGGGCAAGGGCAAAGAGGGGCGGGCAAGGGCAAAGAGGGGCGGGCAAGGGCAAAGAGGGGCGGGCAAGGGCAAAGAGGGGCGGGCAAGGGCAAAGAGGGGCGGGCAAGGGCAAAGAGGGGCGGGCAAGGGCAAAGAGGGGCGGGCAAGTGCGGAGAATATTGGTGAAGCGCAAAGAGGTGCGGACAAGGGCAAAGAGGGGCGGACAATTGTAAAAAGGGGCGGACAAGTGCAAACAGGGTCTGACAATTGCAAAGAGTCTCGGACAAGTGCAATGAGGGGCGGACAAGTGCAAAGAGAAGCGGAGAAGGGCAAAGAGGGGCGGAGAAGTGCGGAGAATACGGGGCAAGGGCAAAGAGGGGCGGAGAAGTGCGGAGAATACGGGGCAAGGGCAAAGAGGGGCGGAGAAGTGCGGAGAATACGGGGCAAGGGCAAAGGGGGGCGGGCAAGGGCAAAGGGGGGCGGGCAAGGGCAAAGGGGGGCGGGCAAGGGCAAAGGGGGGCGGGCAAGGGCAAAGGGGGGCGGGCAAGGGCAAAGGGGGGCGGGCAAGGGCAAAGGGGGGCGGGCAAGGGCAAAGGGGGGCGGGCAAGGGCAAAGGGGGGCGGGCAAGGGCAAAGGGGGGCGGGCAAGGGCAAAGGGGGGCGGGCAAGGGCAAAGGGGGGCGGGCAAGGGCAAAGGGGGGCGGGCAAGGGCAAAGGGGGGCGGGCAAGGGCAAAGGGGGGCGGGCAAGGGCAAAGGGGGGCGGGCAAGGGCAAAGGGGGGCGGGCAAGGGCAAAGGGGGGCGGGCAAGGGCAAAGGGGGGCGGGCAAGGGCAAAGGGGGGCGGGCAAGGGCAAAGGGGGGCGGGCAAGGGCAAAGGGGGGCGGGCAAGGGCAAAGGGGGGCGGGCAAGGGCAAAGGGGGGCGGGCAAGGGCAAAGGGGGGCGGGCAAGGGCAAAGGGGGGCGGGCAAGGGCAAAGGGGGGCGGGCAAGGGCAAAGGGGGGCGGGCAAGGGCAAAGGGGGGCGGAGAAGTGCGGAGAATACGGGGCAAGGGCAAAGAGGGGCGGAGAAGTGCGGAGAATACGGGGCAAGGGCAAAGGGGGGCGGAGAAGTGCGGAGAATACGGGGCAAGGGCAAAGGGGGGCGGGCAAGGGCAAAGGGGGGCGGGCAAGGGCAAAGGGGGGCGGGCAAGGGCAAAGGGGGGCGGGCAAGGGCAAAGGGGGGCGGGCAAGGGCAAAGGGGGGCGGGCAAGGGCAAAGGGGGGCGGGCAAGGGCAAAGGGGGGCGGGCAAGGGCAAAGGGGGGCGGGCAAGGGCAAAGGGGGGCGGGCAAGGGCAAAGGGGGGCGGGCAAGGGCAAAGGGGGGCGGGCAAGGGCAAAGGGGGCGGGCAAGGGCAAAGGGGGGCGGGCAAGGGCAAAGGGGGGCGGGCAAGGGCAAAGGGGGGCGGGCAAGGGCAAAGGGGGGCGGGCAAGGGGGGCGGGCAAGGGCAAAGGGGGGCGGGCAAGGGGGGCGGGCAAGGGCAAAGGGGGGCGGGCAAGGGGGGCGGGCAAGGGCAAAGGGGGGCGGGCAAGGGGGGCGGGCAAGGGCAAAGGGGGGCGGGCAAGGGGGGCGGGCAAGGGCAAAGGGGGGCGGGCAAGGGCAAAGGGGGGCGGGCAAGGGCAAAGGGGGGCGGGCAAGGGCAAAGGGGGGCGGGCAAGGGCAAAGGGGGGCGGGCAAGGGCAAAGGGGGGCGGGCAAGGGCAAAGGGGGGCGGGCAAGGGCAAAGGGGGGCGGGCAAGGGCAAAGGGGGGCGGGCAAGGGCAAAGGGGGGCGGGCAAGGGCAAAGGGGGGCGGGCAAGGGCAAAGGGGGGCGGGCAAGGGCAAAGGGGGGCGGGCAAGGGCAAAGGGGGGCGGGCAAGGGCAAAGGGGGGCGGGCAAGGGCAAAGGGGGGCGGGCAAGGGCAAAGGGGGGCGGGCAAGGGCAAAGGGGGGCGGGCAAGGGCAAAGGGGGGCGGGCAAGGGCAAAGGGGGGCGGGCAAGGGCAAAGGGGGGCGGGCAAGGGCAAAGGGGGGCGGGCAAGGGCAAAGGGGGGCGGGCAAGGGCAAAGGGGGGCGGGCAAGGGCAAAGGGGGGCGGGCAAGGGCAAAGGGGGGCGGGCAAGGGCAAAGGGGGGCGGGCAAGGGCAAAGGGGGGCGGGCAAGGGCAAAGGGGGGCGGGCAAGGGCAAAGGGGGGCGGGCAAGGGCAAAGGGGGGCGGGCAAGGGCAAAGAATACGGGACAAGATGAAAGAGGGGCGGAGAAATTCGGAGAATTTGGGACAAGGGGAAAAAAGGGTGGAGAAGCGCAACGAGGGGCGGAAAAGGGCAGACAGGGGCAGACAAGGGCAAAGAGGGACGGACATGGGCATAGATGGGCAGACAAGTGCAATGAGAGTTGGACAGGGGCAAAGAGGGGCGGACAGGGGCAAAGAAAGAGGGGCGGACAAGGGCAAAGAAAGAGGGGCGGACAAGGGCAAAGAAAGAGGGGCGGACAAGGGCAAAGAAAGAGGGGCGGACAAGGGCAAAGAAAGAGGGGCGGACAAGGGCAAAGAAAGAGGGGCGGACAAGGGCAAAGAAAGAGGGGCGGACAAGGGCAAAGAAAGAGGGGCGGACAAGGGCAAAGAAAGAGGGGCGGACAAGGGCAAAGAAAGAGGGGCGGACAAGGGCAAAGAAAGAGGGGCGGACAAGGGCAAAGAAAGAGGGGCGGACAAGGGCAAAGAAAGAGGGGCGGACAAGGGCAAAGAAAGAGGGGCGGACAAGGGCAAAGAAAGAGGGGCGGACAAGGGCAAATTTGGGCGGACAAGGGCAAAGAATACGGGACAAGATGAAAGAGGGGCGGAGAAATTCGGAGAATTTGGGACAAGGGCATAAAAGGGTGGAGAAGCGCAACGAGTTGCGGAAAAGGGCAGACAGGGGCGGACAAGGGCAAAGAGGGACGGACATGGGCATAGATGGGCGGACAAGTGCAATGAGAGTTGGACAGGGGCAAAGAGGGGCGGACAAGGGCAAAGAAAGAGGGGCGGACAAGGGCAAAGAAAGAGGGGCGGACAAGGGCAAAGAAAGCGGGGCGGACAAGGGCAAAGAAAGCGGGGCGGACAAGGGCAAAGAAAGCGGGGCGGACAAATGCGGAGAACACCGGACGAATGCAAATTTGGGCGGACAAGGGCAAATTTGGGCGGACAAGGGCAAATTTGGGCGGACAAGGGCAAATTTGGGCGGACAAGGGCAAATTTGGGCGGACAAGGGCAAATTTGGGCGGACAAGGGCAAATTTGGGCGGACAAGGGCAAATTTGGGCGGACAAATGCGGAGAACACCGGACAAGGGCAAATTTGGGCGGACAAGGGCAAATTTGGGCGGACAAATGCGGAGAACACCGGACAAGGGCAAATTTGGGCGGACAAGGGCAAATTTGGGCGGACAAATGCGGAGAACACCGGACAAGGGCAAATTTGGGCGGACAAGGGCAAATTTGGGCGGACAAGGGCAAATTTGGGCGGACAAGGGCAAATTTGGGCGGACAAGGGCAAATTTGGGCGGACAAGGGCAAATTTGGGCGGAGAATACCGGACAAGGGCAAGGACTTGCGGACAAGGGCAAGGACTTGCGGACAAGGGCAAGGACTTGCGGACAAGGGCGGAGAACACGGGACAAGGGCCCAAGTCGGGCCGGGCAAGTGTGGAAAATACCGGACAAGGGTAAGAGCAGGGCCGCAGGGGGTAAGAGCAGGGCCGCAGGGGGTAAGAGCAGGGCCGCAGGGGGTAAGAGCAGGGCCGCAGGGGGTAAGAGCAGGGCCGCAGGGGGTAAGAGCAGGGCCGCAGGGGGTAAGAGCAGGGCCGCAGGGGGTAAGAGCAGGGCCGCAGGGGGTAAGAGCAGGGCCGCAGGGGGTAAGAGCAGGGCCGCAGGGGGTAAGAGCAGGGCCGCAGGGGGTAAGAGCAGGGCCGCAGGGGGTAAGAGCAGGGCCGCAGGGGGTAAGAGCAGGGCCGCAGGGGGTAAGAGCAGGGCCGCAGGGGGTAAGAGCAGGGCCGCAGGGGGTAAGAGCAGGGCCGCAGGGGGTAAGAGCAGGGCCACAGGGGGTAAGAGCAGGGCCACAGGGGGTAAGAGCAGGGCCACAGGGGGTAAGAGCAGGGCCACAGGGGGTAAGAGCAGGGCCACAGGGGGTAAGAGCAGGGCCACAGGGGGTAAGAGCAGGGCCACAGGGGGCGGAGGTGCAGTTCAGTCTCAACTCAGTACCTTATATTAAACGTTCTGTTAGTCGAGCTTAACCAGCTTGAAGTGAAAGCACTTCCAGAGAAGACTCTACTGAGAGCCAGCATTTGATTGTAGCAGATTCCCCGCAGTCCTTGTGCTGAACGGTATGAAATTTCAAAGTGACACTTTAACCGCCATTCTGATGTTACTGTACACAAGCCGAGACTGAACATTCTACAAGCCTTGCTTTGCACTGAAAGCACTCTAAGAGAAGACATTCAGAAACAGCAGCATTCCATGCTAGCATCTTCCCTGCGGGAGACACTCTCTTTTCCCAAATCGCCTTATTAGGCAAAAGTAAGTCACAATTCAGTACCCTATACTAAACCGTTCTGTTAGACATTCTTCTGCAGCTTGCAGTGAAGGCGCTTCCAGAGAAGACTCTAACAAAAGCCAGAATTTGATCATAGCAGCTTCCCTACAGTACTTCTCTGCATCCCCTCCATGGTTTCAGAGACTAGCAGAAACTACCACACTTAGGGCTGCTAGGTCTCCAAAGTAATGGATGCCCCTAGACTGCATGGTCTAGTCACATTAAAACATTAAGAACCGGGCCGCTATACCTTGGCTGACTCTTATCACCTCCTCCATGCACCAGGCAGAGCAGCTTGAACTGGACACAAATACACACGGAACACTAACACACAAGACCGATGTCGTGAACCGAGGACAAAAGAAGATTTGCAGCAACATGGAGGACTCTTGGACCACGCTTGCCAATGGGCAAGGCAATGGACAGGGCTCTGAGGAAGAACCTACGGTAGCCCTGGAAAAGCAAAGATGGTTCCAAAGAGATGTGGCTGCAACTGGCAAGATGAACGGGCAAGAAACACTTTTAAAGTCCTAAAGATGCAGAGGATGGATGGAACAAATCCCAGAACAGGGATCCAACAAAACGGAAGACTAACTATCCTGGATAATAAGGCCGGCTGCAAGGCTGCAGCAGAAGACAACTGACCGGATGCTTCCAAAACACAAGAGCGATCCACGCTTTAAAAATGTGAAGAAAGAAAAGCAGTGCCCCATCGACACTGCTTTGATCAGTACGAGCATTTGGGACCCTAGACATGGTGCCCAAGGCACATCCGGCATGCCTCGAGTACAAAAGAGGACATCAAGACCTGCAGAAAATTTCAGACACAGCACAGTGACTGCACAAACTAGATAACAGATACAGGCTGGAACTGCCCTGCCCATTCAGGGTTTGGGCTGAGAAGTACGCCCCTCTGCCTTCACCTGCCCAAAGAGGACTCTCCCTGCACAGCCTAGGCTACCTTCAAAACCCCTCCCTGCTATCCCCAACCCGCCTCCCGCTTCCCAAATCTGGTCTCTCAACTTAGCTTTCAGAGGGCCACGAATGAAGCTGTCCTTGGCCAAAGCAGCTCAAATCACATCAGCTAACAGAAATAATCCTGCAGTCACTGGGTTCCTCTTCAGCATCTGCAAGGAAAACAAGGAGAAAAACACAGTGCCAAAACACGAGAACGATCCCGGCTTTAGGAGCACGATGCAAGAAAAGCAGTGCCCAATCGACAGTGCATTGATTGGTACAAGCATTCAGGACCCTAGATATGGTGCTCGAGGCATGTCCGGCATGCTGTAAAGGATCCCTCATTACAATGGTATGTGGCCAAGACTGGGATGATGTACGTGAGAGGATCACCTTTTAAATGTCTAAAGACACAAGATGCATGGAAGAAGTCTTAGGCCTACAGGGATCCTTGAAAATATAAGACTAGCGATTGTGGCCACCAACACAGTCTGCAAGGTCACAGGAAAAGATGGCTGACTAGAAACTTTGAAAATGTGAAGCCAATCCACACTTAGGTTATGATGCAAGAAGAACAGTGCCTAATTGGCATTGTACCCATGAGTACAGGCATTCAAGACCCTCGAGATGCTGCTCAAGTCATATGCTGCATTCCTTTAAAGCAAAGGGGACATCAAGGCTTAAGAAACATGAAAGAGAAACAGAATATAAAGCACACAGCACAGACAAGCTGGAACATGCTAGCTTTGGGCTGAGAAGTAACACCCTCCTGCTCTCCATGCCCAAAGGGGACATTTCCTGCACAGCCCTCTCCCCTAGGCTACTTTTAAAACTCCACCCTGCCATCCCCAGCCTTCTCCCCTCTGTCACACCCCACCCCTGCCCCCGTCCCTCAACTTAGCTTTCAGACCACCAGGAGGCTTCCTCAGCAGAAAAAACTCCAAGAGCATCAGCTCCCTGGGATGATCCTACAGTTGCCAGGTTCCACTTGGCCATCTGTAAGAAAACCAGTGAGAAAACTAAAATAGTGCCAACAGCCAGCATTGCACTGATCAATGTCAGCACCTTACATGACAACTTGCTCTGCCTAACTGCCATGTTCTTCCACTCACTTGCTCCACAGCAGTTCTTATGTCAGATGCTGCAGCTGTTATCACCCAGGGTAATTAAATTAAGAGAATTACTCACACCTGTGAGAAGTCTGCCCCATGCTCCTTCTCCCTACTACCCAGCTCATCTCAAATACTCTTCCCATTCCCAAGGTGGCCCACACAGTGCCTGCCAAACCAAAAGTAAATACTATGTTGCCAAAGAACACTTTGCTCTTCTAGACATACTCAACTTCCTCCTCACCATCAGCCCCACAATGACGAGAAAAAGCCTGACTACCTCACCGGCACCCCAAAATTCTCTGCTGTCTGCTTACTTCTCCTCTCCTCCTCAGCACTTAAGTTGTAGGACCAGTAGTGGTGATACCCAGGACAAAAGAAAGATGAGCCATGGAGATCCTAATTCTAGGAAGTTACCAGACTTTAGTCACAGGAGTAAACAAGAAGAACTTGAAAAAGAATATTCTTATCAAAACCCAGTAAAGATTATTAACACAGAAGACATAAAAACACAGGACACTCACCACACAGCAATGGAGACTGGAATTACAGAGGCAGTCAGCCAATGAAAAACTCGCAACAGTGGGATTTGACTGCTCTAAGACCTAAATTGGAAACTCAATGACCGTAAAAAAACACAATGGATAACAGGGACAAGGTAACAACCGCTGTAAGCAATAACAAAGCAAACCTCACTGGTAAGTTCAGGAAAAATCCAAAACTCTACTAAATAAGGGAGGCTTGTGTGCCCACAGACCAGATGAAAAAGAGTTGCTCAGCTGCTAACTGTTACGAGCCAAAACAATATCCAATCTCTTCCCTGAGAAATGCAAGGGAAACAAGGGGCAGAATCCTGCACTGTAGATAGGCAGTGAGTCCATATGTTTAAGTAGCAAGGTCTCTGATATTCATAGGATCACCAGGTTGGAAAAGACCCATTGGATCATTGAGTCCAACCATTCCTATCAATCACTAAACCACGTCCCTCAGCACTTCGGCCACCCGTCCTTTAAACACCTCCAGGGAAGGTGACTCTACCACCTCCTTGGGCAGCCTTTGCCCATCCCTAATAACCCTTTCAGTGAAATATTTTTTCCTGATGTACAGCCTGAACCTTCCCTGGCAGAGCTTGAGGCTATTCCCTCTTGTCCTGTCCCCTGTCACTTTGGAGAGGTGGCCAGCTCCCTTATCTCCACAACCTCCTTTCAGCAATGAGGTCCCCCCTCAGCCTCCTCTTCTCCAGGCTAAACACCCCCAGCTCTCTCAGCCACTCCTCATAAGGCTTATTCACCAGCCCCCTCACCAGCTACAGTACTCTTCTCTGGACATTCAGATGGATGGAGACAGGATGGATGCAAAGAAGTTAGTTGAGGAACACAATAAGTAGAAGGTATAAGGGAGCAGAGATCTCACAGCCCTAGAGATTACATTTCTTAGGGTAACTAATACTTTTAAACTTGTGTCTCAACCTCATCGTTACCTCGTTGGCTACAGAGAGACTAGAACAACAGACACCTGAATGGCACTTGCATCTGACCACCAAACTGACCCAAGAAAGACTGATGAACCCATCTCCCTTTCCCCAAACCATTAAAGCCCTTTTCTACCCCTGAAGTATCAGAGAAGGAACCCTGCTCCTTCTTAACAGAACCTGTCCTATATTTTAACCCCCCTGACCCTTCTGTGTTGCTGTTCCTTGGGAGCTGAGCTCCTGAGCCCTTCCCAAGGCTCCCCTGGCCCCTTCTATCTTCCACCAACCCACAGACTCAACTTCCTACCACAGGCCAACAAGGCTCATTCCAGGTTATTATCACCCACAAGATGCCCATTACAAACTGCAGAGCCCCTAGGGCCAATACATCA
The DNA here is from genome assembly GCF_032191515.1 of Phaenicophaeus curvirostris. Lineage (NCBI taxonomy): Eukaryota > Metazoa > Chordata > Aves > Cuculiformes > Cuculidae > Phaenicophaeus > Phaenicophaeus curvirostris. Next base: position 224,381 of record NW_027206738.1, read on the forward strand.
TGCCACACAGAATGAGGAACAACAACAAATCATCCCGTAACTAAAAACTCGAGGCAAAGCACCCAGAAAAAAAACAAAGAAGGAAAACAAACCATTAAAACATCTTGCCCCCTCCAACACCCAATCAAAAATTACTGACAAAAAAGCCCCATAGTTACAGCTGTATGTGCTGCTTTGCCTGGACTCTTCCAAAGCTCATACCTCCTCCAACAGATGCCTCTGCTTCTTTAGAGGATCAGAAAAAAAAAAAATCAAAAAAAAAAGCCAAAAAACACCACTTACCCAACTAGCCTAAAATATATAATGAATTGAAACAGCAGCAAAACTCTAACCTCAAGGATAAACCACAACCTAAATGACCTCCAGAGGCAAGGCCTGTAGCTTATATACCCCCTGGCCCTTCCCACCCACCACCTGTGACTGGGGTGTGGTGAAGCCCTCACAGGTATAAAGAGTGCCTGGGGAGCAGCTGTGTTTTATTAACTCTGCCTTACATTCTCAGCTAGAACAACACTACTATGTGTCTGAAAGCATCCTTACAAGAAATAACAGTATGTGTGCTGTCACTGCAACATTGCTAGTTGTGACAATGATGGAACTAGGTAACGAACATTTTAGACCTGGACTTTTTTGTTCCTTTCATTTATCGTGCTGCTACAATTACTGTTCCCAGGTATCACTATACCCCTACTCTTTAATTTTTCTGTGCTCTTTTCTCTCTCTTTTTTCCCCCAGTCTTCAGTATCAGTTCTCTGTCCATACTTTTTTTCTCCATTTCCATCTTTCTCCCAATCTGTGTTCCTCATTCTGTTGATACTCCCCTTTGCTCCTCTTGCTGTTTCTGAATCTTTGTGCTAGTCCCTGCCCCTTTTTATAATCCTCTGCCTGTCTGTAGTGCTCCTAGTTCCTCTCAAAAAAGTCAGCGCTTTTTTATGTACACACATGGCCTTATGAGAAACAGCTGAGAGGACTGGGGTTGTTTAGTCTGGAGAAAAGGAGGCTGAGGGGAGACTTCATTGCTCTCTACAATTACCTGAAAGGAAATTGTAGAGAGGAGGATGATGGCCATTTCTCCCAAGTGACAGGGGACAGGACAAGAGGGAATGGCCTCAAGCTCCACCAGGGGAATCTGCAGCTTGCAGTGAAAGCGCTTCCAGAGGGGAGTCTAATGAGGGCAAACATTTGATGGTAGCAGCTTCCCTGCGGGAGATACTCTCTTTGCCAAAATCGCATTATTAGCCGAAAGTAAGTTACAATTCAGTACCCTATCCTAAAGCTTGCTGTTAGGAGGGAATCTGCAGCTTGCAGTGAAAGCGCTTCCAGAGGGGAGTCTAATGAGGGCAAACATTTGATGGTAGCAGCTTCCCTGCGGGAGATACTCTCTTTGCCAAAATCGCATTATTAGGCGAAAGTAAGTTACAATTCAGTACCCTATCCTAAAGCTTGCTGTTAGGAGGGAATCTGCAGCTTGCAGTGAAAGCGCTTCCAGAGGGGAGTCTAATGAGGGCAAACATTTGATGGTAGCAGCTTCCCTGCGGGAGATATTCTGTTTGCCAAAATCGCCTTATTAGCCGCAGTTAAGTTACAATTCAGTACCCTATCCTAAAGCTTGCTGTTAGGAGGGAATCTGCAGCTTGCAGTGAAAGCGCTTCCAGAGGGGAGTATAATGAGGGCAAACATTTGATGGTAGCAGCTTCCCTGCGGGAGATACTCTCTTTGCCAAAATCACATTATTAGGCGAAAGTAAGTTACAATTAAGTACCTTATCCTAAAGCTTGCTGTTAGGAGGGAATCTGCAGCTTGCAGTGAAAGCGCTTCCAGAGGGGAGTCTAATGAGGGCAAACATTTGATGGTAGCAACTTCCCTGCGGGAGATACTCTCTTTGCCAAAATCGCATTATTAGGCGAAAGTAAGTTACAATTCAGTACACTATCCTAAAGCTTGCTGTTAGGAGGGAATCTGCAGCTTGCAGTGAAAGCGCTTCCAGAGGGGAGTCTAATGAGGGCAAACATTTGATGGTAGCAGCTTCCCTGCGGGAGATACTCTCTTTGCCAAAATCGCATTATTAGGCGAAAGTAAGTTACAATTCAGTACCCTATCCTAAAGCTTGCTGTTAGGAGGGAATCTGCAGCTTGCAGTGAAAGCGCTTCCAGAGGGGAGTCTAATGAGGGCAAACATTTGATGGTAGCAGCTTCCCTGTGGGAGATATTCTCTTTGCCAAAATCGCCTTATTAGCCGCAGTTAAGTTACAATTCAGTACGCTATCCTAAAGCTTGCTTTTAGGAGGGAATCTGCAGCTTGCAGTGAAAGCGCTTCCAGAGGGGAGTCTAATGAGGGCAAACATTTGATGGTAGCAGCTTCCCTGCGGGAGATACTCTCTTTGCCAAAATCGCATTATTAGGCGAAAGTAAGATACAATTCAGTACCCTATCCTAAAGCTTGCTGTTAGGAGGGAATCTGCAGCTTGCAGTGAAAGCGCTTCCAGAGGGGAGTCTAATGAGGGCAAACATTTGATGGTAGCAGCTTCCCTGCGGGAGATACTCTCTTTGCCAAAATCGCATTATTAGCCGAAAGTAAGTTACAATTCAGTACCCTATCCTAAAGCTTGCTGTTAGGAGGGAATCTGCAGCTTGCAGTGAAAGCGCTTCCAGAGGGGAGTCTAATGAGGGCAAACATTTGATGGTAGCAGCTTCCCTGCGGGAGATACTCTCTTTGCCAAAATCGCATTATTAGGCGAAAGTAAGTTACAATTCAGTACCCTATCCTAAAGCTTGCTGTTAGGAGGGAATCTGCAGCTTGCAGTGAAAGCGCTTCCAGAGGGGAGTCTAATGAGGGCAAACATTTGATGGTAGCAGCTTCCCTGCGGGAGATATTCTGTTTGCCAAAATCGCCTTATTAGCCGCAGTTAAGTTACAATTCAGTACCCTATCCTAAAGCTTGCTGTTAGGAGGGAATCTGCAGCTTGCAGTGAAAGCGCTTCCAGAGGGGAGTATAATGAGGGCAAACATTTGATGGTAGCAGCTTCCCTGCGGGAGATACTCTCTTTGCCAAAATCACATTATTAGGCGAAAGTAAGTTACAATTAAGTACCTTATCCTAAAGCTTGCTGTTAGGAGGGAATCTGCAGCTTGCAGTGAAAGCGCTTCCAGAGGGGAGTCTAATGAGGGCAAACATTTGATGGTAGCAACTTCCCTGCGGGAGATACTCTCTTTGCCAAAATCGCATTATTAGGCGAAAGTAAGTTACAATTCAGTACACTATCCTAAAGCTTGCTGTTAGGAGGGAATCTGCAGCTTGCAGTGAAAGCGCTTCCAGAGGGGAGTCTAATGAGGGCAAACATTTGATGGTAGCAGCTTCCCTGCGGGAGATACTCTCTTTGCCAAAATCGCATTATTAGGCGAAAGTAAGTTACAATTCAGTACCCTATCCTAAAGCTTGCTGTTAGGAGGGAATCTGCAGCTTGCAGTGAAAGCGCTTCCAGAGGGGAGTCTAATGAGGGCAAACATTTGATGGTAGCAGCTTCCCTGTGGGAGATATTCTCTTTGCCAAAATCGCCTTATTAGCCGCAGTTAAGTTACAATTCAGTACGCTATCCTAAAGCTTGCTTTTAGGAGGGAATCTGCAGCTTGCAGTGAAAGCGCTTCCAGAGGGGAGTCTAATGAGGGCAAACATTTGATGGTAGCAGCTTCCCTGCGGGAGATACTCTCTTTGCCAAAATCGCATTATTAGGCGAAAGTAAGATACAATTCAGTACCCTATCCTAAAGCTTGCTGTTAGGAGGGAATCTGCAGCTTGCAGTGAAAGCGCTTCCAGAGGGGAGTCTAATGAGGGCAAACATTTGATGGTAGCAGCTTCCCTGCGGGAGATAGTCTCTTTGCCAAAATCGCATTATTAGGCGAAAGTAAGTTACAATTCAGTACCCTATCCTAAAGCTTGCTGTTAGGAGGGAATCTGCAGCTTGCAGTGAAAGCGCTTCCAGAGGAGAGTCAAATGAGGACAAATATTTGATGGTAGCAGCTTCCCTGCGGGAGATACTCTCTTTGCCAAAATCGCATTATTAGGCGAAAGTAAGTTACAATTCAGTACCCTATCCTAAAGCTTGCTGTTAGGAGGGAATCTGCAGCTTGCAGTGAAAGCGCTTCCAGAGGGGAGTCTAATGAGGGCAAACATTTGATGGTAGCAGCTTCCCTGCGGGAGATATTCTCTTTGCCAAAATCGCCTTATTAGCCGCAGTTAAGTTACAATTCAGTACGCTATCCTAAAGCTTGCTTTTAGGAGGGAATCTGCAGCTTGCAGTGAAAGCGCTTCCAGAGGGGAGTCTAATGAGGGCAAACATTTGAAGGTAGCAGCTTCCCTGCGGGAGATACTCTCTTTGCCAAAATCGCATTATTAGGCGAAAGTAAGTTACAATTCAGTACCCTATCCTAAAGCTTGCTGTTAGGAGGGAATCTGCAGCTTGCAGTGAAAGCGCTTCCAGAGGGGAGTCTAATGAGGGCAAAGATTTGATGGTAGCAGCTTCCCTGCGGGAGATACTCTCTTTGCCAAAATCGCATTATTAGGCGAAAGTAAGTTACAATTCAGTACCCTATCCTAAAGCTTGCTGTTAGGAGGGAATCTGCAGCCTGCAGTGAAAGCGCTTCCAGAGGGGAGTCTAATGAGGGCAAACATTTGATGGTAGCAGCTTCCCTGCGGGAGATACTCTCTTTGCCAAAATCGCATTATTAGGCGAAAGTAAGTTACAATTCAGTACCCTATCCTAAAGCTTGCTGTTAGGAGGGAATCTGCAGCTTGCAGTGAAAGCGCTTCCAGAGGGGAGTCTAATGAGGGCAAACATTTGATGGTAGCAGCTTCCCTGCGGGAGATACTCTCTTTGCCAAAATCACATTATTAGCCGCAGTTAAGTTACAATTTAGTATCCTATCCTAAAGCTTGCTGTTAGGAGGGAATCTGCAGCTTGCCGTGAAAGCGCTTCCAGAGGGGAGTCTAATGAGGGCAAAGATTTGATGGTAGCAGCTTCCCTGCGGGAGATACTCTCTTTGCCAAAATCGCATTATTAGGCGAAAGTAAGTTACAATTCAGTACCCTATCCTAAAGCTTGCTGTTAGGAGGGAATCTGCAGCTTGCAGTGAAAGCACTTCCAGAGGGGAGTTTAATGAGGGCAAACATTTGATGGTAGCAGCTTTCCTGCGGGAGATATTCTCTTTGCCAAAATCGCATTATTAGGCGAAAGTAAGTTACAATTCAGTACCTTATCCTAAAGCTTGCTGTTAGGAGGGAATCTGCAGCTTGCAGTGAAAGCGCTTCCAGAGGGGAGTCTAATGAGGGCAAACATTTGATGGTAGCAGCTTCCCTGCGGGAGATAGTCTCTTTGCCAAAATCGCATTATTAGGCGAAAGTAAGTTACAATTCAGTACCCTATCCTAAAGCTTGCTGTTAGGAGGGAATCTGCAGCTTGCAGTGAAAGCGCTTCCAGAGGGGAGTCTAATGAGGGCAAACATTTGATGGTAGCAGCTTCCCTGCGGGAGATATTCTCTTTGCCAAAATCGCATTATTATCCGTAGTTAAGTTACAATTCAGTACCCTATCCTAAAGCTTGCTGTTAGGAGGGAATCTGCAGCTTGCAGTGAAAGCGCTTCCAGAGGGGAGTCTAATGAGGGCAAACATTTGATGGTAGCAGCTTCCCTGCGGGAGATACTCTCTTTGCCAAAATCGCATTATTAGGCGAAAGTAAGTTACAATTCAGTACCCTATCCTAAAGCTTGCTGTTAGGAGGGAATCTGCAGCTTGCAGTGAAAGCGCTTCCAGAGGGGAGTCTAATGAGGGCAAACATTTGATGGTAGCAGCTTCCCTGCGGGAGATACTCTCTTTGCCAAAATCGCATTATTAGGCGAAAGTAAGTTACAATTCAGTACCCTATCCTAAAGCTTGCTGTTAGGAGGGAATCTGCAGCTTGCCGTGAAAGCGCTTCCAGAGGGGAGTCTAATGAGGGCAAACATTTGATGGTAGCAGCTTCCCTGCGGGAGATACTCTCTTTGCCAAAATCGCATTATTAGGCGAAAGTAAGTTACAATTCTGTACCCTATCCTAAAGCTTGCTGTTAGGAGGGAATCTGCAGCTTGCAGTGAAAGCGCTTCCAGAGGGGAGTCTAATGAGGGCAAACATTTGATGGTAGCAGCTTCCCTGTGGGAGATATTCTCTTTGCCAAAATCGCCTTATTAGCCGCAGTTAAGTTACAATTCAGTACGCTATCCTAAAGCTTGCTTTTAGGAGGGAATCTGCAGCTTGCAGTGAAAGCGCTTCCAGAGGGGAGTCTAATGAGGGCAAACATTTGATGGTAGCAGCTTCCCTGCGGGAGATACTCTCTTTGCCAAAATCGCATTATTAGGCGAAAGTAAGATACAATTCAGTACCCTATCCTAAAGCTTGCTGTTAGGAGGGAATCTGCAGCTTGCAGTGAAAGCGCTTCCAGAGGGGAGTCTAATGAGGGCAAACATTTGATGGTAGCAGCTTCCCTGCGGGAGATACTCTCTTTGCCAAAATCGCATTATTAGGCGAAAGTAAGTTACAATTCAGTACCCTATCCTAAAGCTTGCTGTTAGGAGGGAATCTGCAGCTTGCAGTGAAAGCACTTCCAGAGGAGAGTCAAATGAGGATAAATATTTGATGGTAGCAGTTTCCCTGCGGGAGATACTCTCTTTGCCAAAATCGCATTATTAGGCGAAAGTAAGTTACAATTCAGTACCCTATCCTAAAGCTTGCTGTTAGGAGGGAATCTGCAGCTTGCAGTGAAAGCGCTTCCAGAGGGGAGTCTAATGAGGGCAAACATTTGATGGTAGCAGCTTCCCTGCGGGAGATATTCTCTTTGCCAAAATCGCCTTATTAGCCGCAGTTAAGTTACAATTCAGTACGCTATCCTAAAGCTTGCTTTTAGGAGGGAATCTGCAGCTTGCAGTGAAAGCGCTTCCAGAGGGGAGTCTAATGAGGGCAAACATTTGAAGGTAGCAGCTTCCCTGCGGGAGATACTCTCTTTGCCAAAATCGCATTATTAGGCGAAAGTAAGTTACAATTCAGTACCCTATCCTAAAGCTTGCTGTTAGGAGGGAATCTGCAGCTTGCAGTGAAAGCGCTTCCAGAGGGGAGTCTAATGAGGGCAAAGATTTGATGGTAGCAGCTTCCCTGCGGGAGATACTCTCTTTGCCAAAATCGCATTATTAGGCGAAAGTAAGTTACAATTCAGTACCCTATCCTAAAGCTTGCTGTTAGGAGGGAATCTGCAGCCTGCAGTGAAAGCGCTTCCAGAGGGGAGTCTAATGAGGGCAAACATTTGATGGTAGCAGCTTCCCTGCGGGAGATACTCTCTTTGCCAAAATCGCATTATTAGGCGAAAGTAAGTTACAATTCAGTACCCTATCCTAAAGCTTGCTGTTAGGAGGGAATCTGCAGCTTGCAGTGAAAGCGCTTCCAGAGGGGAGTCTAATGAGGGCAAACATTTGATGGTAGCAGCTTCCCTGCGGGAGATACTCTCTTTGCCAAAATCACATTATTAGCCGCAGTTAAGTTACAATTTAGTATCCTATCCTAAAGCTTGCTGTTAGGAGGGAATCTGCAGCTTGCCGTGAAAGCGCTTCCAGAGGGGAGTCTAATGAGGGCAAAGATTTGATGGTAGCAGCTTCCCTGCGGGAGATACTCTCTTTGCCAAAATCGCATTATTAGGCGAAAGTAAGTTACAATTCAGTACCCTATCCTAAAGCTTGCTGTTAGGAGGGAATCTGCAGCTTGCAGTGAAAGCGCTTCCAGAGGGGAGTTTAATGAGGGCAAACATTTGATGGTAGCAGCTTTCCTGCGGGAGATATTCTCTTTGCCAAAATCGCATTATTAGGCGAAAGTAAGTTACAATTCAGTACCTTATCCTAAAGCTTGCTGTTAGGAGGGAATCTGCAGCTTGCAGTGAAAGCGCTTCCAGAGGGGAGTCTAATGAGGGCAAAGATTTGATGGTAGCAGCTTCCCTGCGGGAGATAGTCTCTTTGCCAAAATCGCATTATTAGGCGAAAGTAAGTTACAATTCAGTACCCTATCCTAAAGCTTGCTGTTAGGAGGGAATCTGCAGCTTGCAGTGAAAGCGCTTCCAGAGGGGAGTCTAATGAGGGCAAACATTTGATGGTAGCAGCTTCCCTGCGGGAGATATTCTCTTTGCCAAAATCGCATTATTATCCGTAGTTAAGTTACAATTCAGTACCCTATCCTAAAGCTTGCTGTTAGGAGGGAATCTGCAGCTTGCAGTGAAAGCGCTTCCAGAGGGGAGTCTAATGAGGGCAAACATTTGATGGTAGCAGCTTCCCTGCGGGAGATACTCTCTTTGCCAAAATCGCATTATTAGGCGAAAGTAAGTTACAATTCAGTACCCTATCCTAAAGCTTGCTGTTAGGAGGGAATCTGCAGCTTGCAGTGAAAGCGCTTCCAGAGGGGAGTCTAATGAGGGCAAAGATTTGATGGTAGCAGCTTCCCTGCGGGAGATACTCTCTTTGCCAAAATCACATTATTAGGCGAAAGTAAGTTACAATTCAGTACCCTATCCTAAAGCTTGCTGTTAGGAGGGAATCTGCAGCTTGCAGTGAAAGCGCTTCCAGAGGGGAGTCTAATGAGGGCAAATATTTGATGGTAGCAGCTTTCCTGCGGGAGATATTCTCTTTGCCAAAATCGCATTATTAGCCGTAGTTAAGTTAAAATTCAGTACCCTATCCTAAAGCTTGCTGTTAGGAGGGAATCTGCAGCTTGCCGTGAAAGCGCTTCCAGAGGGGAGTCTAATGAGGGCAAACATTTGATGGTAGCAGCTTCCCTGCGGGAGATAGTCTCTTTGCCAAAATCGCATTATTAGGCGAAAGTAAGTTACAATTCAGTACCCTATCCTAAAGCTTGCTGTTAGGAGGGAATCTGCAGCTTGCAGTGAAAGCGCTTCCAGAGGGGAGTCTAATGAGGGCAAACATTTGATGGTAGCAGCTTCCCTGCGGGAGATACTCTCTTTGCCAAAATCGCATTATTAGGCGAAAGTAAGTTACAATTCAGTACCCTATCCTAAAGCTTGCTGTTAGGAGGGAATCTGCAGCTTGCAGTGAAAGCGCTTCCAGAGGGGAGTGTAATGAGGGCAAAGATTTGATGGTAGCAGCTTCCCTGCGGGAGATACTCTCTTTGCCAAAATCGCATTATTAGGCGAAAGTAAGTTACAATTCAGTACCCTATCCTAAAGCTTGCTGTTAGGAGGGAATCTGCAGCTTGCAGTGAAAGCGCTTCCAGAGGGGAGTCTAATGAGGGCAAACATTTGATGGTAGCAGCTTCCCTGCGGGAGATACTCTCTTTGCCAAAATCACATTATTAGCCGCAGTTAAGTTACAATTCAGTATCCTATCCTAAAGCTTGCTGTTAGGAGGGAATCTGCAGCTTGCAGTGAAAGCGCTTCCAGAGGGGAGTCTAATGAGGGCAAAGATTTGATGGTAGCAGCTTCCCTGCGGGAGATACTCTCTTTGCCAAAATCGCATTATTAGGCGAAAGTAAGTTACAATTCAGTACCCTATCCTAAAGCTTGCTGTTAGGAGGGAATCTGCAGCTTGCAGTGAAAGCGCTTCCAGAGGGGAGTCTAATGAGGGCAAACATTTGATAGTAGCAGCTTCCCTGCGGGAGATATTCTCTTTGCCAAAATCGCATTATTAGCCGTAGTTAAGTTACAATTCAGTATCCTATCCTAAAGCTTGCTGTTAGGAGGGAATCTGCAGCTTGCAGTGAAAGCGCTTCCAGAGGGGAGTCTAATGAGGGCAAACATTTGATGGTAGCAACTTCCCTGCGGGAGATACTCTCTTTGCCAAAATCGCATTATTAGGCGAAAGTAAGTTACAATTCAGTATCCTATCCTAAAGCTTGCTGTTAGGAGGGAATCTGCAGCTTGCAGTGAAAGCGCTTCCAGAGGGGAGTCTAATGAGGGCAAACATTTGATGGTAGCAGCTTCCCTGCGGGAGATAGTCTCTTTGCCAAAATCGCATTATTAGGCGAAAGTAAGTTACAATTCAGTACCCTATCCTAAAGCTTGCTGTTAGGAGGGAATCTGCAGCTTGCAGTGAAAGCGCTTCCAGAGGGGAGTCTAATGAGGGCAAACATTTGATGGTAGCATTTTCCCTGCGGGAGATACTCTCTTTGCCAAAATCACATTATTAGGCGAAAGTAAGTTACAATTCAGTACCCTATCCTAAAGCTTGCTGTTAGGAGGGAATCTGCAGCTTGCAGTGAAAGCGCTTCCAGACGGGAGTCTAATGAGGGCAAACATTTGATGGTAGCAGCTTCCCTGCGGGAGATACTCTCTTTGCCAAAATCGCATTATTAGGCGAAAGTAAGTTACAATTCAGTACCCTATCCTAAAGCTTGCTGTTAGGAGGGAATCTGCAGCTTGCAGTGAAAGCGCTTCCAGAGGGGAGTCTAATGAGGGCAAACATTTGATGGTAGCAGCTTCCCTGCGGGAGATAGTCTCTTTGCCAAAATCGCCTTATTAGGCGAAAGTAAGTTACAATTCAGTACCCTATCCTAAAGCTTGCTGTTAGGAGGGAATCTGCAGCTTGCAGTGAAAGCGCTTCCAGAGGGGAGTCTATCGAGGGCAAAGATTTGATGGTAGCAGCTTCCCTGCGGGAGATAGTCTCTTTGCCAAAATCGTATTATTAGGCGAAAGTAAGTTACAATTCAGTACCCTATCCTAAAGCTTGCTGTTAGGAGGGAATCTGCAGCTTGCAGTGAAAGCGCTTCCAGAGGGGAGTCTAATGAGGGCAAACATTTGATGGTAGCAGCTTCCCTGCGGGAGATACTCTCTTTGCCAAAATCGCATAATTAGGCGAAAGTAAGATACAATTCAGTACCCTATCCTACAGCTTGCTGATAGGAGGGAATCTGCAGCTTGCAGTGAAAGCGCTTCCAGAGGGGAGTCTATCGAGGGCAAAGATTTGATGGTAGCAGCTTCCCTGCGGGAGATAGTCTCTTTGCCAAAATCGCATTATTAGGCGAAAGTAAGTTACAATTCAGTACCCTATCCTAAAGCTTGCTGTTAGGAGGGAATCTGCAGCTTGCAGTAAAAGCGCTTCCAGAGGGGAGTCTAATGAGGGCAAACATTTGATGGTAGCAGCTTCCCTGCGGGAGATATTTTCTTTGCCAAAATCGCCTTATTAGCCGCAGTTAAGTTACAATTCAGTACGCTATCCTAAAGCTTGCTTTTAGGAGGGAATCTGCAGCTTGCAGTGAAAGCGCTTCCAGAGGGGAGTCTAATGAGGGCAAACATTTGATGGTAGCAGCTTCCCTGCGGGAGATACGCTCTTTGCCAAAATCGCATTATTAGGCGAAAGTAAGTTACAATTCAGTATCCTATCCTAAAGCTTGCTGTTAGGAGGGAATCTGCAGCTTGCAGTGAAAGCGCTTCCAGAGGGGAGTCTAATGAGGGCAAACATTTGATGGTAGCAGCTTCCCTGCGGGAGATACTCTCTTTGACAAAATCGCGTTATTAGGCGAAAGTAAGATACAATTCAGTACCCTATCCTAAAGCTTGCTGTTAGGAGGGAATCTGCAGCTTGCAGTGAAAGCGCTTCCAGAGGGGAGTCTAATGAGGGCAAACATTTGATGGTAGCAGCTTCCCTGCGGGAGATACTCTCTTTGCCAAAATCGCATTATTAGGCGAAAGTAAGTTACAATTCAGTACCCTATCCTAAAGCTTGCTGTTAGGAGGGAATCTGCAGCTTGCAGTGAAAGCGCTTCCAGAGGGGAGTCTAATGAGGGCAAACATTTGATGGTAGCAGCTTCCCTGCGGGAGATACTCTCTTTGCTAAAATCGCATTATTAGGCGAAAGTAAGTTACAATTCAGTACCCTATCCTAAAGCTTGCTGTTAGGAGGGAATCTGCAGCTTGCAGTGAAAGCGCTTCCAGAGGGGAGTCTAATGAGGGCAAACATTTGATGGTAGCATTTTCCCTGCGGGAGATACTCTCTTTGCCAAAATCACATTATTAGGCGAAAGTAAGTTACAATTCAGTATCCTATCCTAAAGCTTGCTGTTAGGAGGGAATCTGCAGCTTGCAGTGAAAGCGCTTCCAGAGGGGAGTCTAATGAGGGCAAACATTTGATGGTAGCAGCTTCCCTGCGGGAGATAGTCTCTTTGCCAAAATCGCCTTATTAGGCGAAAGTAAGTTACAATTCAGTACCCTATCCTAAAGCTTGCTGTTAGGAGGGAATCTGCAGCTTGCAGTGAAAGCGCTTCCAGAGGGGAGTCTAATGAGGGCAAACATTTGATGGTAGCAGCTTCCCTGCGGGAGATACTCTCTTTGCCAAAATCGCATTATTAGGCGAAAGTAAGTTACAATTCAGTACCCTATCCTAAAGCTTGCTGTTAGGAGGGAATCTGCAGCTTGCCGTGAAAGCGCTTCCAGAGGGGATTCTAATGAGGGCAAAGATTTGATGGTAGCAGCTTCCCTGCGGGAGATAGTCTCTTTGCCAAAATCGCATTATTAGGCGCAAGTAAGTTACAATTCAGTACCCTATCCTAAAGCTTGCTGTTAGGAGGGAATCTGCAGCTTGCAGTGAAAGCACTTCCAGAGGGGAGTTTAATGAGGGCAAACATTTGATGGTAGCAGCTTTCCTGCGGGAGATATTCTCTTTGCCAAAATCGCATTATTAGGCGAAAGTAAGTTACAATTCAGTACCCTATCCTAAAGCTTGCTATTAGGAGGGAATCTGCAGCTTGCAGTGAAAGCGCTTACAGAGGGGAGTCTAATGAGGGCAAACATTTGATGGTAGCAGCTTCCCTGCGGGAGATACTCTCTTTGCCAAAATCGCATTATTAGGCGAAAGTAAGTTACAATTCAGTACCCTATCCTAAAACTTGCTGTTAGGAGGGAATCTGCAGCTTGCAGTGAAAGCGCTTCCAGAGGGGAGTCTAATGAGGGCAAACATTTGATGGTAGCAGCTTCCCTGCGGGAGATATTCTCTTTGCCAAAATCGCATTATTAGCCGTAGTTAAGTTACAATTCAGTACCCTATCCTAAAGCTTGCTGTTAGGAGGGAATCTGCAGCTTGCCGTGAAAGCGCTTCCAGAGGGGAGTCTAATGAGGGCAAACATTTGATGGTAGCAACTTCCCTGCGGGAGATACTCTCTTTGCCAAAATCGCATTATTAGGCGAAAGTAAGTTACAATTCAGTATCCTATCCTAAAGCTTGCTGTTAGGAGGGAATCTGCAGCTTGCAGTGAAAGCGCTTCCAGAGGGGAGTCTAATGAGGGCAAACATTTGATGGTAGCAGCTTCCCTGCGGGAGATATTCTCTTTGCCAAAATCGCCTTATTAGCCATAGTTAAGTTACAATTCAGTACCCTATCCTAAAGCTTGCTGTTAGGAGGGAATCTGCAGCTTGCCGTGAAAGCGCTTCCAGAGGGGAGTCTAATGAGGGCAAACATTTGATGGTAGCAGCTTCCCTGCGGGAGATACTCTCTTTGCCAAAATCGCATTATTAGGCGAAACTAAGTTACAATTCAGTACCCTATCCTAAAGCTTGCTGTTAGGAGGGAATCTGCAGCTTGCAGTGAAAGCGCTTCCAGAGGGGAGTCTAATGAGGGCAAACATTTGATGGTAGCAGCTTCCCTGCGGGAGATACTCTCTTTGCCAAAATCGCATTATTAGGCGAAAGTAAGTTACAATTCAGTACCCTATCCTAAAGCTTGCTGTTAGGAGGGAATCTGCAGCTTGCAGTGAAAGCGCTTCCAGAGGGGAGTCTAATGAGGGCAAACATTTGATGGTAGCAGCTTCCCTGCGGGAGATACTCTCTTTGCCAAAATCGCATTATTAGGCGAAAGTAAGTTACAATTCAGTACCCTATCCTAAAGCTTGCTATTAGGAGGGAATCTGCAGCTTGCAGTGAAAGCGCTTCCAGAGGGGAGTGTAATGAGGGCAAACATTTGATGGTAGCAGCTTCCCTGCGGGAGATACTCTCTTTGCCAAAATCGCATTATTAGCCGTAGTTAAGTTACAATTCAGTACCCTATCCTAAAGCTTGCTGTTAGGAGGGAATCTGCAGCTTGCAGTGAAAGCGCTTCCAGAGGGGAGTCTAATGAGGGCAAACATTTGATGGTAGCAGCTTCCCTGCGGGAGATACTCTCTTTGCCAAAATCACATTATTAGCCGCAGTTAAGTTACAATTCAGTATCCTATCCTAAAGCTTGCTGTTAGGAGGGAATCTGCAGCTTGCAGTGAAAGCGCTTCCAGAGGGGAGTCTAATGAGGGCAAACATTTGATGGTAGCAGCTTCCCTGCGGGAGATACTCTCTTTGCCAAAATCTCATTATTAGGCGAAAGTAAGTTACAATTCAGTACCCTATCCTAAAGCTTGCTGTTAGGAGGGAATCTGCAGCTTGCAGTGAAAGCACTTCCAGAGGGGAGTTTAATGAGGGCAAACATTTGATGGTAGCAGCTTTCCTGCGGGAGATATTCTCTTTGCCAAAATCGCATTATTAGGCGAAAGTAAGTTACAATTCAGTACCCTATCCTAAAGCTTGCTATTAGGAGGGAATCTGCAGCTTGCAGTGAAAGCGCTTCCAGAGGGGAGTCTAATGAGGGCAAACATTTGATGGTAGCAGCTTCCCTGCGGGAGATACTCTCTTTGCCAAAATCGCATTATTAGGCGAAAGTAAGTTACAATTCAGTACCCTATCCTAAAGCTTGCTGTTAGGAGGGAATCTGCAGCTTGCAGTGAAAGCGCTTCCAGAGGGGAGTCTAATGAGGGCAAACATTTGATGGTAGCAGCTTCCCTGCGGGAGATATTCTCTTTGCCAAAATCGCATTATTAGCCGTAGTTAAGATACAATTCAGTACCCTATCCTAAAGCTTGCTGTTAGGAGGGAATCTGCAGCTTGCCGTGAAAGCGCTTCCAGAGGGGAGTCTAATGAGGGCAAACATTTGATGGTAGCAGCTTCCCTGCGGGAGATAGTCTCTTTGCCAAAATCGCATTATTAGGCGAAAGTAAGTTACAATTCAGTACCCTATCCTAAAGCTTGCTGTTAGGAGGGAATCTGCAGCTTGCAGTGAAAGCGCTTCCAGAGGGGAGTCTAATGAGGGCAAACATTTGATGGTAGCAGCTTCCCTGCGGGAGATACTCTCTTTGCCAAAATCGCATTATTAGGCGAAAGTAAGTTACAATTCAGTACCCTATCCTAAAGCTTGCTGTTAGGAGGGAATCTGCAGCTTGCAGTGAAAGCGCTTCCAGAGGGGAGTCTAATGAGGGCAAACATTTGATGGTAGCAGCTTCCCTGCGGGAGATACTCTCTTTGCCAAAATCGCATTATTAGGCGAAAGTAAGTTACAATTCAGTACCCTATCCTAAAGCTTGCTGTTAGGAGGGAATCTGCAGCTTGCAGTGAAAGCGCTTCCAGAGGGGAGTGTAATGAGGGCAAACATTTGATGGTAGCAGCTTCCCTGCGGGAGATAGTCTCTTTGCCAAAATCGCATTATTAGGCGAAAGTAAGTTACAATTCAGTACCCTATCCTAAAGCTTGCTGTTAGGAGGGAATCTGCAGCTTGCAGTGAAAGCGCTTCCAGAGGGGAGTCTAATGAGGGCAAACATTTGATGGTAGCAGCTTCCCTGCGGGAGATACTCTCTTTGCCAAAATCACATTATTAGCCGCAGTTAAGTTACAATTCAGTATCCTATCCTAAAGCTTGCTGTTAGGAGGGAATCTGCAGCTTGCAGTGAAAGCGCTTCCAGAGGGGAGTCTAATGAGGGCAAACATTTGATGGTAGCAGCTTCCCTGCGGGAGATACTCTCTTTGCCAAAATCTCATTATTAGGCGAAAGTAAGTTACAATTCAGTACCCTATCCTAAAGCTTGCTGTTAGGAGGGAATCTGCAGCTTGCAGTGAAAGCACTTCCAGAGGGGAGTTTAATGAGGGCAAACATTTGATGGTAGCAGCTTTCCTGCGGGAGGTATTCTCTTTGCCTAATCGCATTATTAGGCGAAAGTAAGTTACAATTCAGTATCCTATCCTAAAGCTTGCTATTAGGAGGGAATCTGCAGCTTGCAGTGAAAGCGCTTCCAGAGGGGAGTCTAATGAGGGCAAACATTTGATGGTAGCAGCTTCCCTGCGGGAGATACTCTCTTTGCCAAAATCGCATTATTAGGCGAAAGTAAGTTACAATTCAGTTCCCTATCCTAAAGCTTGCTGTTAGGAGGGAATCTGCAGCTTGCAGTGAAAGCGCTTCCAGAGGGGAGTCTAATGAGGGCAAACATTTGATGGTAGCAGCTTCCCTGCGGGAGATATTCTCTTTGCCAAAATCGCATTATTAGCCGTAGTTAAGTTACAATTCAGTACCCTATCCTAAAGCTTGCTGTTAGGAGGGAATCTGCAGCTTGCCGTGAAAGCGCTTCCAGAGGGGAGTCTAATGAGGGCAAACATTTGATGGTAGCAGCTTCCCTGCGGGAGATACTCTCTTTGCCAAAATCGCATTATTAGGCGAAAGTAAGTTACAATTCAGTACCCTATCCTAAAGCTTGCTGTTAGGAGGGAATCTGCAGCTTGCAGTGAAAGCGCTTCCAGAGGGGAGTCTAATGAGGGCAAACATTTGATGGTAGCAGCTTCCCTGCGGGAGATACTCTCTTTGCCAAAATCGCATTATTAGGCGAAAGTAAGTTACAATTCAGTACCCTATCCTAAAGCTTGCTGTTAGGAGGGAATCTGCAGCTTGCAGTGAAAGCGCTTCCAGAGGGGAGTCTAATGAGGGCAAACATTTGATGGTAGCAGCTTCCCTGCGGGAGATACTCTCTTTGCCAAAATCGCATTATTAGGCGAAAGTAAGTTACAATTCAGTACCCTATCCTAAAGCTTGCTGTTAGGAGGGAATCTGCAGCTTGCAGTGAAAGCGCTTCCAGAGGGGAGTGTAATGAGGGCAAACATTTGATGGTAGCAGCTTCCCTGCGGGAGATACTCTCTTTGCCAAAATCGCATTATTAGGCGAAAGTAAGTTACAATTCAGTACCCTATCCTAAGGCTTGCTGTTAGGAGGGAATCTGCAGCTTGCAGTGAAAGCGCTTCCAGAGGGGAGTCTAATGAGGGCAAACATTTGATGGTAGCAGCTTCCCTGCGGGAGATACTCTCTTTGCCAAAATCGCATTATTTGGCGAAAGTAAGTTACAATTCAGTACCCTATCCTAAAGCTTGCTGTTAGGAGGGAATCTGCAGCTTGCAGTGAAAGCGCTTCCAGAGGGGAGTCTAATGAGGGCAAACATTTGATGGTAGCAGCTTCCCTGCGGGAGATATTCTCTTTGCCAAAATCGCATTATTAGCCGTAGTTAAGATACAATTCAGTACCCTATCCTAAAGCTTGCTGTTAGGAGGGAATCTGCAGCTTGCAGTGAAAGCGCTTCCAGAGGGGAGTCTAATGAGGGCAAACATTTGATGGTAGCAGCTTCCCTGCGGGAGATATTCTCTTTGCCAAAATCGCCTTATTAGCCATAGTTAAGTTACAATTCAGTACCCTATCCTAAAGCTTGCTGTTAGGAGGGAATCTGCAGCTTGCCGTGAAAGCGCTTCCAGAGGGGAGTCTAATGAGGGCAAACATTTGATGGTAGCAGCTTCCCTGCGGGAGATACTCTCTTTGCCAAAATCGCATTATTAGGCGAAAGTAAGTTACAATTCAGTACCCTATCCTAAAGCTTGCTGTTAGGAGGGAATCTGCAGCTTGCAGTGAAAGCGCTTCCAGAGGGGAGTCTAATGAGGGCAAACATTTGATGGTAGCAGCTTCCCTGCGGGAGATACTCTCTTTGCCAAAATCGCATTATTAGGCGAAAGTAAGTTACAATTCAGTACCCTATCCTAAAGCTTGCTGTTAGGAGGGAATCTGCAGCTTGCAGTGAAAGCGCTTCCAGAGGGGAGTCTAATGAGGGCAAACATTTGATGGTAGCAGCTTCCCTGCGGGAGATACTCTCTTTGCCAAAATCGCGTTCTTAGCCGCAGTTAAGTTACAATTCAGTACCCTATCCTAAAGCTTGCTGTTAGGAGGGAATCTGCAGCTTGCAGTGAAAGCGCTTCCAGAGGGGAGTGTAATGAGGGCAAACATTTGATGGTAGCAGCTTCCCTGCGGGAGATACTCTCTTTGCCAAAATCGCATTATTAGGCGAAAGTAAGTTACAATTCAGTACCCTATCCTAAAGCTTGCTGTTAGGAGGGAATCTGCAGCTTGCAGTGAAAGCGCTTCCAGAGGGGAGTCTAATGAGGGCAAACATTTGATGGTAGCAGCTTCCCTGCGGGAGATACTCTCTTTGCCAAAATCGCATTATTAGGCGAAAGTAAGATACAATTCAGTATCCTATCCTAAAGCTTGCTGTTAGGAGGGAATCTGCAGCTTGCAGTGAAAGCGCTTCCAGAGGGGAGTCTAATGAGGGCAAACATTTGATGGTAGCAGCTTCCCTGCGGGAGATACTCTCTTTGCCAAAATCTCATTATTAGGCGAAAGTAAGTTACAATTCAGTACCCTATCCTAAAGCTTGCTGTTAGGAGGGAATCTGCAGCTTGCAGTGAAAGCACTTCCAGAGGGGAGTTTAATGAGGGCAAACATTTGATGGTAGCAGCTTTCCTGCGGGAGATATTCTCTTTGCCAAAATCGCATTATTAGGCGAAAGTAAGTTACAATTCAGTACCCTATCCTAAAGCTTGCTATTAGGAGGGAATCTGCAGCTTGCAGTGAAAGCGCTTCCAGAGGGGAGTCTAATGAGGGCAAACATTTGATGGTAGCAGCTTCCCTGCGGGAGATACTCTCTTTGCCAAAATCGCATTATTAGGCGAAAGTAAGTTACAATTCAGTACCCTATCCTAAAGCTTGCTGTTAGGAGGGAATCTGCAGCTTGCAGTGAAAGCGCTTCCAGAGGGGAGTCTAATGAGGGCAAACATTTGATGGTAGCAGCTTTCCTGCGGGAGATATTCTCTTTGCCAAAATCGCCTTATTAGCCGCAGTTAAGTTACAATTCAGTACCCTATCCTAAAGCTTGCTGTTAGGAGGGAATCTGCAGCTTGCCGTGAAAGCGCTTCCAGAGGGGAGTCTAATGAGGGCAAACATTTGATGGTAGCAGCTTCCCTGCGGGAGATACTCTCTTTGCCAAAATCACATTATTAGGCGAAAGTAAGTTACAATTCAGTACCCTATCCTAAAGCTTGCTGTTAGGAGGGAATCTGCAGCTTGCAGTGAAAGCGCTTCCAGAGGGGAGTCTAATGAGGGCAAACATTTGATGGTAGCAGCTTCCCTGCGGGAGATACTCTCTTTGCCAAAATCGCATTATTAGGCGAAAGTAAGTTACAATTCAGTACCCTATCCTAAAGCTTGCTGTTAGGAGGGAATCTGCAGCTTGCAGTGAAAGCGCTTCCAGAGGGGAGTCTAATGAGGGCAAACATTTGATGGTAGCAGCTTCCCTGCGGGAGATACTCTCTTTGCCAAAATCGCCTTATTAGGCGAAAGTAAGTTACAATTCAGTACCCTATCCTAAAGCTTGCTGTTAGGAGGGAATCTGCAGCTTGCAGTGAAAGCGCTTCCAGAGGGGAGTCTAATGAGGGCAAACATTTGATGGTAGCAGCTTCCCTGCGGGAGATACTCTCTTTGCCAAAATCGCATTATTAGGCAAAAGTAAGTTACAATTCAGTACCCTATCCTAAAGCTTGCTGTTAGGAGGGAATCTGCAGCTTGCCGTGAAAGCGCTTCCAGAGGGGAGTCTAATGAGGGCAAACATTTGATGGTAGCAGCTTCCGTGCGGGAGATAGTCTCTTTGACAAAATCGCATTATTAGGCGAAAGTAAGTTACAATTCAGTACCCTATCCTAAAGCTTGCTGTTAGGAGGGAATCTGCAGCTTACAGTGAAAGCGCTTCCAGAGGGGAGTCTAATGAGGGCAAACATTTGATGGTAGCAGCTTCCCTGCGGGAGATACTCTCTTTGCCAAAATCGCATTATTAGGCGAAAGTAAGTTACAATTCAGTACCCTATCCTAAAGCTTGCTGTTAGGAGGGAATCTGCAGCTTACAGTGAAAGCGCTTCCAGAGGGGAGTCTAATGAGGGCAAACATTTGATGGTAGCAGCTTCCCTGCGGGAGATACTCTCTTTGCCAAAATCGCATTATTAGGCGAAAGTAAGTTACAATTCAGTACCCTATCCTAAAGCTTGCTGTTAGGAGGGAATCTGCAGCTTGCAGTGAAAGCGCTTCCAGAGGGGAGTCTAATGAGGGCAAACATTTGATGGTAGCAGCTTCCCTGCGGGAGATACTCTCTTTGCCAAAATCACATTATTAGGCGAAAGTAAGTTACAATTCAGTACCCTATCCTAAAGCTTGCTGTTAGGAGGGAATCTGCAGCTTGCAGTGAAAGCACTTCCAGAGGGGAGTCTAATGAGGGCAAACATTTGATGGTAGCAGCTTCCCTGCGGGAGATACTCTCTTTGCCAAAATCGCATTATTAGGCGAAAGTAAGTTACAATTCAGTACCCTATCCTAAAGCTTGCTGTTAGGAGGGAATCTGCAGCTTGCAGTGAAAGCGCTTCCAGAGGGGAGTCTAATGAGGGCAAACATTTGATGGTAGCAGCTTCCCTGCGGGAGATACTCTCTTTGCCAAAATCGCATTATTAGGCGAAAGTAAGTTACAATTCAGTACCCTATCCTAAAGCTTGCTGTTAGGAGGGAATCTGCAGCTTGCAGTGAAAGCGCTTCCAGAGGGGAGTCTAATGAAGGCAAACATTTGATGGTAGCAGCTTTCCTGCGGGAGATATTCTCTTTGCCAAAATCGCCTTATTAGCCGCAGTTAAGTTACAATTCAGTACCCTATCCTAAAGCTTGCTGTTAGGAGGGAATCTGCAGCTTGCCGTGAAAGCGCTTCCAGAGGGGAGTCTAATGAGGGCAAACATTTGATGGTAGCAGCTTCCCTGCGGGAGATACTCTCTTTGCCAAAATCACATTATTAGGTGAAAGTAAGTTACAATTCAGTACCCTATCCTAAAGCTTGCTGTTAGGAGGGAATCTGCAGCTTGCAGTGAAAGCGCTTCCAGAGGGGAGTCTAATGAGGGCAAACATTTGATGGTAGCAGCTTCCCTGCGGGAGATACTCTCTTTGCCAAAATCGCATTATTAGGCGAAAGTAAGTTACAATTCAGTACCCTATCCTAAAGCTTGCTGTTAGGAGGGAATCTGCAGCTTGCCGTGAAAGCGCTTCCAGAGGGGAGTCTAATGAGGGCAAACATTTGATGGTAGCAGCTTCCCTGCGGGAGATATTCTCTTTGCCAAAATCGCCTTATTAGCCGCAGTTAAGTTACAATTCAGTACGCTATCCTAAAGCTTGCTGTTAGGAGGGAATCTGCAGCTTGCAGTGAAAGCGCTTCCAGAGGGGAGTCTAATGAGGGCAAACATTTGATGGTAGCAGCTTCCCTGCGGGAGATACTCTCTTTGCCAAAATCGCATTATTAGGCGAAAGTAAGTTACAATTCAGTACCCTATCCTAAAGCTTGCTGTTAGGAGGGAATCTGCAGCTTGCAGTGAAAGCGCTTCCAGAGGGGAGTCTAATGAGGGCAAACATTTGATGGTAGCAGCTTTCCTGCGGGAGATATTCTCTTTGCCAAAATCGCCTTATTAGCCGCAGTTAAGTTACAATTCAGTACCCTATCCTAAAGCTTGCTGTTAGGAGGGAATCTGCAGCTTGCCGTGAAAGCGCTTCCAGAGGGGAGTCTAATGAGGGCAAACATTTGATGGTAGCAGCTTCCCTGCGGGAGATACTCTCTTTGCCAAAATCACATTATTAGGCGAAAGTAAGTTACAATTCAGTACCCTATCCTAAAGCTTGCTGTTAGGAGGGAATCTGCAGCTTGCAGTGAAAGCGCTTCCAGAGGGGAGTCTAATGAGGGCAAACATTTGATGGTAGCAGCTTCCCTGCGGGAGATACTCTCTTTGCCAAAATCGCATTATTAGGCGAAAGTAAGTTACAATTCAGTACCCTATCCTAAAGCTTGCTGTTAGGAGGGAATCTGCAGCTTGCAGTGAAAGCGCTTCCAGAGGGGAGTCTAATGAGGGCAAACATTTGATGGTAGCAGCTTCCCTGCGGGAGATACTCTCTTTGCCAAAATCGCCTTATTAGGCGAAAGTAAGTTACAATTCAGTACCCTATCCTAAAGCTTGCTGTTAGGAGGGAATCTGCAGCTTGCAGTGAAAGCGCTTCCAGAGGGGAGTCTAATGAGGGCAAACATTTGATGGTAGCAGCTTCCCTGCGGGAGATACTCTCTTTGCCAAAATCGCATTATTAGGCGAAAGTAAGTTACAATTCAGTACCCTATCCTAAAGCTTGCTGTTAGGAGGGAATCTGCAGCTTGCAGTGAAAGCGCTTCCAGAGGGGAGTCTAATGAAGGCAAACATTTGATGGTAGCAGCTTTCCTGCGGGAGATATTCTCTTTGCCAAAATCGCCTTATTAGCCGCAGTTAAGTTACAATTCAGTACCCTATCCTAAAGCTTGCTGTTAGGAGGGAATCTGCAGCTTGCCGTGAAAGCGCTTCCAGAGGGGAGTCTAATGAGGGCAAACATTTGATGGTAGCAGCTTCCCTGCGGGAGATACTCTCTTTGCCAAAATCACATTATTAGGTGAAAGTAAGTTACAATTCAGTACCCTATCCTAAAGCTTGCTGTTAGGAGGGAATCTGCAGCTTGCAGTGAAAGCGCTTCCAGAGGGGAGTCTAATGAGGGCAAACATTTGATGGTAGCAGCTTCCCTGCGGGAGATACTCTCTTTGCCAAAATCGCATTATTAGGCAAAAGTAAGTTACAATTCAGTACCCTATCCTAAAGCTTGCTGTTAGGAGGGAATCTGCAGCTTGCAGTGAAAGCGCTTCCAGAGGGGAGTCTAATGAGGGCAAACATTTGATGGTAGCAGCTTCCCTGCGGGAGATAGTCTCTTTGACAAAATCGCATTATTAGGCGAAAGTAAGTTACAATTCAGTACCCTATCCTAAAGCTTGCTGTTAGGAGGGAATCTGCAGCTTACAGTGAAAGCGCTTCCAGAGGGGAGTCTAATGAGGGCAAACATTTGATGGTAGCAGCTTCCCTGCGGGAGATACTCTCTTTGCCAAAATCGCATTATTAGGCGAAAGTAAGTTACAATTCAGTACCCTATCCTAAAGCTTGCTGTTAGGAGGGAATCTGCAGCTTGCAGTGAAAGCGCTTCCAGAGGGGAGTCTAATGAGGGCAAACATTTGATGGTAGCAGCTTCCCTGCGGGAGATACTCTCTTTGCCAAAATCACATTATTAGGCGAAAGTAAGTTACAATTCAGTACCCTATCCTAAAGCTTGCTGTTAGGAGGGAATCTGCAGCTTGCAGTGAAAGCACTTCCAGAGGGGAGTCTAATGAGGGCAAACATTTGATGGTAGCAGCTTCCCTGCGGGAGATACTCTCTTTGCCAAAATCGCATTATTAGGCGAAAGTAAGTTACAATTCAGTACCCTATCCTAAAGCTTGCTGTTAGGAGGGAATCTGCAGCTTGCAGTGAAAGCGCTTCCAGAGGGGAGTCTAATGAGGGCAAACATTTGATGGTAGCAGCTTCCCTGCGGGAGATACTCTCTTTGCCAAAATCGCATTATTAGGCGAAAGTAAGTTACAATTCAGTACCCTATCCTAAAGCTTGCTGTTAGGAGGGAATCTGCAGCTTGCAGTGAAAGCGCTTCCAGAGGGGAGTCTAATGAGGGCAAACATTTGATGGTAGCAGCTTTCCTGCGGGAGATATTCTCTTTGCCAAAATCGCCTTATTAGCCGCAGTTAAGTTACAATTCAGTACCCTATCCTAAAGCTTGCTGTTAGGAGGGAATCTGCAGCTTGCCGTGAAAGCGCTTCCAGAGGGGAGTCTAATGAGGGCAAACATTTGATGGTAGCAGCTTCCCTGCGGGAGATACTCTCTTTGCCAAAATCACATTATTAGGTGAAAGTAAGTTACAATTCAGTACCCTATCCTAAAGCTTGCTGTTAGGAGGGAATCTGCAGCTTGCAGTGAAAGCGCTTCCAGAGGGGAGTCTAATGAGGGCAAACATTTGATGGTAGCAGCTTCCCTGCGGGAGATACTCTCTTTGCCAAAATCGCATTATTAGGCGAAAGTAAGTTACAATTCAGTACCCTATCCTAAAGCTTGCTGTTAGGAGGGAATCTGCAGCTTGCAGTGAAAGCGCTTCCAGAGGGGAGTCTAATGAGGGCAAACATTTGATGGTAGCAGCTTCCCTGCGGGAGATACTCTCTTTGCCAAAATCGCATTATTAGGCGAAAGTAAGTTACAATTCAGTACCCTATCCTAAAGCTTGCTGTTAGGAGGGAATCTGCAGCTTGCAGTGAAAGCGCTTCCAGAGGGGAGTCTAATGAGGGCAAACATTTGATGGTAGCAGCTTCCCTGCGGGAGATACTCTCTTTGCCAAAATCGCATTATTAGGCGAAAGTAAGTTACAATTCAGTACCCTATCCTAAAGCTTGCTGTTAGGAGGGAATCTGCAGCTTGCAGTGAAAGCGCTTCCAGAGGGGAGTCTAATGAGGGCAAACATTTGATGGTAGCAGCTTCCCTGCGGGAGATATTCTGTTTGCCATAATCGCCTTATTAGCCGCAGTTAAGTTACAATTCAGTACCCTATCCTAAAGCTTGCTGTTAGGAGGGAATCTGCAGCTTGCAGTGAAAGCGCTTCCAGAGGGGAGTCTAATGAGGGCAAACATTTGATGGTAGCAGCTTCCCTGCGGGAGATACTCTCTTTGCCAAAATCACATTATTAGGCGAAAGTAAGTTACAATTCAGTACAGTATCCTAAAGCTTGCTGTTAGGAGGGAATCTGCAGCTTGCAGTGAAAGCGCTTCCAGAGGGGAGTCTAATGAGGGCAAACATTTGATGGTAGCAGCTTCCCTGTGGGAGATACTCTCTTTGCCAAAATCGCATTATTAGGCGAAAGTAAGTTACAATTCAGTACCCTATCCTAAAGCTTGCTGTTAGGAGGGAATCTGCAGCTTGCAGTGAAAGCGCTTCCAGAGGGGAGTCTAATGAGGGCAAACATTTGATGGTAGCAGCTTCCCTGCGGGAGATACTCTCTTTGCCAAAATCGCATTATTAGGCGAAAGTAAGTTACAATTCAGTACCCTATCCTAAAGCTTGCTGTTAGGAGGGAATCTGCAGCTTGCAGTGAAAGCGCTTCCAGAGGGGAGTCTAATGAGGGCAAACATTTGATGGTAGCAGCTTCCCTGCGGGAGATATTCTCTTTGCCAAAATCGCCTTATTGGCCGCAGTTAAGTTACAATTCAGTACGCTATCCTAAAGCTTGCTTTTAGGAGGGAATCTGCAGCTTGCAGTGAAAGCGCTTCCAGAGGGGAGTCTAATGAGGGCAAACATTTGATGGTAGCAGCTTCCCTGCGGGAGATACTCTCTTTGCCAAAATCGCATTATTAGGCGAAAGTAAGTTACAATTCAGTACCCTATCCTAAAGCTTGCTGTTAGGAGGGAATCTGCAGCTTGCAGTGAAAGCGCTTCCAGAGGGGAGTCTAACGAGGGCAAATATTTGATGGTAGCAGCTTCCCTGCGGGAGATACTCTCTTTGCCAAAATCGCATTATTAGGCGAAAGTAAGTTACAATTCAGTACCCTATCCTAAAGCTTGCTGTTAGGAGGGAATCTGCAGCTTGCAGTGAAAGCGCTTCCAGAGGGGAGTCTAATGAGGGCAAACATTTGATGGTAGCAGCTTCCCTGCGGGAGATACTCTCTTTGCCAAAATCGCATAATTAGGCGAAAGTAAGTTACAATTCAGTACCCTATCCTAAAGCTTGCTGTTAGGAGGGAATCTGCAGCTTGCAGTGAAAGCGCTTCCAGAGGGGAGTCTAATGAGGGCAAACATTTGCTGGTAGCAGCTTCCCTGCGGGAGATAGTCTCTTTGCCAAAATCGCATTATTAGGCGAAAGTAAGTTACAATTCAGTACCCTATCCTAAAGCTTGCTGTTAGGAGGGAATCTGCAGCTTGCAGTGAAAGCGCTTCCAGAGAGGAGTCTAATGAGGGCAAAGATTTGATGGTAGCAGCTTCCCTGCGGGAGATACTCTCATTGCCAAATTCGCATTATTAGGCGAAAGTAAGTTACAATTCAGTACCCTATCCTAAAGCTTGCTGTTAGGAGGGAATCTGCAGCTTGCAGTGAAAGCGCTTCCAGAGGGGAGTCTAACGAGGGCAAATATTTGATGGTAGCAGCTTCCCTGCGGGAGATACTCTCATTGCCAAATTCGCATTATTAGGCGAAAGTAAGTTACAATTCAGTACCCTATCCTAAAGCTTGCTGTTAGGAGGGAATCTGCAGCTTGCAGTGAAAGCGCTTCCAGAGGGGAGTCTAATGAGGGCAAACATTTGATAGTAGCAGCTTCCCTGCGGGAGATAGTCTCTTTTCCAAAATCGCATTATTAGGCGAAAGTAAGTTACAATTCAGTACCCTATCCTAAAGCTTGCTGTTAGGAGGGAATCTGCAGCTTGCAGTGAAAGCGCTTCCAGAGAGGAGTCTAATGAGGGCAAACATTTGATGGTAGCAGCTTCCCTGCGGGAGATACTCTCTTTGCCAAAATCGCATTATTAGGCGAAAGTAAGTTACAATTCAGTACCCTATCCTAAAGCTTGCTGTTAGGAGGGAATCTGCAGCTTGCAGTGAAAGCGCTTCCAGAGGGGAGTCTAATGAGGGCAAACATTTGCTGGTAGCAGCTTCCTTGCAGGAGATACTCTCTTTGCCAAAATCGCATTATTAGCCGCAGTTAAGTTACAATTCAGTACCCTATCCTAAAGCTTGCTGTTAGGAGGGAATCTGCAGCTTGCCGTGAAAGCGCTTCCAGAGGGGAGTCTAATGAGGGCAAACATTTGATGGTAGCAGCTTCCCTGCGGGAGATACTCTCTTTGCCAAAATCACATTATTAGGTGAAAGTAAGTTACAATTCAGTACCCTATCCTAAAGCTTGCTGTTAGGAGGGAATCTGCAGCTTGCAGTGAAAGCGCTTCCAGAGGGGAGTCTAATGAGGGCAAACATTTGATGGTAGCAGCTTCCCTGCGGGAGATACTCTCTTTGCCAAAATCGCATTATTAGGCAAAAGTAAGTTACAATTCAGTACCCTATCCTAAAGCTTGCTGTTAGGAGGGAATCTGCAGCTTGCCGTGAAAGCGCTTCCAGAGGGGAGTCTAATGAGGGCAAACATTTGATGGTAGCAGCTTCCCTGCGGGAGATAGTCTCTTTGACAAAATCGCATTATTAGGCGAAAGTAAGTTACAATTCAGTACCCTATCCTAAAGCTTGCTGTTAGGAGGGAATCTGCAGCTTACAGTGAAAGCGCTTCCAGAGGGGAGTCTAATGAGGGCAAACATTTGATGGTAGCAGCTTCCCTGCGGGAGATACTCTCTTTGCCAAAATCGCATTATTAGGCGAAAGTAAGTTACAATTCAGTACCCTATCCTAAAGCTTGCTGTTAGGAGGGAATCTGCAGCTTGCAGTGAAAGCGCTTCCAGAGGGGAGTCTAATGAGGGCAAACATTTGATGGTAGCAGCTTCCCTGCGGGAGATACTCTCTTTGCCAAAATCACATTATTAGGCGAAAGTAAGTTACAATTCAGTACCCTATCCTAAAGCTTGCTGTTAGGAGGGAATCTGCAGCTTGCAGTGAAAGCACTTCCAGAGGGGAGTCTAATGAGGGCAAACATTTGATGGTAGCAGCTTCCCTGCGGGAGATACTCTCTTTGCCAAAATCGCATTATTAGGCGAAAGTAAGTTACAATTCAGTACCCTATCCTAAAGCTTGCTGTTAGGAGGGAATCTGCAGCTTGCAGTGAAAGCGCTTCCAGAGGGGAGTCTAATGAGGGCAAACATTTGATGGTAGCAGCTTCCCTGCGGGAGATACTCTCTTTGCCAAAATCGCATTATTAGGCGAAAGTAAGTTACAATTCAGTACCCTATCCTAAAGCTTGCTGTTAGGAGGGAATCTGCAGCTTGCAGTGAAAGCGCTTCCAGAGGGGAGTCTAATGAGGGCAAACATTTGATGGTAGCAGCTTTCCTGCGGGAGATATTCTCTTTGCCAAAATCGCCTTATTAGCCGCAGTTAAGTTACAATTCAGTACCCTATCCTAAAGCTTGCTGTTAGGAGGGAATCTGCAGCTTGCCGTGAAAGCGCTTCCAGAGGGGAGTCTAATGAGGGCAAACATTTGATGGTAGCAGCTTCCCTGCGGGAGATACTCTCTTTGCCAAAATCACATTATTAGGTGAAAGTAAGTTACAATTCAGTACCCTATCCTAAAGCTTGCTGTTAGGAGGGAATCTGCAGCTTGCAGTGAAAGCGCTTCCAGAGGGGAGTCTAATGAGGGCAAACATTTGATGGTAGCAGCTTCCCTGCGGGAGATACTCTCTTTGCCAAAATCGCATTATTAGGCGAAAGTAAGTTACAATTCAGTACCCTATCCTAAAGCTTGCTGTTAGGAGGGAATCTGCAGCTTGCAGTGAAAGCGCTTCCAGAGGGGAGTCTAATGAGGGCAAACATTTGATGGTAGCAGCTTCCCTGCGGGAGATACTCTCTTTGCCAAAATCGCATTATTAGGCGAAAGTAAGTTACAATTCAGTACCCTATCCTAAAGCTTGCTGTTAGGAGGGAATCTGCAGCTTGCAGTGAAAGCGCTTCCAGAGGGGAGTCTAATGAGGGCAAACATTTGATGGTAGCAGCTTCCCTGCGGGAGATACTCTCTTTGCCAAAATCGCATTATTAGGCGAAAGTAAGTTACAATTCAGTACCCTATCCTAAAGCTTGCTGTTAGGAGGGAATCTGCAGCTTGCAGTGAAAGCGCTTCCAGAGGGGAGTCTAATGAGGGCAAACATTTGATGGTAGCAGCTTCCCTGCGGGAGATATTCTGTTTGCCATAATCGCCTTATTAGCCGCAGTTAAGTTACAATTCAGTACCCTATCCTAAAGCTTGCTGTTAGGAGGGAATCTGCAGCTTGCAGTGAAAGCGCTTCCAGAGGGGAGTCTAATGAGGGCAAACATTTGATGGTAGCAGCTTCCCTGCGGGAGATACTCTCTTTGCCAAAATCACATTATTAGGCGAAAGTAAGTTACAATTCAGTACAGTATCCTAAAGCTTGCTGTTAGGAGGGAATCTGCAGCTTGCAGTGAAAGCGCTTCCAGAGGGGAGTCTAATGAGGGCAAACATTTGATGGTAGCAGCTTCCCTGTGGGAGATACTCTCTTTGCCAAAATCGCATTATTAGGCGAAAGTAAGTTACAATTCAGTACCCTATCCTAAAGCTTGCTGTTAGGAGGGAATCTGCAGCTTGCAGTGAAAGCGCTTCCAGAGGGGAGTCTAATGAGGGCAAACATTTGATGGTAGCAGCTTCCCTGCGGGAGATACTCTCTTTGCCAAAATCGCATTATTAGGCGAAAGTAAGTTACAATTCAGTACCCTATCCTAAAGCTTGCTGTTAGGAGGGAATCTGCAGCTTGCAGTGAAAGCGCTTCCAGAGGGGAGTCTAATGAGGGCAAACATTTGATGGTAGCAGCTTCCCTGCGGGAGATATTCTCTTTGCCAAAATCGCCTTATTGGCCGCAGTTAAGTTACAATTCAGTACGCTATCCTAAAGCTTGCTTTTAGGAGGGAATCTGCAGCTTGCAGTGAAAGCGCTTCCAGAGGGGAGTCTAATGAGGGCAAACATTTGATGGTAGCAGCTTCCCTGCGGGAGATACTCTCTTTGCCAAAATCGCATTATTAGGCGAAAGTAAGTTACAATTCAGTACCCTATCCTAAAGCTTGCTGTTAGGAGGGAATCTGCAGCTTGCAGTGAAAGCGCTTCCAGAGGGGAGTCTAACGAGGGCAAATATTTGATGGTAGCAGCTTCCCTGCGGGAGATACTCTCTTTGCCAAAATCGCATTATTAGGCGAAAGTAAGTTACAATTCAGTACCCTATCCTAAAGCTTGCTGTTAGGAGGGAATCTGCAGCTTGCAGTGAAAGCGCTTCCAGAGGGGAGTCTAATGAGGGCAAACATTTGATGGTAGCAGCTTCCCTGCGGGAGATACTCTCTTTGCCAAAATCGCATAATTAGGCGAAAGTAAGTTACAATTCAGTACCCTATCCTAAAGCTTGCTGTTAGGAGGGAATCTGCAGCTTGCAGTGAAAGCGCTTCCAGAGGGGAGTCTAATGAGGGCAAACATTTGCTGGTAGCAGCTTCCCTGCGGGAGATAGTCTCTTTGCCAAAATCGCATTATTAGGCGAAAGTAAGTTACAATTCAGTACCCTATCCTAAAGCTTGCTGTTAGGAGGGAATCTGCAGCTTGCAGTGAAAGCGCTTCCAGAGAGGAGTCTAATGAGGGCAAACATTTGATGGTAGCAGCTTCCCTGCGGGAGATACTCTCATTGCCAAATTCGCATTATTAGGCGAAAGTAAGTTACAATTCAGTACCCTATCCTAAAGCTTGCTGTTAGGAGGGAATCTGCAGCTTGCAGTGAAAGCGCTTCCAGAGGGGAGTCTAACGAGGGCAAATATTTGATGGTAGCAGCTTCCCTGCGGGAGATACTCTCATTGCCAAATTCGCATTATTAGGCGAAAGTAAGTTACAATTCAGTACCCTAAACTAAAGCTTGCTGTTAGGAGGGAATCTGCAGCTTGCAGTGAAAGCGCTTCCAGAGGGGAGTCTAATGAGGGCAAACATTTGATAGTAGCAGCTTCCCTGCGGGAGATAGTCTCTTTTCCAAAATCGCATTATTAGGCGAAAGTAAGTTACAATTCAGTACCCTATCCTAAAGCTTGCTGTTAGGAGGGAATCTGCAGCTTGCAGTGAAAGCGCTTCCAGAGAGGAGTCTAATGAGGGCAAACATTTGATGGTAGCAGCTTCCCTGCGGGAGATACTCTCTTTGCCAAAATCGCATTATTAGGCGAAAGTAAGTTACAATTCAGTACCCTATCCTAAAGCTTGCTGTTAGGAGGGAATCTGCAGCTTGCAGTGAAAGCGCTTCCAGAGGGGAGTCTAATGAGGGCAAACATTTGCTGGTAGCAGCTTCCTTGCAGGAGATACTCTCTTTGCCAAAATCGCATTATTAGGCGAAAGTAAGTTACAATTCAGTACCCTATCCTAAAGCTTGCTGTTAGGAGGGAATCTGCAGCTTGCAGTGAAAGCGATTCCAGAGGGGAGTCTATCGAGGGCAAAGATTTGATGGTAGCAGCTTCCCTGCGGGAGATAGTCTCTTTGCCAAAATCGCATTATTAGGCGAAAGTAAGTTACAATTCAGTACCCTATCCTAAAGCTTGCTGTTAGGAGGGAATCTGCAGCTTGCAGTGAAAGCGCTTCCAGAGGGGAGTCTAACGAGGGCAAATATTTGATGGTAGCAGCTTCCCTGCGGGAGATACTCTCTTTGCCAAAATCGCATTATTAGGCGAAAGTAAGTTACAATTCAGTACCCTATCCTAAAGCTTGCTGTTAGGAGGGAATCTGCAGCTTGCAGTGAAAGCGCTTCCAGAGGGGAGTCTAATGAGGGCAAACATTTGATGGTAGCAGCTTCCCTGCGGGAGATACTCTCTTTGCCAAAATCGCATAATTAGGCGAAAGTAAGTTACAATTCAGTACCCTATCCTAAAGCTTGCTGTTAGGAGGGAATCTGCAGCTTGCAGTGAAAGCGCTTCCAGAGGGGAGTCTAATGAGGGCAAACATTTGCTGGTAGCAGCTTCCCTGCGGGAGATACTCTCTTTGCCAAAATCGCATTATTAGGCGAAAGTAAGTTACAATTCAGTACCCTATCCTAAAGCTTGCTGTTAGGAGGGAATCTGCAGCTTGCAGTGAAAGCGCTTCCAGAGAGGAGTCTAACGAGGGCAAAGATTTGATGGTAGCAGCTTCCCTGCGGGAGATACTCTCTTTGCCAAAATCGCATTATTAGGCGAAAGTAAGTTACAATTCAGTACCCTATCCTAAAGCTTGCTGTTAGGAGGGAATCTGCAGCTTGCAGTGAAAGCGCTTCCAGAGGGGAGTCTAACGAGGGCAAATATTTGATGGTAGCAGCTTCCCTGCGGGAGATACTCTCTTTGCCAAAATCGCATTATTAGGCGAAAGTAAGTTACAATTCAGTACCCTATCCTAAGGCTTGCTGTTAGGAGGGAATCTGCAGCTTGCAGTGAAAGCGCTTCCAGAGGGGAGTCTAATGAGGGCAAACATTTGATGGTAGCAGCTTCCCTGCGGGAGATACTCTCATTGCCAAATTCGCATTATTAGGCGAAAGTAAGTTACAATTCAGTACCCTATCCTAAAGCTTGCTGTTAGGAGGGAATCTGCAGCTTGCAGTGAAAGCGCTTCCAGAGGGGAGTCTAATGAGGGCAAACATTTGATAGTAGCAGCTTCCCTGCGGGAGATAGTCTCTTTTCCAAAATCGCATTATTAGGCGAAAGTAAGTTACAATTCAGTACCCTATCCTAAAGCTTGCTGTTAGGAGGGAATATGCAGCTTGCAGGGAAAGCGCTTCCAGAGGGGAGTCTAATGAGGGCAAAGATTTGATGGTAGCAGCTTCCCTGCGGGAGATAGTCTCTTTGCCAAAATCGCATTATTAGGCGAAAGTAAGTTACAATTCAGTACCCTATCCTAAAGCTTGCTGTTAGGAGGGAATCTGCAGCTTGCAGTGAAAGCGCTTCCAGAGAGGAGTCTAATGAGGGCAAAGATTTGATGGTAGCAGCTTCCCTGCGGGAGATACTCTCTTTGCCAAAATCGCATTATTAGGCAAAAGTAAGTTACAATTCAGTACCCTATCCTAAAGCTTGCTGTTAGGAGGGAATCTGCAGCTTGCAGTGAAAGCGCTTCCAGAGGGGAGTCTAACGAGGGCAAATATTTGATGGTAGCAGCTTCCCTGCGGGAGATACTCTCTTTGCCAAAATCGCATTATTAGGCGAAAGTAAGTTACAATTCAGTACCCTATCCTAAAGCTTGCTGTTAGGAGGGAATCTGCAGCTTGCAGTGAAAGCGCTTCCAGAGGGGAGTCTAATGAGGGCAAACATTTGATGGTAGCAGCTTCCCTGCGGGAGATACTCTCTTTGCCAAAATCGCATAATTAGGCGAAAGTAAGTTACAATTCAGTACCCTATCCTAAAGCTTGCTGTTAGGAGGGAATCTGCAGCTTGCAGTGAAAGCGCTTCCAGAGGGGAGTCTAATGAGGGCAAACATTTGCTGGTAGCAGCTTCCCTGCGGGAGATAGTCTCTTTGCCAAAATCGCATTATTAGGCGAAAGTAAGTTACAATTCAGTACCCTATCCTAAAGCTTGCTGTTAGGAGGGAATCTGCAGCTTGCAGTGAAAGCGCTTCCAGAGAGGAGTCTAATGAGGGCAAAGATTTGATGGTAGCAGCTTCCCTGCGGGAGATACTCTCATTGCCAAATTCGCATTATTAGGCGAAAGTAAGTTACAATTCAGTACCCTATCCTAAAGCTTGCTGTTAGGAGGGAATCTGCAGCTTGCAGTGAAAGCGCTTCCAGAGGGGAGTCTAACGAGGGCAAATATTTGATGGTAGCAGCTTCCCTGCGGGAGATACTCTCATTGCCAAATTCGCATTATTAGGCGAAAGTAAGTTACAATTCAGTACCCTAAACTAAAGCTTGCTGTTAGGAGGGAATCTGCAGCTTGCAGTGAAAGCGCTTCCAGAGGGGAGTCTAATGAGGGCAAACATTTGATAGTAGCAGCTTCCCTGCGGGAGATAGTCTCTTTTCCAAAATCGCATTATTAGGCGAAAGTAAGTTACAATTCAGTACCCTATCCTAAAGCTTGCTGTTAGGAGGGAATCTGCAGCTTGCAGTGAAAGCGCTTCCAGAGAGGAGTCTAATGAGGGCAAAGATTTGATGGTAGCAGCTTCCCTGCGGGAGATACTCTCATTGCCAAATTCGCATTATTAGGCGAAAGTAAGTTACAATTCAGTACCCTATCCTAAAGCTTGCTGTTAGGAGGGAATCTGCAGCTTGCAGTGAAAGCGCTTCCAGAGGGGAGTCTAATGAGGGCAAACATTTGCTGGTAGCAGCTTCCTTGCAGGAGATACTCTCTTTGCCAAAATCGCATTATTAGGCGAAAGTAAGTTACAATTCAGTACCCTATCCTAAAGCTTGCTGTTAGGAGGGAATCTGCAGCTTGCAGTGAAAGCGATTCCAGAGGGGAGTCTATCGAGGGCAAAGATTTGATGGTAGCAGCTTCCCTGCGGGAGATAGTCTCTTTGCCAAAATCGCATTATTAGGCGAAAGTAAGTTACAATTCAGTACCCTATCCTAAAGCTTGCTGTTAGGAGGGAATCTGCAGCTTGCAGTGAAAGGGCTTCCAGAGGGGAGTCTAACGAGGGCAAATATTTGATGGTAGCAGCTTCCCTGCGGGAGATACTCTCTTTGCCAAAATCGCATTATTAGGCGAAAGTAAGTTACAATTCAGTACCCTATCCTAAAGCTTGCTGTTAGGAGGGAATCTGCAGCTTGCAGTGAAAGCGCTTCCAGAGGGGAGTCTAATGAGGGCAAACATTTGATGGTAGCAGCTTCCCTGCGGGAGATACTCTCTTTGCCAAAATCGCATAATTAGGCGAAAGTAAGTTACAATTCAGTACCCTATCCTAAAGCTTGCTGTTAGGAGGGAATCTGCAGCTTGCAGTGAAAGCGCTTCCAGAGGGGAGTCTAATGAGGGCAAACATTTGATGGTAGCAGCTTCCCTGCGGGAGATAGTCTCTTTGCCAAAATCGCATTATTAGGCGAAAGTAAGTTACAATTCAGTACCCTATCCTAAAGCTTGCTGTTAGGAGGGAATCTGCAGCTTGCAGTGAAAGCGCTTCCAGAGAGGAGTCTAATGAGGGCAAAGATTTGATGGTAGCAGCTTCCCTGCGGGAGATACTCTCTTTGCCAAAATCGCATTATTAGGCGAAAGTAAGTTACAATTCAGTACCCTATCCTAAAGCTTGCTGTTAGGAGGGAATCTGCAGCTTGCAGTGAAAGCGCTTCCAGAGGGGAGTCTAACGAGGGCAAATATTTGATGGTAGCAGCTTCCCTGCGGGAGATACTCTCTTTGCCAAAATCGCATTATTAGGCGAAAGTAAGTTACAATTCAGTACCCTATCCTAAAGCTTGCTGTTAGGAGGGAATCTGCAGCTTGCAGTGAAAGCGCTTCCAGAGGGGAGTCTAACGAGGGCAAATATTTGATGGTAGCAGCTTCCCTGCGGGAGATACTCTCTTTGCCAAAATCGCATTATTAGGCGAAAGTAAGTTACAATTCAGTACCCTATCCTAAGGCTTGCTGTTAGGAGGGAATCTGCAGCTTGCAGTGAAAGCGCTTCCAGAGGGGAGTCTAATGAGGGCAAACATTTGATGGTAGCAGCTTCCCTGCGGGAGATACTCTCATTGCCAAATTCGCATTATTAGGCGAAAGTAAGTTACAATTCAGTACCCTATCCTAAAGCTTGCTGTTAGGAGGGAATCTGCAGCTTGCAGTGAAAGCGCTTCCAGAGGGGAGTCTAATGAGGGCAAACATTTGATGGTAGCAGCTTCCCTGCGGGAGATACTCTCATTGCCAAAATCGCATTATTAGGCGAAAGTAAGTTACAATTCAGTACCCTAAACTAAAGCTTGCTGTTAGGAGGGAATCTGCAGCTTGCAGTGAAAGCGCTTCCAGAGGGGAGTCTAATGAGGGCAAACATTTGATAGTAGCAGCTTCCCTGCGGGAGATAGTCTCTTTTCCAAAATCGCATTATTAGGCGAAAGTAAGTTACAATTCAGTACCCTATCCTAAAGCTTGCTGTTAGGAGGGAATCTGCAGCTTGCAGTGAAAGCGCTTCCAGAGGGGAGTCTAATGAGGGCAAACATTTGCTGGTAGCAGCTTCCCTGCGGGAGATAGTCTCTTTGCCAAAATCGCATTATTAGGCGAAAGTAAGTTACAATTCAGTACCCTATCCTAAAGCTTGCTGTTAGGAGGGAATCTGCAGCTTGCAGTGAAAGCGCTTCCAGAGGGGAGTCTAACGAGGGCAAATATTTGATGGTAGCAGCTTCCCTGCGGGAGATACTCTCTTTGCCAAAATCGCATTATTAGGCGAAAGTAAGTTACAATTCAGTACCCTATCCTAAGGCTTGCTGTTAGGAGGGAATCTGCAGCTTGCAGTGAAAGCGCTTCCAGAGGGGAGTCTAATGAGGGCAAAGATTTGATGGTAGCAGCTTCCCTGCGGGAGATACTCTCATTGCCAAATTCGCATTATTAGGCGAAAGTAAGTTACAATTCAGTACCCTATCCTAAAGCTTGCTGTTAGGAGGGAATCTGCAGCTTGCAGTGAAAGCGCTTCCAGAGGGGAGTCTAATGAGGGCAAACATTTGATAGTAGCAGCTTCCCTGCGGGAGATAGTCTCTTTTCCAAAATCGCATTATTAGGCGAAAGTAAGTTACAATTCAGTACCCTATCCTAAAGCTTGCTGTTAGGAGGGAATCTGCAGCTTGCAGTGAAAGCGCTTCCAGAGAGGAGTCTAATGAGGGCAAACATTTGATGGTAGCAGCTTCCCTGCGGGAGATACTCTCTTTGCCAAAATCGCATTATTAGGCGAAAGTAAGTTACAATTCAGTACCCTATCCTAAAGCTTGCTGTTAGGAGGGAATCTGCAGCTTGCAGTGAAAGCGCTTCCAGAGGGGAGTCTAATGAGGGCAAACATTTGCTGGTAGCAGCTTCCTTGCAGGAGATACTCTCTTTGCCAAAATCGCATTATTAGGCGAAAGTAAGTTACAATTCAGTACCCTATCCTAAAGCTTGCTGTTAGGAGGGAATCTGCAGCTTGCAGTGAAAGCGATTCCAGAGGGGAGTCTATCGAGGGCAAAGATTTGATGGTAGCAGCTTCCCTGCGGGAGATAGTCTCTTTGCCAAAATCGCATTATTAGGCGAAAGTAAGTTACAATTCAGTACCCTATCCTAAAGCTTGCTGTTAGGAGGGAATCTGCAGCTTGCAGTGAAAGCGCTTCCAGTGGGGAGTTTAATGAGGGCAAAGATTTGATGGTAGCAGCTTCCCTGCGGGAGATAGTCTCTTTCCCAAAATCGCATTATTAGGCGAAAGTAAGTTACAATTCAGTACCCTATCCTAAAGCTTGCTGTTAGGAGGGAATCTGCAGCTTGCAGTGAAAGCGCTTCCAGAGGGGAGTCTAACGAGGGCAAATATTTGATGGTAGCAGCTTCCCTGCGGGAGATACTCTCTTTGCCAAAATCGCATTATTAGGCGAAAGTAAGTTACAATTCAGTACCCTATCCTAAAGCTTGCTGTTAGGAGGGAATCTGCAGCTTGCAGTGAAAGCGCTTCCAGAGGGGAGTCTAACGAGGGCAAAGATTTGATGGTAGCAGCTTCCCTGCGGGAGATACTCTCTTTGCCAAAATCACATTATTAGGCGAAAGTAAGTTACAATTCAGTACCCTATCCTAAAGCTTGCTGTTAGGAGGGAATCTGCAGCTTGCAGTGAAAGCGCTTCCAGAGGGGAGTCTAATGAGGGCAAACATTTGATGGTAGCAGCTTCCCTGCGGGAGATACTCTCATTGCCAAATTCGCATTATTAGGCGAAAGTAAGTTACAATTCAGTACCCTAAACTAAAGCTTGCTGTTAGGAGGGAATCTGCAGCTTGCAGTGAAAGCGCTTCCAGAGGGGAGTCTAATGAGGGCAAACATTTGATAGTAGCAGCTTCCCTGCGGGAGATAGTCTCTTTTCCAAAATCGCATTATTAGGCGAAAGTAAGTTACAATTCAGTACCCTATCCTAAAGCTTGCTGTTAGGAGGGAATCTGCAGCTTGCAGTGAAAGCGCTTCCAGAGGGGAGTCTAATGAGGGCAAAGATTTGATGGTAGCAGCTTCCCTGCGGGAGATAGTCTCTTTGCCAAAATCGCATTATTAGGCGAAAGTAAGTTACAATTCAGTACCCTATCCTAAAGCTTGCTGTTAGGAGGGAATCTGCAGCTTGCAGTGAAAGCGCTTCCAGAGGGGAGTCTAATGAGGGCAAAGATTTGATGGTAGCAGCTTCCCTGCGGGAGATAGTCTCTTTGCCAAAATCGCATTATTAGGCGAAAGTAAGTTACAATTCAGTACCCTATCCTAAAGCTTGCTGTTAGGAGGGAATCTGCAGCTTGCAGTGAAAGCGCTTCCAGAGAGGAGTCTAATGAGGGCAAACATTTGATGGTAGCAGCTTCCCTGCGGGAGATACTCTCTTTGCCAAAATCGCATTATTAGGCGAAAGTAAGTTACAATTCAGTACCCTATCCTAAAGCTTGCTGTTAGGAGGGAATCTGCAGCTTGCAGTGAAAGCGCTTCCAGAGGGGAGTCTAATGAGGGCAAACATTTGCTGGTAGCAGCTTCCTTGCAGGAGATACACTCTTTGCCAAAATCGCATTATTAGGCGAAAGTAAGTTACAATTCAGTACCCTATCCTAAAGCTTGCTGTTAGGAGGGAATCTGCAGCTTGCAGTGAAAGCGCTTCCAGAGGGGAGTCTATCGAGGGCAAAGATTTGATGGTAGCAGCTTCCCTGCGGGAGATAGTCTCTTTGCCAAAATCGCATTATTAGGCGAAAGTAAGTTACAATTCAGTACCCTATCCTAAAGCTTGCTGTTAGGAGGGAATCTGCAGCTTGCAGTGAAAGCGCTTCCAGAGGGGAGTCTAACGAGGGCAAATATTTGATGGT
Source organism: Phaenicophaeus curvirostris (assembly GCF_032191515.1). Classification (NCBI taxonomy): domain Eukaryota; kingdom Metazoa; phylum Chordata; class Aves; order Cuculiformes; family Cuculidae; genus Phaenicophaeus; species Phaenicophaeus curvirostris. Next base: position 263,086 of record NW_027206738.1, read on the forward strand.
AGCAGCTTCCCTGCGGGAGATACTCTCTTTGCCAAAATCGCATTATTAGGCGAAAGTAAGTTACAATTCAGTACCCTATCCTAAAGCTTGCTGTTAGGAGGGAATCTGCAGCTTGCAGTGAAAGCGCTTCCAGAGGGGAGTCTAACGAGGGCAAATATTTGATGGTAGCAGCTTCCCTGCGTGAGATACTCTCTTTGCCAAAATCGCATTATTAGGCGAAAGTAAGTTACAATTCAGTACCCTATCCTAAAGCTTGCTGTTAGGAGGGAATCTGCAGCTTGCAGTGAAAGCGCTTCCAGAGGGGAGTCTAATGAGGGCAAAGATTTGATGGTAGCAGCTTCCCTGCGGGAGATAGTCTCTTTTCCAAAATCGCATTATTAGGCGAAAGTAAGTTACAATTCAGTACCCTATCCTAAAGCTTGCTGTTAGGAGGGAATCTGCAGCTTGCAGTGAAAGCGCTTCCAGAGGGGAGTCTAATGAGGGCAAAGATTTGATGGTAGCAGCTTCCCTGCGGGAGATACTCTCTTTGCCAAAATCGCATTATTAGGCGAAAGTAAGTTACAATTCAGTACCCTATCCTAAAGCTTGCTGTTAGGAGGGAATCTGCAGCTTGCAGTGAAAGCGCTTCCAGAGGGGAGTCTAACGAGGGCAAATATTTGATGGTAGCAGCTTCCCTGCGGGAGATACTCTCTTTGCCAAAATCGCATTATTAGGCGAAAGTAAGTTACAATTCAGTACACTATCCTAAAGCTTGCTGTTAGGAGGGAATCTGCAGCTTGCAGTGAAAGCGCTTCCAGAGGGGAGTCTAACGAGGGCAAATATTTGATGGTAGCAGCTTCCCTGCGGGAGATAGTCTCTTTGCCAAAATCGCATTATTAGGCGAAAGTAAGTTACAATTCAGTACCCTATCCTAAAGCTTGCTGTTAGGAGGGAATCTGCAGCTTGCAGTGAAAGCGCTTCCAGAGGGGAGTCTAACGAGGGCAAATATTTGATGGTAGCAGCTTCCCTGCGGGAGATACTCTCTTTGCCAAAATCGCATTATTAGGCGAAAGTAAGTTACAATTCAGTACCCTATCCTAAAGCTTGCTGTTAGGAGGGAATCTGCAGCTTGCAGTGAAAGCGCTTCCAGAGGGGAGTCTAACGAGGGCAAATATTTGATGGTAGCAGCTTCCCTGCGGGAGATAGTCTCTTTGCCAAAATCGCATTATTAGGCGAAAGTAAGTTACAATTCAGTACCCTATCCTAAGGCTTGCTGTTAGGAGGGAATCTGCAGCTTGCAGTGAAAGCGCTTCCAGAGGGGAGTCTAATGAGGGCAAACATTTGATGGTAGCAGCTTCCCTGCGGGAGATACTCTCTTTGCCAAAATCACTTTATTAGGCGAAAGTAAGTTACAATTCAGTACCCTATCCTAAAGCTTGCTGTTAGGAGGGAATCTGCAGCTTGCAGTGAAAGCGCTTCCAGAGGGGAGTCTAACGAGGGCAAATATTTGATGGTAGCAGCTTCCCTGCGGGAGATACTCTCTTTGCCAAAATCGCATTATTAGGCGAAAGTAAGTTACAATTCAGTACCCTATCCTAAAGCTTGCTGTTAGGAGGGAATCTGCAGCTTGCAGTGAAAGCGCTTCCAGAGGGGAGTCTAATGAGGGCAAACATTTGATGGTAGCAGCTTCCCTGCGGGAGATACTCTCTTTGCCAAAATCGCATAATTAGGCGAAAGTAAGTTACAATTCAGTACCCTATCCTAAAGCTTGCTGTTAGGAGGGAATCTGCAGCTTGCAGTGAAAGCGCTTCCAGAGGGGAGTCTAATGAGGGCAAACATTTGCTGGTAGCAGCTTCCCTGCGGGAGATAGTCTCTTTGCCAAAATCGCATTATTAGGCGAAAGTAAGTTACAATTCAGTACCCTATCCTAAAGCTTGCTGTTAGGAGGGAATCTGCAGCTTGCAGTGAAAGCGCTTCCAGAGAGGAGTCTAATGAGGGCAAAGATTTGATGGTAGCAGCTTCCCTGCGGGAGATACTCTCTTTGCCAAAATCGCATTATTAGGCGAAAGTAAGTTACAATTCAGTACCCTATCCTAAAGCTTGCTGTTAGGAGGGAATCTGCAGCTTGCAGTGAAAGCGCTTCCAGAGGGGAGTCTAACGAGGGCAAATATTTGATGGTAGCAGCTTCCCTGCGGGAGATACTCTCTTTGCCAAAATCGCATTATTAGGCGAAAGTAAGTTACAATTCAGTACCCTATCCTAAAGCTTGCTGTTAGGAGGGAATCTGCAGCTTGCAGTGAAAGCGCTTCCAGAGGGGAGTCTAACGAGGGCAAATATTTGATGGTAGCAGCTTCCCTGCGGGAGATACTCTCTTTGCCAAAATCGCATTATTAGGCGAAAGTAAGTTACAATTCAGTACCCTATCCTAAGGCTTGCTGTTAGGAGGGAATCTGCAGCTTGCAGTGAAAGCGCTTCCAGAGGGGAGTCTAATGAGGGCAAACATTTGATGGTAGCAGCTTCCCTGCGGGAGATACTCTCATTGCCAATTTCGCATTATTAGGCGAAAGTAAGTTACAATTCAGTACCCTATCCTAAAGCTTGCTGTTAGGAGGGAATCTGCAGCTTGCAGTGAAAGCGCTTCCAGAGGGGAGTCTAATGAGGGCAAACATTTGATAGTAGCAGCTTCCCTGTGGGAGATAGTCTCTTTTCCAAAATCGCATTATTAGGCGAAAGTAAGTTACAATTCAGTACCCTATCCTAAAGCTTGCTGTTAGGAGGGAATCTGCAGCTTGCAGTGAAAGCGCTTCCAGAGAGGAGTCTAATGAGGGCAAACATTTGATGGTAGCAGCTTCCCTGCGGGAGATACTCTCTTTGCCAAAATCGCATTATTAGGCGAAAGTAAGTTACAATTCAGTACCCTATCCTAAAGCTTGCTGTTAGGAGGGAATCTGCAGCTTGCAGTGAAAGCGCTTCCAGAGGGGAGTCTAATGAGGGCAAACATTTGCTGGTAGCAGCTTCCTTGCAGGAGATACTCTCTTTGCCAAAATCGCATTATTAGGCGAAAGTAAGTTACAATTCAGTACCCTATCCTAAAGCTTGCTGTTAGGAGGGAATCTGCAGCTTGCAGTGAAAGCGATTCCAGAGGGGAGTCTATCGAGGGCAAAGATTTGATGGTAGCAGCTTCCCTGCGGGAGATAGTCTCTTTCCCAAAATCGCATTATTAGGCGAAAGTAAGTTACAATTCAGTACCCTATCCTAAAGCTTGCTGTTAGGAGGGAATCTGCAGCTTGCAGTGAAAGCGCTTCCAGTGGGGAGTTTAATGAGGGCAAAGATTTGATGGTAGCAGCTTCCCTGCGGGAGATAGTCTCTTTCCCAAAATCGCATTATTAGGCGAAAGTAAGTTACAATTCAGTACCCTATCCTAAAGCTTGCTGTTAGGAGGGAATCTGCAGCTTGCAGTGAAAGCGCTTCCAGAGGGGAGTCTAACGAGGGCAAATATTTGATGGTAGCAGCTTCCCTGCGTGAGATACTCTCTTTGCCAAAATCGCATTATTAGGCGAAAGTAAGTTACAATTCAGTACCCTATCCTAAAGCTTGCTGTTAGGAGGGAATCTGCAGCTTGCAGTGAAAGCGCTTCCAGAGGGGAGTCTATCGAGGGCAAAGATTTGATGGTAGCAGCTTCCCTGCGGGAGATAGTCTCTTTTCCAAAATCGCATTATTAGGCGAAAGTAAGTTACAATTCAGTACCCTATCCTAAAGCTTGCTGTTAGGAGGGAATCTGCAGCTTGCAGTGAAAGCGCTTCCAGAGGGGAGTCTAATGAGGGCAAAGATTTGATGGTAGCAGCTTCCCTGCGGGAGATACTCTCTTTGCCAAAATCGCATTATTAGGCGAAAGTAAGTTACAATTCAGTACCCTATCCTAAAGCTTGCTGTTAGGAGGGAATCTGCAGCTTGCAGTGAAAGCGCTTCCAGAGGGGAGTCTAATGAGGGCAAAGATTTGATGGTAGCAGCTTCCCTGCGGGAGATAGTCTCTTTGCCAAAATCGCATTATTAGGCGAAAGTAAGTTACAATTCAGTACCCTATCCTAAAGCTTGCTGTTAGGAGGGAATCTGCAGCTTGCAGTGAAAGCGCTTCCAGAGGGGAGTCTAACGAGGGCAAATATTTGATGGTAGCAGCTTCCCTGCGGGAGATACTCTCTTTGCCAAAATCGCATTATTAGGCGAAAGTAAGTTACAATTCAGTACCCTATCCTAAAGCTTGCTGTTAGGAGGGAATCTGCAGCTTGCAGTGAAAGCGCTTCCAGAGGGGAGTCTAACGAGGGCAAATATTTGATGGTAGCAGCTTCCCTGCGGGAGATACTCTCTTTGCCAAAATCGCATTATTAGGCGAAAGTAAGTTACAATTCAGTACCCTATCCTAAAGCTTGCTGTTAGGAGGGAATCTGCAGCTTGCAGTGAAAGCGCTTCCAGAGGGGAGTTTAATGAGGGCAAATATTTGATGGTAGCAGCTTCCCTGCGGGAGATAGTCTCTTTGCCAAAATCGCATTATTAGGCGAAAGTAAGTTACAATTCAGTACCCTATCCTAAAGCTTGCTGTTAGGAGGGAATCTGCAGCTTGCAGTGAAAGCGCTTCCAGAGGGGAGTCTAACGAGGGCAAATATTTGATGGTAGCAGCTTCCCTGCGGGAGATACTCTCTTTGCCAAAATCGCATTATTAGGCGAAAGTAAGTTACAATTCAGTACCCTATCCTAAGGCTTGCTGTTAGGAGGGAATCTGCAGCTTGCAGTGAAAGCGCTTCCAGAGGGGAGTCTAACGAGGGCAAATATTTGATGGTAGCAGCTTCCCTGCGTGAGATACTCTCTTTGCCAAAATCGCATTATTAGGCGAAAGTAAGATACAATTCAGTACCCTATCCTAAGGCTTGCTGTTAGGAGGGAATCTGCAGCTTGCAGTGAAAGCGCTTCCAGAGGGGAGTCTATCGAGGGCAAAGATTTGATGGTAGCAGCTTCCCTGCGGGAGATAGTCTCTTTGCCAAAATCGCATTATTAGGCGAAAGTAAGTTACAATTCAGTACCCTATCCTAAAGCTTGCTGTTAGGAGGGAATCTGCAGCTTGCAGTGAAAGCGCTTCCAGAGGGGAGTCTAACGAGGGCAAATATTTGATGGTAGCAGCTTCCCTGCGGGAGATACTCTCTTTGCCAAAATCGCATTATTAGGCGAAAGTAAGTTACAATTCAGTACCCTATCCTAAAGCTTGCTGTTAGGAGGGAATCTGCAGCTTGCAGTGAAAGCGCTTCCAGAGGGGAGTCTAACGAGGGCAAATATTTGATGGTAGCAGCTTCCCTGCGGGAGATACTCTCTTTGCCAAAATCGCATTATTAGGCGAAAGTAAGTTACAATTCAGTACCCTATCCTAAAGCTTGCTGTTAGGAGGGAATCTGCAGCTTGCAGTGAAAGCGCTTCCAGAGGGTAGTCTAATGAGGACAAAGATTTGATGGTAGCAGCTTCCCTGCGGGAGATACTCTCTTTGCCAAAATCACATTATTAGGCGAAAGTAAGTTACAATTCAGTACCCTATCCTAAAGCTTGCTGTTAGGAGGGAATCTGCAGCTTGCAGTGAAAGCGCTTCCAGAGGGGAGTCTAACGAGGGCAAATATTTGATGGTAGCAGCTTCCCTGCGTGAGATACTCTCTTTGCCAAAATCGCATTATTAGGCGAAAGTAAGATACAATTCAGTACCCTATCCTAAGGCTTGCTGTTAGGAGGGAATCTGCAGCTTGCAGTGAAAGCGCTTCCAGAGGGGAGTCTATCGAGGGCAAAGATTTGATGGTAGCAGCTTCCCTGCGGGAGATACTCTCTTTGCCAAAATCGCATTATTAGGCGAAAGTAGGTTACAATTCAGTACCCTATCCTAAAGCTTGCTGTTAGGAGGGAATCTGCAGGTTGCAGTGAAAGCGCTTCCAGAGGGGAGTCTAATGAGGGCAAAGATTTGATGGTAGCAGCTTCCCTGCGGGAGATAGTCTCTTTGCCAAAATCGCATTATTAGGCGAAAGTAAGTTACAATTCAGTACCCTATCCTAAAGCTTGCTGTTAGGAGGGAATCTGCAGCTTGCAGTGAAAGCGCTTCGAGAGAGGAGTCTAATGAGGGCAAACATTTGATGGTAGCAGCTTCCCTGCGGGAGATACTCTCTTTGCCAAAATCGCATTATTAGGCGAAAGTAAGTTACAATTCAGTACCCTATCCTAAAGCTTGCTGTTAGGAGGGAATCTGCAGCTTGCAGTGAAAGCGCTTCCAGAGGGGAGTCTAATGAGGGCAAACATTTGCTGGTAGCAGCTTCCTTGCAGGAGATACTCTCTTTGCCAAAATCGCATTATTAGGCGAAAGTAAGTTACAATTCAGTACCCTATCCTAAAGCTTGCTGTTCGGAGGGAATCTGCAGCTTGCAGTGAAAGCGCTTCCAGAGGGGAGTCTAATGAGGGCAAACATTTGATGGTAGCAGCTTCCCTGCGGGAGATAGTCTCTTTGCCAAAATCGCATTATTAGGCGAAAGTAAGTTACAATTCAGTACCCTATCCTAAAGCTTGCTGTTAGGAGGGAATCTGCAGCTTGCAGTGAAAGCGCTTCCAGAGAGGAGTCTAATGAGGGCAAAGATTTGATGGTAGCAGCTTCCCTGCGGGAGATACTCTCTTTGCCAAAATCGCATTATTAGGCGAAAGTAAGTTACAATTCAGTACCCTATCCTAAAGCTTGCTGTTAGGAGGGAATCTGCAGCTTGCAGTGAAAGCGCTTCCAGAGGGGAGTCTAACGAGGGCAAATATTTGATGGTAGCAGCTTCCCTGCGGGAGATACTCTCTTTGCCAAAATCGCATTATTAGGCGAAAGTAAGTTACAATTCAGTACCCTATCCTAAAGCTTGCTGTTAGGAGGGAATCTGCAGCTTGCAGTGAAAGCGCTTCCAGAGGGGAGTCTAATGAGGGCAAACATTTGATGGTAGCAGCTTCCCTGCGGGAGATACTCTCTTTGCCAAAATCGCATTATTAGGCGAAAGTAAGTTACAATTCAGTACCCTATCCTAAAGCTTGCTGTTAGGAGGGAATCTGCAGCTTGCAGTGAAAGCGCTTCCAGAGAGGAGTCTAATGAGGGCAAACATTTGATGGTAGCAGCTTCCCTGCGGGAGATACTCTCTTTGCCAAAATCGCATTATTAGGCGAAAGTAAGTTACAATTCAGTACCCTATCCTAAAGCTTGCTGTTAGGAGGGAATCTGCAGCTTGCAGTGAAAGCGCTTCCAGAGGGGAGTCTATCGAGGGCAAACATTTGCTGGTAGCAGCTTCCTTGCGGGAGATACACTCTTTGCCAAAATCGCATTATTAGGCGAAAGTAAGTTACAATTCAGTACCCTATCCTAAAGCTTGCTGTTAGGAGGGAATCTGCAGGTTGCAGTGAAAGCGATTCCAGAGGGGAGTCTATCGAGGGCAAAGATTTGATGGTAGCAGCTTCCCTGCGGGAGATATTCTCTTTGCCAAAATCGCATTATTAGGCGAAAGTAAGTTACAATTCAGTACCCTATCCTAAAGCTTGCTGTTAGGAGGGAATCTGCAGCTTGCAGTGAAAGCGCTTCCAGAGGGGAGTTTAATGAGGGCAAAGATTTGATGGTAGCAGCTTCCCTGCGGGAGATAGTCTCTTTGCCAAAATCGCATTATTAGGCGAAAGTAAGTTACAATTCAGTACCCTATCCTAAAGCTTGCTGTTAGGAGGGAATCTGCAGCTTGCAGTGAAAGCGCTTCCAGAGGGGAGTCTAACGAGGGCAAATATTTGATGGTAGCAGCTTCCCTGCGGGAGATACTCTCTTTGCCAAAATCGCATTATTAGGCGAAAGTAAGTTACAATTCAGTACCCTATCCTAAAGCTTGCTGTTAGGAGGGAATCTGCAGCTTGCAGTGAAAGCGCTTCCAGAGGGTAGTCTAATGAGGACAAAGATTTGATGGTAGCAGCTTCCCTGCGGGAGATACTCTCTTTGCCAAAATCACATTATTAGGCGAAAGTAAGTTACAATTCAGTACCCTATCCTAAAGCTTGCTGTTAGGAGGGAATCTGCAGCTTGCAGTGAAAGCGCTTCCAGAGGGGAGTCTAACGAGGGCAAATATTTGATGGTAGCAGCTTCCCTGCGTGAGATACTCTCTTTGCCAAAATCGCATTATTAGGCGAAAGTAAGATACAATTCAGTACCCTATCCTAAGGCTTGCTGTTAGGAGGGAATCTGCAGCTTGCAGTGAAAGCGCTTCCAGAGGGGAGTCTATCGAGGGCAAAGATTTGATGGTAGCAGCTTCCCTGCGGGAGATAGTCTCTTTGCCAAAATCGCATTATTAGGCGAAAGTAAGTTACAATTCAGTACCCTATCCTAAAGCTTGCTGTTAGGAGGGAATCTGCAGCTTGCAGTGAAAGCGCTTCCAGAGGGGAGTCTAACGAGGGCAAATATTTGATGGTAGCAGCTTCCCTGCGGGAGATACTCTCTTTGCCAAAATCGCATTATTAGGCGAAAGTAAGTTACAATTCAGTACCCTATCCTAAAGCTTGCTGTTAGGAGGGAATCTGCAGCTTGCAGTGAAAGCGCTTCCAGAGGGGAGTCTAACGAGGGCAAATATTTGATGGTAGCAGCTTCCCTGCGGGAGATACTCTCTTTGCCAAAATCGCATTATTAGGCGAAAGTAAGTTACAATTCAGTACCCTATCCTAAAGCTTGCTGTTAGGAGGGAATCTGCAGCTTGCAGTGAAAGCGCTTCCAGAGGGTAGTCTAATGAGGACAAAGATTTGATGGTAGCAGCTTCCCTGCGGGAGATACTCTCTTTGCCAAAATCACATTATTAGGCGAAAGTAAGTTACAATTCAGTACCCTATCCTAAAGCTTGCTGTTAGGAGGGAATCTGCAGCTTGCAGTGAAAGCGCTTCCAGAGGGGAGTCTAACGAGGGCAAATATTTGATGGTAGCAGCTTCCCTGCGTGAGATACTCTCTTTGCCAAAATCGCATTATTAGGCGAAAGTAAGATACAATTCAGTACCCTATCCTAAGGCTTGCTGTTAGGAGGGAATCTGCAGCTTGCAGTGAAAGCGCTTCCAGAGGGGAGTCTATCGAGGGCAAAGATTTGATGGTAGCAGCTTCCCTGCGGGAGATACTCTCTTTGCCAAAATCGCATTATTAGGCGAAAGTAAGTTACAATTCAGTACCCTAAACTAAAGCTTGCTGTTAGGAGGGAATCTGCAGCTTGCAGTGAAAGCGCTTCCAGAGGGGAGTCTAATGAGGGCAAAGATTTGATAGTAGCAGCTTCCCTGCGGGAGATACTCTCTTTGCCAAAATCGCATTATTAGGCGAAAGTAGGTTACAATTCAGTACCCTATCCTAAAGCTTGCTGTTAGGAGGGAATCTGCAGGTTGCAGTGAAAGCGCTTCCAGAGGGGAGTCTAATGAGGGCAAAGATTTGATGGTAGCAGCTTCCCTGCGGGAGATAGTCTCTTTGCCAAAATCGCATTATTAGGCGAAAGTAAGTTACAATTCAGTACCCTATCCTAAAGCTTGCTGTTAGGAGGGAATCTGCAGCTTGCAGTGAAAGCGCTTCGAGAGAGGAGTCTAATGAGGGCAAACATTTGATGGTAGCAGCTTCCCTGCGGGAGATACTCTCTTTGCCAAAATCGCATTATTAGGCGAAAGTAAGTTACAATTCAGTACCCTATCCTAAAGCTTGCTGTTAGGAGGGAATCTGCAGCTTGCAGTGAAAGCGCTTCCAGAGGGGAGTCTAATGAGGGCAAACATTTGCTGGTAGCAGCTTCCTTGCAGGAGATACTCTCTTTGCCAAAATCGCATTATTAGGCGAAAGTAAGTTACAATTCAGTACCCTATCCTAAAGCTTGCTGTTCGGAGGGAATCTGCAGCTTGCAGTGAAAGCGCTTCCAGAGGGGAGTCTAATGAGGGCAAACATTTGATGGTAGCAGCTTCCCTGCGGGAGATAGTCTCTTTGCCAAAATCGCATTATTAGGCGAAAGTAAGTTACAATTCAGTACCCTATCCTAAAGCTTGCTGTTAGGAGGGAATCTGCAGCTTGCAGTGAAAGCGCTTCCAGAGAGGAGTCTAATGAGGGCAAAGATTTGATGGTAGCAGCTTCCCTGCGGGAGATACTCTCTTTGCCAAAATCGCATTATTAGGCGAAAGTAAGTTACAATTCAGTACCCTATCCTAAAGCTTGCTGTTAGGAGGGAATCTGCAGCTTGCAGTGAAAGCGCTTCCAGAGGGGAGTCTAACGAGGGCAAATATTTGATGGTAGCAGCTTCCCTGCGGGAGATACTCTCTTTGCCAAAATCGCATTATTAGGCGAAAGTAAGTTACAATTCAGTACCCTATCCTAAAGCTTGCTGTTAGGAGGGAATCTGCAGCTTGCAGTGAAAGCGCTTCCAGAGGGGAGTCTAATGAGGGCAAACATTTGATGGTAGCAGCTTCCCTGCGGGAGATACTCTCTTTGCCAAAATCGCATTATTAGGCGAAAGTAAGTTACAATTCAGTACCCTATCCTAAAGCTTGCTGTTAGGAGGGAATCTGCAGCTTGCAGTGAAAGCGCTTCCAGAGAGGAGTCTAATGAGGGCAAACATTTGATGGTAGCAGCTTCCCTGCGGGAGATACTCTCTTTGCCAAAATCGCATTATTAGGCGAAAGTAAGTTACAATTCAGTACCCTATCCTAAAGCTTGCTGTTAGGAGGGAATCTGCAGCTTGCAGTGAAAGCGCTTCCAGAGGGGAGTCTATCGAGGGCAAACATTTGCTGGTAGCAGCTTCCTTGCGGGAGATACACTCTTTGCCAAAATCGCATTATTAGGCGAAAGTAAGTTACAATTCAGTACCCTATCCTAAAGCTTGCTGTTAGGAGGGAATCTGCAGGTTGCAGTGAAAGCGATTCCAGAGGGGAGTCTATCGAGGGCAAAGATTTGATGGTAGCAGCTTCCCTGCGGGAGATATTCTCTTTGCCAAAATCGCATTATTAGGCGAAAGTAAGTTACAATTCAGTACCCTATCCTAAAGCTTGCTGTTAGGAGGGAATCTGCAGCTTGCAGTGAAAGCGCTTCCAGAGGGGAGTTTAATGAGGGCAAAGATTTGATGGTAGCAGCTTCCCTGCGGGAGATAGTCTCTTTTCCAAAATCGCATTATTAGGCGAAAGTAAGTTACAATTCAGTACCCTATCCTAAAGCTTGCTGTTAGGAGGGAATCTGCAGCTTGCAGTGAAAGCGCTTCCAGAGGGGAGTCTAATGAGGGCAAAGATTTGATGGTAGCAGCTTCCCTGCGGGAGATAGTCTCTTTGCCAAAATCGCATTATTAGGCGAAAGTAAGTTACAATTCAGTACCCTATCCTAAAGCTTGCTGTTAGGAGGGAATCTGCAGCTTGCAGTGAAAGCGCTTCCAGAGAGGAGTCTAATGAGGGCAAAGATTTGATGGTAGCAGCTTCCCTGCGGGAGATACTCTCTTTGCCAAAATCGCATTATTAGGCGAAAGTAAGTTACAATTCAGTACCCTATCCTAAAGCTTGCTGTTAGGAGGGAATCTGCAGCTTGCAGTGAAAGCGCTTCCAGAGGGGAGTCTAACGAGGGCAAATATTTGATGGTAGCAGCTTCCCTGCGTGAGATACTCTCTTTGCCAAAATCGCATTATTAGGCGAAAGTAAGATACAATTCAGTACCCTATCCTAAGGCTTGCTGTTAGGAGGGAATCTGCAGCTTGCAGTGAAAGCGCTTCCAGAGGGGAGTCTATCGAGGGCAAAGATTTGATGGTAGCAGCTTCCCTGCGGGAGATAGTCTCTTTGCCAAAATCGCATTATTAGGCGAAAGTAAGTTACAATTCAGTACCCTATCCTAAAGCTTGCTGTTAGGAGGGAATCTGCAGCTTGCAGTGAAAGCGCTTCCAGAGGGGAGTCTAACGAGGGCAAATATTTGATGGTAGCAGCTTCCCTGCGGGAGATACTCTCTTTGCCAAAATCGCATTATTAGGCGAAAGTAAGTTACAATTCAGTACCCTATCCTAAAGCTTGCTGTTAGGAGGGAATCTGCAGCTTGCAGTGAAAGCGCTTCCAGAGGGGAGTCTAACGAGGGCAAATATTTGATGGTAGCAGCTTCCCTGCGGGAGATACTCTCTTTGCCAAAATCGCATTATTAGGCGAAAGTAAGTTACAATTCAGTACCCTATCCTAAAGCTTGCTGTTAGGAGGGAATCTGCAGCTTGCAGTGAAAGCGCTTCCAGAGGGTAGTCTAATGAGGACAAAGATTTGATGGTAGCAGCTTCCCTGCGGGAGATACTCTCTTTGCCAAAATCACATTATTAGGCGAAAGTAAGTTACAATTCAGTACCCTATCCTAAAGCTTGCTGTTAGGAGGGAATCTGCAGCTTGCAGTGAAAGCGCTTCCAGAGGGGAGTCTAACGAGGGCAAATATTTGATGGTAGCAGCTTCCCTGCGTGAGATACTCTCTTTGCCAAAATCGCATTATTAGGCGAAAGTAAGATACAATTCAGTACCCTATCCTAAGGCTTGCTGTTAGGAGGGAATCTGCAGCTTGCAGTGAAAGCGCTTCCAGAGGGGAGTCTATCGAGGGCAAAGATTTGATGGTAGCAGCTTCCCTGCGGGAGATACTCTCTTTGCCAAAATCGCATTATTAGGCGAAAGTAAGTTACAATTCAGTACCCTAAACTAAAGCTTGCTGTTAGGAGGGAATCTGCAGCTTGCAGTGAAAGCGCTTCCAGAGGGGAGTCTAATGAGGGCAAAGATTTGATAGTAGCAGCTTCCCTGCGGGAGATACTCTCTTTGCCAAAATCGCATTATTAGGCGAAAGTAGGTTACAATTCAGTACCCTATCCTAAAGCTTGCTGTTAGGAGGGAATCTGCAGGTTGCAGTGAAAGCGCTTCCAGAGGGGAGTCTAATGAGGGCAAAGATTTGATGGTAGCAGCTTCCCTGCGGGAGATAGTCTCTTTGCCAAAATCGCATTATTAGGCGAAAGTAAGTTACAATTCAGTACCCTATCCTAAAGCTTGCTGTTAGGAGGGAATCTGCAGCTTGCAGTGAAAGCGCTTCGAGAGAGGAGTCTAATGAGGGCAAACATTTGATGGTAGCAGCTTCCCTGCGGGAGATACTCTCTTTGCCAAAATCGCATTATTAGGCGAAAGTAAGTTACAATTCAGTACCCTATCCTAAAGCTTGCTGTTAGGAGGGAATCTGCAGCTTGCAGTGAAAGCGCTTCCAGAGGGGAGTCTAATGAGGGCAAACATTTGCTGGTAGCAGCTTCCTTGCAGGAGATACTCTCTTTGCCAAAATCGCATTATTAGGCGAAAGTAAGTTACAATTCAGTACCCTATCCTAAAGCTTGCTGTTCGGAGGGAATCTGCAGCTTGCAGTGAAAGCGCTTCCAGAGGGGAGTCTAATGAGGGCAAACATTTGATGGTAGCAGCTTCCCTGCGGGAGATAGTCTCTTTGCCAAAATCGCATTATTAGGCGAAAGTAAGTTACAATTCAGTACCCTATCCTAAAGCTTGCTGTTAGGAGGGAATCTGCAGCTTGCAGTGAAAGCGCTTCCAGAGAGGAGTCTAATGAGGGCAAAGATTTGATGGTAGCAGCTTCCCTGCGGGAGATACTCTCTTTGCCAAAATCGCATTATTAGGCGAAAGTAAGTTACAATTCAGTACCCTATCCTAAAGCTTGCTGTTAGGAGGGAATCTGCAGCTTGCAGTGAAAGCGCTTCCAGAGGGGAGTCTAACGAGGGCAAATATTTGATGGTAGCAGCTTCCCTGCGGGAGATACTCTCTTTGCCAAAATCGCATTATTAGGCGAAAGTAAGTTACAATTCAGTACCCTATCCTAAAGCTTGCTGTTAGGAGGGAATCTGCAGCTTGCAGTGAAAGCGCTTCCAGAGGGGAGTCTAACGAGGGCAAATATTTGATGGTAGCAGCTTCCCTGCGGGAGATACTCTCTTTGCCAAAATCGCATTATTAGGCGAAAGTAAGTTACAATTCAGTACCCTATCCTAAGGCTTGCTGTTAGGAGGGAATCTGCAGCTTGCAGTGAAAGCGCTTCCAGAGGGGAGTCTAATGAGGGCAAAGATTTGATGGTAGCAGCTTCCCTGCGGGAGATACTCTCATTGCCAAAATCGCATTATTAGGCGAAAGTAAGTTACAATTCAGTACCCTATCCTAAAGCTTGCTGTTAGGAGGGAATCTGCAGCTTGCAGTGAAAGCGATTCCAGAGGGGAGTCTATCGAGGGCAAAGATTTGATGGTAGCAGCTTCCCTGCGGGAGATACTCTCTTTGCCAAAATCGCATTATTAGGCGAAAGTAAGTTACAATTCAGTACCCTATCCTAAAGATTGCTGTTAGGAGGGAATCTGCAGCTTGCAGTGAAAGCGCTTCCAGAGGGGAGTTTAATGAGGGAAAAGATTTGATGGTAGCAGCTTCCCTGCGGGAGATAGTCTCTTTGCCAAAATCGCATTATTAGGCGAAAGTAAGTTACAATTCAGTACCCTATCCTAAAGCTTGCTGTTAGGAGGGAATCTGCAGCTTGCAGTGAAAGCGCTTCCAGAGGGGAGTCTAACGAGGGCAAATATTTGATGGTAGCAGCTTCCCTGCGGGAGATACTCTCTTTGCCAAAATCGCATTATTAGGCGAAAGTAAGTTACAATTCAGTACCCTATCCTAAAGCTTGCTGTTAGGAGGGAATCTGCAGCTTGCAGTGAAAGCGCTTCCAGAGGGGAGTCTAACGAGGGCAAATATTTGATGGTAGCAGCTTCCCTGCGGGAGATACTCTCTTTGCCAAAATCGCATTATTAGGCGAAAGTAAGTTACAATTCAGTACCCTATCCTAAGGCTTGCTGTTAGGAGGGAATCTGCAGCTTGCAGTGAAAGCGCTTCCAGAGGGGAGTCTAATGAGGGCAAACATTTGATGGTAGCAGCTTCCCTGCGGGAGATACTCTCATTGCCAAATTCGCATTATTAGGCGAAAGTAAGTTACAATTCAGTACCCTAAACTAAAGCTTGCTGTTAGGAGGGAATCTGCAGCTTGCAGTGAAAGCGCTTCCAGAGGGGAGTCTAATGAGGGCAAACATTTGATAGTAGCAGCTTCCCTGCGGGAGATACTCTCTTTGCCAAATTCGCATTATTAGGCGAAAGTAAGTTACAATTCAGTACCCTATCCTAAAGCTTGCTGTTAGGAGGGAATCTGCAGCTTGCAGTGAAAGCGCTTCCAGAGAGGAGTCTAATGAGGGCAAACATTTGATGGTAGCAGCTTCCCTGCGGGAGATACTCTCTTTGCCAAAATCGCATTATTAGGCGAAAGTAAGTTACAATTCAGTACCCTATCCTAAAGCTTGCTGTTAGGAGGGAATCTGCAGCTTGCAGTGAAAGCGCTTCCAGAGGGGAGTCTAACGAGGGCAAATATTTGATGGTAGCAGCTTCCCTGCGGGAGATAGTCTCTTTTCCAAAATCGCATTATTAGGCGAAAGTAAGTTACAATTCAGTACCCTATCCTAAAGCTTGCTGTTAGGAGGGAATCTGCAGGTTGCAGTGAAAGCGATTCCAGAGGGGAGTCTATCGAGGGCAAAGATTTGATGGTAGCAGCTTCCCTGCGGGAGATATTCTCTTTGCCAAAATCGCATTATTAGGCGAAAGTAAGTTACAATTCAGTACCCTATCCTAAAGCTTGCTGTTAGGAGGGAATCTGCAGCTTGCAGTGAAAGCGCTTCCAGAGGGGAGTTTAATGAGGGCAAAGATTTGATGGTAGCAGCTTCCCTGCGGGAGATAGTCTCTTTGCCAAAATCGCATTATTAGGCGAAAGTAAGTTACAATTCAGTACCCTATCCTAAAGCTTGCTGTTAGGAGGGAATCTGCAGCTTGCAGTGAAAGCGCTTCCAGAGGGGAGTCTAACGAGGGCAAATATTTGATGGTAGCAGCTTCCCTGCGGGAGATACTCTCTTTGCCAAAATCGCATTATTAGGCGAAAGTAAGTTACAATTCAGTACCCTATCCTAAAGCTTGCTGTTAGGAGGGAATCTGCAGCTTGCAGTGAAAGCGCTTCCAGAGGGTAGTCTAATGAGGACAAAGATTTGATGGTAGCAGCTTCCCTGCGGGAGATACTCTCTTTGCCAAAATCACATTATTAGGCGAAAGTAAGTTACAATTCAGTACCCTATCCTAAAGCTTGCTGTTAGGAGGGAATCTGCAGCTTGCAGTGAAAGCGCTTCCAGAGGGGAGTCTAACGAGGGCAAATATTTGATGGTAGCAGCTTCCCTGCGTGAGATACTCTCTTTGCCAAAATCGCATTATTAGGCGAAAGTAAGATACAATTCAGTACCCTATCCTAAGGCTTGCTGTTAGGAGGGAATCTGCAGCTTGCAGTGAAAGCGCTTCCAGAGGGGAGTCTATCGAGGGCAAAGATTTGATGGTAGCAGCTTCCCTGCGGGAGATACTCTCTTTGCCAAAATCGCATTATTAGGCGAAAGTAAGTTACAATTCAGTACCCTATCCTAAAGCTTGCTGTTAGGAGGGAATCTGCAGGTTGCAGTGAAAGCGCTTCCAGAGGGGAGTCTAATGAGGGCAAACATTTGATGGTAGCAGCTTCCCTGCGGGAGATAGTCTCTTTGCCAAAATCGCATTATTAGGCGAAAGTAAGTTACAATTCAGTACCCTATCCTAAAGCTTGCTGTTAGGAGGGAATCTGCAGCTTGCAGTGAAAGCGCTTCGAGAGAGGAGTCTAATGAGGGCAAACATTTGATGGTAGCAGCTTCCCTGCGGGAGATACTCTCTTTGCCAAAATCGCATTATTAGGCGAAAGTAAGTTACAATTCAGTACCCTATCCTAAAGCTTGCTGTTAGGAGGGAATCTGCAGCTTGCAGTGAAAGCGCTTCCAGAGGGGAGTCTAATGAGGGCAAACATTTGCTGGTAGCAGCTTCCTTGCAGGACATACTCTCTTTGCCAAAATCGCATTATTAGCCGAAAGTAAGTTACAATTCAGTACCCTATCCTAAAGCTTGCTGTTAGGAGGGAATCTGCAGCTTGCAGTGAAAGCGCTTCCAGAGGGGAGTCTAATGAGGGCAAAGATTTGATGGTAGCAGCTTCCCTGCGGGAGATACTCTCTTTGCCAAAATCGCATTATTAGGCGAAAGTAAGTTACAATTCAGTACCCTATCCTAAAGCTTGCTGTTAGGAGGGAATCTGCAGCTTGCAGTGAAAGCGCTTCCAGAGGGGAGTCTAACGAGGGCAAATATTTGATGGTAGCAGCTTCCCTGCGGGAGATACTCTCTTTGCCAAAATCGCATTATTAGGCGAAAGTAAGTTACAATTCAGTACCCTATCCTAAAGCTTGCTGTTAGGAGGGAATCTGCAGCTTGCAGTGAAAGCGCTTCCAGAGGGGAGTCTAACGAGGGCAAATATTTGATGGTAGCAGCTTCCCTGCGGGAGATACTCTCTTTGCCAAAATCGCATTATTAGGCGAAAGTAAGTTACAATTCAGTACCCTATCCTAAGGCTTGCTGTTAGGAGGGAATCTGCAGCTTGCAGTGAAAGCGCTTCCAGAGGGTAGTCTAATGAGGGCAAAGATTTGATGGTAGCAGCTTCCCTGCGGGAGATAGTCTCTTTGCCAAAATCGCATTATTAGGCGAAAGTAAGTTACAATTCAGTACCCTATCCTAAAGCTTGCTGTTAGGAGGGAATCTGCAGCTTGCAGTGAAAGCGCTTCCAGAGGGGAGTCTAACGAGGGCAAACATTTGATGGTAGCAGCTTCCCTGCGGGAGATACTCTCTTTGCCAAAATCGCATTATTAGGCGAAAGTAAGTTACAATTCAGTACCCTATCCTAAGGCTTGCTGTTAGGAGGGAATCTGCAGCTTGCAGTGAAAGCGCTTCCAGAGGGGAGTCTAATGAGGGCAAAGATTTGATGGTAGCAGCTTCCCTGCGGGAGATACTCTCTTTGCCAAAATCGCATTATTAGGCGAAAGTAAGTTACAATTCAGTACCCTATCCTAAAGCTTGCTGTTAGGAGGGAATCTGCAGCTTGCAGTGAAAGCGCTTCCAGAGGGGAGTCTAACGAGGGCAAATATTTGATGGTAGCAGCTTCCCTGCGGGAGATACTCTCTTTGCCAAAATCGCATTATTAGGCGAAAGTAAGTTACAATTCAGTACCCTATCCTAAAGCTTGCTGTTAGGAGGGAATCTGCAGCTTGCAGTGAAAGCGATTCCAGAGGGGAGTCTATCGAGGGCAAAGATTTGATGGTAGCAGCTTCCCTGCGGGAGATAGTCTCTTTGCCAAAATCGCATTATTAGGCGAAAGTAAGTTACAATTCAGAACCCTTTCCTAAAGCTTGCTGTTAGGAGGGAATCTGCAGCTTGCAGTGAAAGCGCTTCCAGAGGGGAGTCTAATGAGGGCAAAGATTTGATGGTAGCAGCTTCCCTGCGGGAGATACTCTCTTTGCCAAAATCGCATTATTAGGCGAAAGTAAGTTACAATTCAGTACCCTATCCTAAAGCTTGCTGTTAGGAGGGAATCTGCAGCTTGCAGTGAAAGCGCTTCCAGAGGGGAGTCTAACGAGGGCAAATATTTGATGGTAGCAGCTTCCCTGCGGGAGATACTCTCTTTGCCAAAATCGCATTATTAGGCGAAAGTAAGTTACAATTCAGTACCCTATCCTAAAGCTTGCTGTTAGGAGGGAATCTGCAGCTTGCAGTGAAAGCGCTTCCAGAGGGTAGTCTAATGAGGACAAAGATTTGATGGTAGCAGCTTCCCTGCGGGAGATAGTCTCTTTGCCAAAATCACATTATTAGGCGAAAGTAAGTTACAATTCAGTACCCTATCCTAAAGCTTGCTGTTAGGAGGGAATCTGCAGCTTGCAGTGAAAGCGCTTCCAGAGGGGAGTCTAACGAGGGCAAATATTTGATGGTAGCAGCTTCCCTGCGTGAGATACTCTCTTTGCCAAAATCGCATTATTAGGCGAAAGTAAGTTACAATTCAGTACCCTATCCTAAAGCTTGCTGTTAAGAGGGAATCTGCAGCTTGCAGTGAAAGCGCTTCCAGAGGGGAGTCTAATGAGGGCAAACATTTGATGGTAGCAGCTTCCTTGCAGGAGATACTCTCTTTGCCAAAATCGCATTATTAGGCGAAAGTAAGTTACAATTCAGTACCCTATCCTAAAGCTTGCTGTTAGGAGGGACTCTGCAGCTTGCAGTGAAAGCGCTTCCAGAGGGGAGTCTAATGAGGGCAAAGATTTGATGGTAGCAGCTTCCCTGCGGGAGATACTCTCTTTGCCAAAATCGCATTATTAGGCGAAAGTAAGTTACAATTCAGTACCCTAAACTAAAGCTTGCTGTTAGGAGGGAATCTGCAGCTTGCAGTGAAAGCGCTTCCAGAGGGGAGTCTAATGAGGGCAAAGATTTGATAGTAGCAGCTTCCCTGCGGGAGATACTCTCTTTGCCAAAATCGCATTATTAGGCGAAAGTAGGTTACAATTCAGTACCCTATCCTAAAGCTTGCTGTTAGGAGGGAATCTGCAGGTTGCAGTGAAAGCGCTTCCAGAGGGGAGTCTAATGAGGGCAAAGATTTGATGGTAGCAGCTTCCCTGCGGGAGATAGTCTCTTTGCCAAAATCGCATTATTAGGCGAAAGTAAGTTACAATTCAGTACCCTATCCTAAAGCTTGCTGTTAGGAGGGAATCTGCAGCTTGCAGTGAAAGCGCTTCGAGAGAGGAGTCTAATGAGGGCAAACATTTGATGGTAGCAGCTTCCCTGCGGGAGATACTCTCTTTGCCAAAATCGCATTATTAGGCGAAAGTAAGTTACAATTCAGTACCCTATCCTAAAGCTTGCTGTTAGGAGGGAATCTGCAGCTTGCAGTGAAAGCGCTTCCAGAGGGGAGTCTAATGAGGGCAAACATTTGCTGGTAGCAGCTTCCTTGCAGGAGATACTCTCTTTGCCAAAATCGCATTATTAGGCGAAAGTAAGTTACAATTCAGTACCCTATCCTAAAGCTTGCTGTTCGGAGGGAATCTGCAGCTTGCAGTGAAAGCGCTTCCAGAGGGGAGTCTAATGAGGGCAAACATTTGATGGTAGCAGCTTCCCTGCGGGAGATAGTCTCTTTGCCAAAATCGCATTATTAGGCGAAAGTAAGTTACAATTCAGTACCCTATCCTAAAGCTTGCTGTTAGGAGGGAATCTGCAGCTTGCAGTGAAAGCGCTTCCAGAGAGGAGTCTAATGAGGGCAAAGATTTGATGGTAGCAGCTTCCCTGCGGGAGATACTCTCTTTGCCAAAATCGCATTATTAGGCGAAAGTAAGTTACAATTCAGTACCCTATCCTAAAGCTTGCTGTTAGGAGGGAATCTGCAGCTTGCAGTGAAAGCGCTTCCAGAGGGGAGTCTAACGAGGGCAAATATTTGATGGTAGCAGCTTCCCTGCGGGAGATACTCTCTTTGCCAAAATCGCATTATTAGGCGAAAGTAAGTTACAATTCAGTACCCTATCCTAAAGCTTGCTGTTAGGAGGGAATCTGCAGCTTGCAGTGAAAGCGCTTCCAGAGGGGAGTCTAACGAGGGCAAATATTTGATGGTAGCAGCTTCCCTGCGGGAGATACTCTCTTTGCCAAAATCGCATTATTAGGCGAAAGTAAGTTACAATTCAGTACCCTATCCTAAGGCTTGCTGTTAGGAGGGAATCTGCAGCTTGCAGTGAAAGCGCTTCCAGAGGGGAGTCTAATGAGGGCAAAGATTTGATGGTAGCAGCTTCCCTGCGGGAGATACTCTCATTGCCAAAATCGCATTATTAGGCGAAAGTAAGTTACAATTCAGTACCCTATCCTAAAGCTTGCTGTTAGGAGGGAATCTGCAGCTTGCAGTGAAAGCGATTCCAGAGGGGAGTCTATCGAGGGCAAAGATTTGATGGTAGCAGCTTCCCTGCGGGAGATACTCTCTTTGCCAAAATCGCATTATTAGGCGAAAGTAAGTTACAATTCAGTACCCTATCCTAAAGATTGCTGTTAGGAGGGAATCTGCAGCTTGCAGTGAAAGCGCTTCCAGAGGGGAGTTTAATGAGGGAAAAGATTTGATGGTAGCAGCTTCCCTGCGGGAGATAGTCTCTTTGCCAAAATCGCATTATTAGGCGAAAGTAAGTTACAATTCAGTACCCTATCCTAAAGCTTGCTGTTAGGAGGGAATCTGCAGCTTGCAGTGAAAGCGCTTCCAGAGGGGAGTCTAACGAGGGCAAATATTTGATGGTAGCAGCTTCCCTGCGGGAGATACTCTCTTTGCCAAAATCGCATTATTAGGCGAAAGTAAGTTACAATTCAGTACCCTATCCTAAAGCTTGCTGTTAGGAGGGAATCTGCAGCTTGCAGTGAAAGCGCTTCCAGAGGGGAGTCTAACGAGGGCAAATATTTGATGGTAGCAGCTTCCCTGCGGGAGATACTCTCTTTGCCAAAATCGCATTATTAGGCGAAAGTAAGTTACAATTCAGTACCCTATCCTAAGGCTTGCTGTTAGGAGGGAATCTGCAGCTTGCAGTGAAAGCGCTTCCAGAGGGGAGTCTAATGAGGGCAAACATTTGATGGTAGCAGCTTCCCTGCGGGAGATACTCTCATTGCCAAATTCGCATTATTAGGCGAAAGTAAGTTACAATTCAGTACCCTAAACTAAAGCTTGCTGTTAGGAGGGAATCTGCAGCTTGCAGTGAAAGCGCTTCCAGAGGGGAGTCTAATGAGGGCAAACATTTGATAGTAGCAGCTTCCCTGCGGGAGATACTCTCTTTGCCAAATTCGCATTATTAGGCGAAAGTAAGTTACAATTCAGTACCCTATCCTAAAGCTTGCTGTTAGGAGGGAATCTGCAGCTTGCAGTGAAAGCGCTTCCAGAGAGGAGTCTAATGAGGGCAAACATTTGATGGTAGCAGCTTCCCTGCGGGAGATACTCTCTTTGCCAAAATCGCATTATTAGGCGAAAGTAAGTTACAATTCAGTACCCTATCCTAAAGCTTGCTGTTAGGAGGGAATCTGCAGCTTGCAGTGAAAGCGCTTCCAGAGGGGAGTCTAACGAGGGCAAATATTTGATGGTAGCAGCTTCCCTGCGGGAGATAGTCTCTTTTCCAAAATCGCATTATTAGGCGAAAGTAAGTTACAATTCAGTACCCTATCCTAAAGCTTGCTGTTAGGAGGGAATCTGCAGCTTGCAGTGAAAGCGCTTCCAGAGGGGAGTCTAATGAGGGCAAACATTTGATGGTAGCAGCTTCCCTGCGGGAGATACTCTCTTTGCCAAAATCGCATTATTAGGCGAAAGTAAGTTACAATTCAGTACCCTATCCTAAAGCTTGCTGTTAGGAGGGAATCTGCAGCTTGCAGTGAAAGCGCTTCCAGAGAGGAGTCTAATGAGGGCAAACATTTGATGGTAGCAGCTTCCCTGCGGGAGATACTCTCTTTGCCAAAATCGCATTATTAGGCGAAAGTAAGTTACAATTCAGTACCCTATCCTAAAGCTTGCTGTTAGGAGGGAATCTGCAGCTTGCAGTGAAAGCGCTTCCAGAGGGGAGTCTATCGAGGGCAAACATTTGCTGGTAGCAGCTTCCTTGCGGGAGATACACTCTTTGCCAAAATCGCATTATTAGGCGAAAGTAAGTTACAATTCAGTACCCTATCCTAAAGCTTGCTGTTAGGAGGGAATCTGCAGGTTGCAGTGAAAGCGATTCCAGAGGGGAGTCTATCGAGGGCAAAGATTTGATGGTAGCAGCTTCCCTGCGGGAGATATTCTCTTTGCCAAAATCGCATTATTAGGCGAAAGTAAGTTACAATTCAGTACCCTATCCTAAAGCTTGCTGTTAGGAGGGAATCTGCAGCTTGCAGTGAAAGCGCTTCCAGAGGGGAGTTTAATGAGGGCAAAGATTTGATGGTAGCAGCTTCCCTGCGGGAGATAGTCTCTTTGCCAAAATCGCATTATTAGGCGAAAGTAAGTTACAATTCAGTACCCTATCCTAAAGCTTGCTGTTAGGAGGGAATCTGCAGCTTGCAGTGAAAGCGCTTCCAGAGGGGAGTCTAACGAGGGCAAATATTTGATGGTAGCAGCTTCCCTGCGGGAGATACTCTCTTTGCCAAAATCGCATTATTAGGCGAAAGTAAGTTACAATTCAGTACCCTATCCTAAAGCTTGCTGTTAGGAGGGAATCTGCAGCTTGCAGTGAAAGCGCTTCCAGAGGGTAGTCTAATGAGGACAAATTTTTGATGGTAGCAGCTTCCCTGCGGGAGATACTCTCTTTGCCAAAATCACATTATTAGGCGAAAGTAAGTTACAATTCAGTACCCTATCCTAAAGCTTGCTGTTAGGAGGGAATCTGCAGCTTGCAGTGAAAGCGCTTCCAGAGGGGAGTCTAACGAGGGCAAATATTTGATGGTAGCAGCTTCCCTGCGTGAGATACTCTCTTTGCCAAAATCGCATTATTAGGCGAAAGTAAGATACAATTCAGTACCCTATCCTAAGGCTTGCTGTTAGGAGGGAATCTGCAGCTTGCAGTGAAAGCGCTTCCAGAGGGGAGTCTATCGAGGGCAAAGATTTGATGGTAGCAGCTTCCCTGCGGGAGATACTCTCTTTGCCAAAATCGCATTATTAGGCGAAAGTAGGTTACAATTCAGTACCCTATCCTAAAGCTTGCTGTTAGGAGGGAATCTGCAGGTTGCAGTGAAAGCGCTTCCAGAGGGGAGTCTAATGAGGGCAAACATTTGATGGTAGCAGCTTCCCTGCGGGAGATAGTCTCTTTGCCAAAATCGCATTATTAGGCGAAAGTAAGTTACAATTCAGTACCCTATCCTAAAGCTTGCTGTTAGGAGGGAATCTGCAGCTTGCAGTGAAAGCGCTTCGAGAGAGGAGTCTAATGAGGGCAAACATTTGATGGTAGCAGCTTCCCTGCGGGAGATACTCTCTTTGCCAAAATCGCATTATTAGGCGAAAGTAAGTTACAATTCAGTACCCTATCCTAAAGCTTGCTGTTAGGAGGGAATCTGCAGCTTGCAGTGAAAGCGCTTCCAGAGGGGAGTCTAATGAGGGCAAACATTTGCTGGTAGCAGCTTCCTTGCAGGACATACTCTCTTTGCCAAAATCGCATTATTAGCCGAAAGTAAGTTACAATTCAGTACCCTATCCTAAAGCTTGCTGTTAGGAGGGAATCTGCAGCTTGCAGTGAAAGCGCTTCCAGAGGGGAGTCTAATGAGGGCAAAGATTTGATGGTAGCAGCTTCCCTGCGGGAGATACTCTCTTTGCCAAAATCGCATTATTAGGCGAAAGTAAGTTACAATTCAGTACCCTATCCTAAAGCTTGCTGTTAGGAGGGAATCTGCAGCTTGCAGTGAAAGCGCTTCCAGAGGGGAGTCTAACGAGGGCAAATATTTGATGGTAGCAGCTTCCCTGCGGGAGATACTCTCTTTGCCAAAATCGCATTATTAGGCGAAAGTAAGTTACAATTCAGTACCCTATCCTAAAGCTTGCTGTTAGGAGGGAATCTGCAGCTTGCAGTGAAAGCGCTTCCAGAGGGGAGTCTAACGAGGGCAAATATTTGATGGTAGCAGCTTCCCTGCGGGAGATACTCTCTTTGCCAAAATCGCATTATTAGGCGAAAGTAAGTTACAATTCAGTACCCTATCCTAAGGCTTGCTGTTAGGAGGGAATCTGCAGCTTGCAGTGAAAGCGCTTCCAGAGGGTAGTCTAATGAGGGCAAAGATTTGATGGTAGCAGCTTCCCTGCGGGAGATAGTCTCTTTGCCAAAATCGCATTATTAGGCGAAAGTAAGTTACAATTCAGTACCCTATCCTAAAGCTTGCTGTTAGGAGGGAATCTGCAGCTTGCAGTGAAAGCGCTTCCAGAGGGGAGTCTAACGAGGGCAAACATTTGATGGTAGCAGCTTCCCTGCGGGAGATACTCTCTTTGCCAAAATCGCATTATTAGGCGAAAGTAAGTTACAATTCAGTACCCTATCCTAAGGCTTGCTGTTAGGAGGGAATCTGCAGCTTGCAGTGAAAGCGCTTCCAGAGGGGAGTCTAATGAGGGCAAAGATTTGATGGTAGCAGCTTCCCTGCGGGAGATACTCTCTTTGCCAAAATCGCATTATTAGGCGAAAGTAAGTTACAATTCAGTACCCTATCCTAAAGCTTGCTGTTAGGAGGGAATCTGCAGCTTGCAGTGAAAGCGCTTCCAGAGGGGAGTCTAACGAGGGCAAATATTTGATGGTAGCAGCTTCCCTGCGGGAGATACTCTCTTTGCCAAAATCGCATTATTAGGCGAAAGTAAGTTACAATTCAGTACCCTATCCTAAAGCTTGCTGTTAGGAGGGAATCTGCAGCTTGCAGTGAAAGCGATTCCAGAGGGGAGTCTATCGAGGGCAAAGATTTGATGGTAGCAGCTTCCCTGCGGGAGATAGTCTCTTTGCCAAAATCGCATTATTAGGCGAAAGTAAGTTACAATTCAGAACCCTTTCCTAAAGCTTGCTGTTAGGAGGGAATCTGCAGCTTGCAGTGAAAGCGCTTCCAGAGGGGAGTCTAATGAGGGCAAAGATTTGATGGTAGCAGCTTCCCT
Organism: Phaenicophaeus curvirostris; assembly: GCF_032191515.1. Taxonomy (NCBI): domain Eukaryota; kingdom Metazoa; phylum Chordata; class Aves; order Cuculiformes; family Cuculidae; genus Phaenicophaeus; species Phaenicophaeus curvirostris. The sequence continues at coordinate 288,662 of NW_027206738.1, forward strand.
GCGGGAGATACTCTCTTTGCCAAAATCGCATTATTAGGCGAAAGTAAGTTACAATTCAGTACCCTATCCTAAAGCTTGCTGTTAGGAGGGAATCTGCAGCTTGCAGTGAAAGCGCTTCCAGAGGGGAGTCTAACGAGGGCAAATATTTGATGGTAGCAGCTTCCCTGCGGGAGATACTCTCTTTGCCAAAATCGCATTATTAGGCGAAAGTAAGTTACAATTCAGTACCCTATCCTAAAGCTTGCTGTTAGGAGGGAATCTGCAGCTTGCAGTGAAAGCGCTTCCAGAGGGTAGTCTAATGAGGACAAAGATTTGATGGTAGCAGCTTCCCTGCGGGAGATAGTCTCTTTGCCAAAATCACATTATTAGGCGAAAGTAAGTTACAATTCAGTACCCTATCCTAAAGCTTGCTGTTAGGAGGGAATCTGCAGCTTGCAGTGAAAGCGCTTCCAGAGGGGAGTCTAACGAGGGCAAATATTTGATGGTAGCAGCTTCCCTGCGTGAGATACTCTCTTTGCCAAAATCGCATTATTAGGCGAAAGTAAGTTACAATTCAGTACCCTATCCTAAAGCTTGCTGTTAAGAGGGAATCTGCAGCTTGCAGTGAAAGCGCTTCCAGAGGGGAGTCTAATGAGGGCAAACATTTGATGGTAGCAGCTTCCTTGCAGGAGATACTCTCTTTGCCAAAATCGCATTATTAGGCGAAAGTAAGTTACAATTCAGTACCCTATCCTAAAGCTTGCTGTTAGGAGGGACTCTGCAGCTTGCAGTGAAAGCGCTTCCAGAGGGGAGTCTAATGAGGGCAAAGATTTGATGGTAGCAGCTTCCCTGCGGGAGATAGTCTCTTTGCCAAAATCGCATTATTAGGCGAAAGTAAGTTACAATTCAGTACCCTATCCTAAAGCTTGCTGTTAGGAGGGAATCTGCAGCTTGCAGTGAAAGCGCTTCCAGAGGGGAGTCTAATGAGGACAAAGATTTGATGGTAGCAGCTTCCCTGCGGGAGATACTCTCATTGCCAAAATCGCATTATTAGGCGAAAGTAAGTTACAATTCAGTACCCTATCCTAAAGCTTGCTGTTAGGAGGGAATCTGCAGCTTGCAGTGAAAGCGCTTCCAGAGGGGAGTCTAACGAGGGCAAACATTTGATGGTAGCAGCTTCCCTGCGGGAGATACTCTCTTTGCCAAAATCGCATTATTAGGCGAAAGTAAGTTACAATTCAGTACCCTATCCTAAGGCTTGCTGTTAGGAGGGAATCTGCAGCTTGCAGTGAAAGCGCTTCCAGAGGGAAGTCTATCGAGGTCAAAGATTTGATGGTAGCAGCTTCCCTGCGGGAGATACTCTCTTTGCCAAAATCGCATTATTAGGCGAAAGTAAGTTACAATTCAGGACCCTATCCTAAAGCTTGCTGTTAGGAGGGAATCTGCAGCTTGCAGTGAAAGCGCTTCCAGAGGGGAGTCTAATGAGGGCAAAGATTTGATTGTAGCAGCTTCCCTGCGGGAGATAGTCTCTTTGCCAAAATCGCATTATTAGGCGAAAGTAAGTTACAATTCAGTACCCTATCCTAAAGCTTGCTGTTAGGAGGGAATCTGCAGCTTGCAGTGAAAGCGCTTCCAGAGGGGAGTCTAACGAGGGCAAAGATTTGATGGTAGCAGCTTCCCTGCGGGAGATAGTCTCTTTGCCATAATCGCCTTAGTAGCCGCAGTTAAGTTACAATTCAGTACACTGTCCTACAGCTTGCTGTTAGGAGGGAATCTGCAGCTTGCAGTGAAAGCGCTTCTAGAGGGGAGTCTATCGAGGGCAAAGATTTGATGGTAGCAGCTTCCCTGCGTGAGATAGTCTCTTTGCCAAAATCGCATTATTAGGCGAAAGTAAGTTACAATTCAGTACCCTATCCTAAAGCTTGCTGTTAGGAGGGAATCTGCAGCTTGCAGTGAAAGCGCTTCCAGAGGGGAGTCTAATGAAGGCAAACATTTGATGGTAGCAGCTTCCCTGCGGGAGATACTCTCTTCGCCATAATCGAATTATTTGGCGAAAGTAAGTTACAATTCAGTACCCTATCCTAAAGCTTGCTGTTAGGAGGGAATCTGCAGCTTGCAGTGAAAGCGCTTCCAGAGGGGAGTCTAATGAGGGCAAAGATTTGATGGTAGCAGCTTCCCTGCGGGAGATATTCTCTTTGCCAAAACCGCATTATTAGGCGAAAGTAAGTTACAATTCAGTACCCTATCCTAAAGCTTGCTGTTAGGAGGGAATCTGCAGCTTGCAGTGAAAGCGCTTCCAGAGGGGAGTCTAACGAGGGCAAATATTTGATGGTAGCAGCTTCCCTGCGGGAGATACTCTCTTTGCCAAAATCGCATTATTAGGCGAAAGTAAGTTACAATTCAGTACCCTATCCTAAGGCTTGCTGTTAGGAGGGAATCTGCAGCTTGCAGTGAAAGCGCTTCCAGAGGGGAGTCTATCGAGGGCAAAGATTTGATGGTAGCAGCTTCCCTGCGGGAGATAGTCTCTTTGCCAAAATCGCATTATTAGGCGAAAGTAGGTTACAATTCAGTACCCTATCCTAAAGCTTGCTGTTAGGAGGGAATCTGCAGCTTGCAGTGAAAGCGCTTCCAGAGGGGAGTCTAACGAGGGCAAACATTTGATGGTAGCAGCTTCCCTGCGGGAGATAGTCTCTTTGCCAAAATCGCATTATTAGGCGAAAGTAAGTTACAATTCAGTACCCTATCCTAAAGCTTGCTGTTAGGAGGGAATCTGCAGCTTGCAGTGAAAGCGCTTCCAGAGGGGAGTCTAATGAGGGCAAACATTTGATGGTAGCAGCTTCCCTGCGGGAGATACTCTCTTTGCCAAAATCGCATTATTAGGCGAAAGTAAGTTACAATTCAGTACCCTATCCTAAAGCTTGCTGTTAGGAGGGAATCTGCAGCTTGCAATGAAAGCGCTTCCAGAGGGGAGTCTAATGAGGGCAAAGATTTGATGGTAGCAGCTTCCCTGCGGGAGATACTCTCATTGCCAAAATCGCATTCTTAGGCGAAAGTAAGTTACAATTCAGTACCCTATCCTAAAGCTTGCTGTTAGGAGGGAATCTGCAGCTTGCAGTGAAAGCGCTTCCGGAACGGAGTCTAATGAGGGCAAACATTTGATGGTAGCAGCTTCCCTGCGGGAGATATTCTCTTTCCCAAAATCGCATTATTAGGCGAAAGTAAGTTACAATTCAGTACCCTATCCTAAAGCTTGCTGTTAGGAGGGAATCTGCAGCTTGCAGTGAAAGCGCTTCCAGAGGGGAGTCTAACGAGGGCAAACATTTGATGGTAGCAGCTTCCCTGCGGGAGATACTCTCTTTGCCAAAATCGCATTATTAGGCGAAAGTAAGTTACAATTCAGGACCCTATCCTAAAGCTTGCTGTTAGGAGGGAATCTGCAGCTTGCAGTGAAAGCGCTTCCAGAGGGGAGTCTATCGAGGGCAAACATTTGATGGTAGCAGCTTCCCTGCGGGAGATAGTCTCTTTGCCAAAATCGCATTATTAGGCGAAAGTAAGTTACAATTCAGTACCCTATCCTAAAGCTTGCTGTTAGGAGGGAATCTGCAGCTTGCAGTGAAAGCGCTTCCAGAGGGGAGTGTAATGAGGGCAAAATTTGATGGTAGCAGCTTCCCTGCGGGAGATAGTCTCTTTTCCAAAATCGCATTTTTAGGCGAAAGTAAGTTACAATTCAGTACCCTATCCTAAAGCTTGCTGTTAAGAGGGAATCTGCAGCTTGCAGTGAAAGCGCTTCCAGAGGGGAGTCTAATGAGGGCAAAGATTTGATGGTAGCAGCTTCCCTGCGGGAGATACTCTCTTTGCCAAAATCGCATTATTAGGCGAAAGTAAGTTACAATTCAGTACCCTATCCTAAAGCTTGCTGTTAGGAGGGAATCTGCAGCTTGCAGTGAAAGCGCTTCCAGAGGGGAGTCTAACGAGGGCAAACATTTGATGGTAGCAGCTTCCCTGCGGGAGATACTCTCTTTGCCAAAATCGCATTATTAGGCGAAAGTAAGTTACAATTCAGTACCCTATCCTAAAGCTTGCTGTTAGGAGGGAATCTGCAGCTTGCAGTGAAAGCGCTTCCAGAGGGGAGTCTAATGAGGGCCAAGATTTGATGGTAGCAGCTTCCCTGCGGTAGATAGTCTCTTTGCCAAAATCGCATTATTAGGCGAAAGTAAGTTACAATTCAGTACCCTATCCTAAAGCTTGCTGTTAGGAGGGAATCTGCAGCTTGCAGTGAAAGCGCTTCCAGAGGGGAGTCTAACGAGGGCAAACATTTGATGGTAGCAGCTTCCCTGCGGGAGACAGTCTCTTTGCCATAATCGCCTTAGTAGCCGCAGTTAAGTTACAATTCAGTACACTGTCCTACAGCTTGCTGTTAGGAGGGAATCTGCACCTTGCAGTGAAAGCGCTTCCAGTGGGGAGTCAAATGAGGGCAAACTTTTGATGGTAGCAGCTTCCCTGCGGGAGATATTCTCTTTTCCAAAATCGCCTTATTAGGCGAAAGTAAGTTACAATTCAGTACCCTATCCTAAAGCTTGCTGTTAGGAGGGAATCTGCAGCTTGCAGTGAAAGCGCTTCCAGAGGGGAGTCTAACGAGGGCAAAGATTTGATGGTAGCAGCTTCCCTGCGGGAGAGAGTCTCTTTTCCAAAATCGCATTATTAGGCGAAAGTAAGTTACAATTCAGTACCCTATCCTAAAGCTTGCTGTTAGGAGGGAATCTGCAGCTTGCAGTGAAAGCGCTTCCAGAGGGGAGTCTAATGAGGGCAAACATTTGATGGTAGCAGCTTCCCTGCGGGAGATAGTCTCTTTTCCATAAAAGCATTATTAGGCGAAAGTAAGTTACAATTCAGTACCCTATCCTAAAGCTTGCTGTTAGGAGGGAATCTGCAGCTTGCAGTGAAAGCGCTTCCAGAGGGGAGTCTAATGAGGGCAAAGATTTGATGGTAGCAGTTTCCCTGCGGGAGATACTCTCTTTGCCAAAATCGCATTATTAGGCGAAAGTAAGTTACAATTCAGTACCCGATCCTAAAGCTTGCTGTTAGGAGGGAATCTGCAGCTTGCAGTGAAAGCGCTTCCAGAGGGGAGTCTAACGAGGGCAAACATTTGATGGTAGCAGCTTCCCTGCGGGAGATAGTCTCTTTGCCAAAATCGCATTTTTAGCCGCAGTTAAGTTACAATTCAGTACCCTATCCTAAAGCTTGCTGTTAGGAGGGAATCTGCAGCTTGCAGTGAAAGCGCTTCCAGAGGGGAGTCTATCGAGGGCAAAGATTTGATGGTAGCAGCTTCCCTGCGGGAGATAGTCTCTTTGCCAAAATCGCATTATTAGGCGAAAGTAAGTTACAATTCAGTACCCTATCCTAAAGCTTGCTGTTAGGAGGGAATCTGCAGCTTGCAGTGAAAGCGCTTCCAGAGGGGAGTCTAACGAGGGCAAACATTTGATGGTAGCAGCTTCCCTGCGGGAGATAGTCTCTTTGCCAAAATCGCATTATTAGGCGAAAGTAAGTTACAATTCAGTACCCTATCCTAAAGCTTGCTGTTAGGAGGGAATCTGCAGCTTGCAGTGAAAGCGCTTCCAGAGGGGAGTCTAATGAGGGCAAACATTTGATGGTAGCAGCTTCCCTGCGGGAGACAGTCTCTTTGCCATAATCGCCTTAGTAGCCGCAGTTAAGTTACAATTCAGTACCCTATCCTAAAGCTTGCTGTTAGGAGGGAATCTGCAGCTTGCAGTGAAAGCGCTTCCAGAGGGGAGTCTAATGAGGGCAAAGATTTGATGGTAGCAGCTTCCCTGCGGGAGATACTCTCTTTGCCAAAATCGCATTATTAGGCGAAAGTAAGTTACAATTCAGTACCCTATCCTAAAGCTTGCTGTTAGGAGGGAATCTGCAGCTTGCAGTGAAAGCGCTTCCAGAGGGGAGTCTAATGAGGGCAAACATTTGATGGTAGCAGCTTCCCTGCGGGAGATAGTCTCTTTGCCATAATCGAATTATTTGGCGAAAGTAAGTTACAATTCAGTACCCTATCCTAAAGCTTGCTGTTAGGAGGGAATCTGCAGCTTGCAGTGAAAGCGCTTCCAGAGGAGAGTCTAATGAGGGCAAAGATTTGATGGTAGCAGTTTCCCTGCGGGAGATACTCTCTTTGCCATAATCGCATTATTAGGCGAAAGTAAGTTACAATTCACTACCCGATCCTAAAGCTTGCTGTTAGGAGGGAATCTGCAGCTTGCAGTGAAAGCGCTTCCAGAGGGGAGTCTAACGAGGGCAAACATTTGATGGTAGCAGCTTCCCTGCGGGAGATAGTCTCTTTGCCAAAATCGCATTATTAGGCGAAAGAAAGATACAATTCAGTACCCTATCCTAAAGCTTGCTGTTAGGAGGGAATCTGCAGCTTGCAGTGAAAGCGCTTCCAGAGGGGAGTCTAACGAGGGCAAACATTTGATGGTAGCAGCTTCCCTGCGGGAGATACTGTCTTTGCCAAAATCGCATTATTAGGCGAAAGTAAGTTGCAATTCAGTACCCTATCCTAAAGCTTGCTGTTAGGAGGGAATCTGCAGCTTGCAGTGAAAGCGCTTCCAGAGGGGAGTCTAACGAGGGCAAACATTTGATGGTAGCAGCTTCCCTGCGTGAGATAGTCTCTTTGCCAAAATCGCATTATTAGGCGAAAGTAAGTTACAATTCAGTACCCTATCCTAAAGCTTGCTGTTAGGAGGGAATCTGCAGCTTGCAGTGAAAGCGCTTCCAGAGGGGAGTCTAACGAGGGCAAACATTTGATGGTAGCAGCTTCCCTGCGGGAGATAGTCTCTTTGCCATAATCGCCTTATTAGCCGCAGTTAAGTTACAATTCAGTACACTGTCCTACAGCTTGCTCTTAGGAGGGAATCTGCAGCTTGCCGTGAAAGCGCTTCCAGAGGGGAGTCTAATGAGGGCAAAGATTTGATGGTAGCAGCTTCCCTGCGGGAGATACTCTCTTCGCCATAATCGCTTTATTAGGCGAAAGTAAGTTACAATTCAGTATCCTATCCTAAAGCTTGCTGTTAGGAGGGAATCTGCAGCTTGCAGTGAAAGCGCTTCCAGAGGGGAGTCTAATGAGGGCAAACATTTGATGGTAGCAGCTTCCCTGCAGGAGATAGTCTCTTCGCCATAATCGAATTATTTGGCGAAAGTAAGTTACAATTCAGTACCCTATCCTAAAGCTTGCTGTTAGGAGGGAATCTGCAGCTTGCAGTGAAAGCGCTTCCAGAGGGGAGTCTAATGAGGGCAAAGATTTGATGGTAGAAGTTTCCCTGCGGGAGATACTCTCTTTGCCAAAACCGCATTATTAGGCGAAAGTAAGTTACAATTCAGTACCCTATCCTAAAGCTTGCTGTTAGGAGGGAATCTGCAGCTTGCAGTGAAAGCGCTTCCAGAGGGGAGTCTATCGAGGGCAAAGATTTGATGGTAGCAGCTTCCCTGCGGGAGATAGTCTCTTTGCCAAAACCGCATTATTAGGCGAAAGTAAGTTACAATTCAGTACCCTATCCTAAAGCTTGCTGTTAGGAGGGAATCTGCAGCTTGCAGTGAAAGCGCTTCCAGAGGGGAGTCTAACGAGGGCAAACATTTGATGGTACCAGCTTCCCTGCGGGAGATACTGTCTTTGCCAAAATCGCATTATTAGGCGAAAGTAAGTTGCAATTCAGTACCCTATCCTAAAGCTTGCTGTTAGGAGGGAATCTGCAGCTTGCAGTGAAAGCGCTTCCAGAGGGGAGTCTAACGAGGGCAAACATTTGATGGTAGCAGCTTCCCTGCGTGAGATAGTCTCTTTGCCAAAATCGCATTATTAGGCGAAAGTAAGTTACAATTCAGTACCCTATCCTAAAGCTTGCTGTTAGGAGGGAATCTGCAGCTTGCAGTGAAAGCGCTTCCAGAGGGGAGTCTAACGAGGGCAAACATTTGATGGTAGCAGCTTCCCTGCGGGAGATAGTCTCTTTGCCATAATCGCCTTAGTAGCCGCAGTTAAGTTACAATTCAGTACACTGTCCTACAGCTTGCTGTTAGGAGGGAATCTGCAGCTTGCCGTGAAAGCGCTTCCAGAGGGGAGTCTAATGAGGGCAAAGATTTGATGGTAGCAGCTTCCCTGCGGGAGATACTCTCTTCGCCATAATCGCTTTATTAGGCGAAAGTAAGATACAATTCAGTATCCTATCCTAAAGCTTGCTGTTAGGAGGGAATCTGCAGCTTGCAGTGAAAGCGCTTCCAGAGGGGAGTCTAATGAGGGCAAACTATTGATGGTAGCAGCTTCCCTGCGGGAGATAGTCTCTTTGCCTTAATTGCATTATTAGCCGCAGTTAAGTTACAATTCAGTACACTGTCCTAAAGCTTGCTGTTAGGAGGGAATCTGCAGCTTGCAGTGAAAGCGCTTCCAGAGGGGAGTCTAATGAGGGCAAACATTTGATGGTAGCAGCTTCCCTTCGGGAGATAGTCTCTTTGCCAAAATCGCATTATTAGGCGAAAGTAAGTTACAATTCAGTACCCTATCCTAAAGCTTGCTGTTAGGAGGGAATCTGCAGCTTGCAGTGAAAGCGCTTCCAGAGGGGAGTCTAACGAGGGCAAACATTTGATGGTAGCAGCTTCCCTGCGGGAGATAGTCTCTTTGCCAAAACCGCATTATTAGGCGAAAGTAAGTTACAATTCAGTACCCTATCCTAAAGCTTGCTGTTAGGAGGGAATCTGCAGCTTGCAGTGAAAGCGCTTCCAGAGGGGAGTCTAACGAGGGCAAACATTTGATGGTACCAGCTTCCCTGCGGGAGATACTGTCTTTGCCAAAATCGCATTATTAGGCGAAAGTAAGTTACAATTCAGTACCCTATCCTAAAGCTTGCTGTTAGGAGGGAATCTGCAGCTTGCAGTGAAAGCGCTTCCAGAGGGGAGTCTAACGAGGGCAAACATTTGATGGTAGCAGCTTCCCTGCGTGAGATAGTCTCTTTGCCAAAATCGCATTATTAGGCGAAAGTAAGTTACAATTCAGTACCCTATCCTAAAGCTTGCTGTTAGGAGGGAATCTGCAGCTTGCAGTGAAAGCGCTTCCAGAGGGGAGTCTAACGAGGGCAAACATTTGATGGTAGCAGCTTCCCTGCGGGAGATAGTCTCTTTGCCATAATCGCCTTAGTAGCCGCAGTTAAGTTACAATTCAGTACACTGTCCTACAGCTTGCTGTTAGGAGGGAATCTGCAGCTTGCCGTGAAAGCGCTTCCAGAGGGGAGTCTAATGAGGGCAAAGATTTGATGGTAGCAGCTTCCCTGCGGGAGATACTCTCTTCGCCATAATCGCTTTATTAGGCGAAAGTAAGTTACAATTCAGTATCCTATCCTAAAGCTTGCTGTTAGGAGGGAATCTGCAGCTTGCAGTGAAAGCGCTTCCAGAGGGGAGTCTAATGAGGGCAAACTTTTGATGGTAGCAGCTTCCCTGCGGGAGATAGTCTCTTTGCCTTAATCGCATTATTAGCCGCAGTTAAGTTACAATTCAGTACCCTATCCTAAAGCTTGCTGTTAGGAGGGAATCTGCAGCTTGCAGTGAAAGCGCTTCCAGAGGGGAGTCTAATGAGGGCAAAGATTTGATGGTAGCAGCTTCCCTGCGGGAGATAGTCTCTTTGCCAAAATCGCATTATTAGGCGAAAGTAAGTTACAATTCAGTACCCTATCCTAAAGCTTGCTGTTAGGAGGGAATCTGCAGCTTGCAGTGAAAGCGCTTCCAGAGGGGAGTCTAATGAGGGCAAACATTTGATGGTAGCAGCTTCCCTGCGGGAGATACTCTCTTTGCCAAAATCGCATTATTAGGCGAAAGTAAGTTACAATTCAGTACCCTATCCTAAAGCTTGCTGTTAGGAGGGAATCTGCAGCTTGCAGTGAAAGCGCTTCCAGACGGGAGTCTAATGAGGGCAAACATTTGATGGTAGAAGTTTCCCTGCGGGAGATACTCTCTTTGCCAAAATCGCATTATTAGGCGAAAGTAAGTTACAATTCAGTACCCTATCCTAAAGCTTGCTGTTAGGAGGGAATCTGCAGCTTGCAGTGAAAGCGCTTCCAGAGGGGAGTCTAACGAGGGCAAACATTTGATGGTAGCAGCTTCCCTGCGGGAGATAGTCTCTTTGCCAAAATCGCATTATTAGGCGAAAGTAAGTTACAATTCAGTACCCTATCCTAAAGCTTGCTGTTAGGAGGGAATCTGCAGCTTGCAGTGAAAGCGCTTCCAGACGGGAGTCTAATGAGGGCAAACATTTGATGGTAGCAGCTTCCCTGCGGGAGATAGTCTCTTTGCCAAAATCGCATTATTAGGCGAAAGTAAGTTACAATTCAGTACCCTATCCTAAAGCATGCTGTTAGGAGGGAATCTGCAGCTTGCAGTGAAAGCGCTTCCAGAGGGGAGTCTAATGAGGGCAAACATTTGATGGTAGCAGCTTCCCTGCGGGAGATAGTCTCTTTGCCAAAATCGCATTATTAGGCGAAAGTAAGTTACAATTCAGTACCCTATCCTAAAGCTTGCTGTTAGGAGGGAATCTGCAGCTTGCAGTGAAAGCGCTTCCAGAGGGGAGTCTAATGAGGGCAAAGATTTGATGGTAGCAGCTTCCCTGCGGGAGATAGTCTCTTTGCCAAAATCGCATTATTAGGCGAAAGTAAGTTACAATTCAGTACCCTATCCTAAAGCTTGCTGTTAGGAGGGAATCTGCAGCTTGCAGTGAAAGCGCTTCCAGAGGGGAGTCTAATGAGGGCAAAGATTTGATGGTAGCAGCTTCCCTGCGGGAGATAGTCTCTTTGCCAAAATCGCATTATTAGGCGAAAGTAAGTTACAATTCAGTACCCTATCCTAAAGCTTGCTGTTAGGAGGGAATCTGCAGCTTGCAGTGAAAGCGCTTCCAGAGGGGAGTCTAATGAGGGCAAACATTTGATGGTAGCAGCTTCCCTGCGTGAGATAGTCTCTTTGCCAAAATCGCATTATTAGGCGAAAGTAAGTTACAATTCAGTACCCTATCCTAAAGCTTGCTGTTAGGAGGGAATCTGCAGCTTGCAGTGAAAGCGCTTCCAGAGGGGAGTCTAATGATGGCAAAGATTTGATGGTAGCAGCTTCCCTGCGGGAGATACTCTCTTTGCCAAAATCGCATTATTAGGCGAAAGTAAGTTACAATTCAGTATCCTTTCCTAAAGCTTGCTGCTAGGAGGGAATCTGCAGCTTGCAGTGAAAGCGCTTCCAGAAGGGAGTCTAATGAGGGCAAACATTTGATGGTAGCAGCTTCCCTGCGGGAGATAGTCTCTTTGCCAAAATCGCATTATTAGGCGAAAGTAAGTTAC